>NC_091990.1:61792942-62111301 GCF_044704955.1 Pristiophorus japonicus | reverse complement strand
CGGGTCTCGGGTCGGGTCGTGGCGGGGGGGGAGGAGCGGGTGTCGGGTCTCGGGTTGGGGCGGGGGTCGGAGCGGGTGTCGGGTCAGGTCTGGTCAGGCGGGGAGCAGGAGCTGGCCATGGGAGTAGCCTTAATCACGCAGCCCCAGTGAGGCCATTTGGCCAGGGCTAGGGGCTGCGTGCTTCGGGCCCCTCCCACACAGTTCGGCGCCTGGAGCTACTGCACTTGCGTGCCGACTGTAGCGCGCATGTGCAGAGGTCCCGGCACTGTTTTCAGCTCCGCCCCCCCCACAGCTCGTGCTGGCTGCGCCTAGGGCCACAGGACCTGTAAGTAGGTGGAGAATACCGAGGATTTTTTTAGGCGCCGTTTTAGGCGCGAAAAACGGGCGCCCAGCTCGGAGGGGCGCCCGTTTTTTTTCTTGTGGAAACTTGGGCCCATTGAGTTTTCTCCAAGATGATGAGGTTGGAAGAAGAATAGAACGGTTACATTTTCTACCCTTATTACTTTAGATTATTCTGACTCTTGAATCTTAGATCACTCTCAGGGGCAGTCCCAACTTCCCAAAGCTTTAAGAGTCTTTGTCTTGATCTTGAGATTTAGGCAAGCTGTCAGTAATGTTCCTTAGCTGATGGAATTAATAACCCTGTTTGTTAATTGTTTTTAGCTGCCTTTTATAGGATCGGTTTAATTTTCAATGAGCATTACACCCTCAGATCTAACTTTTATGTTAAAATCTTGAGGCAAATTTATTTAACAAAAGATAAGCAACTAGGTAACGGTCATTTATTAGATATATTTACAGTAGAATGTTTAGTAACCTTTCTTGCATATAAAATAGTAAAACAAGATGGCAGCTGCAAGAAATGCTAGCTATTTGTAAACAACCTTCAAAAAACACATCTTTTTAAGTGTTTTATCACTGTGGGAGTCTACCATTAATCTAACTACAGGAGCACCATTTTCTAAAGCTAGCTGTTAGCAGACCTCCTGTAGCATCTATATAATACGTGCCTGACTGACTGATACACTGGATGGATTTCCATAAGCATCCCAATCACAGCATGTCATGTATTGCGTGAAATAAGGGGGCACACCTAAAACTGTTAGAGAATAGTCAACAAACTCTGAAGTAAACAAATTTTATTTTCATATCTTATAAGTCCACCTTCACATGCACCTGTCAAGTCCATTTAGACTATAATGACCTTCTCCACTTTCTATACGTATATATCGATGGTTTTCTCTGTCTGTTCCTCTATGCACCTGTGATTAATTCTCCCTTTTTTCTTGTATGGATCTGTGGTTGTTTTGTTCTCTCTCTCTCTCTCTCTCTCTCTTTCCTTGTGCGTATCTGTGTTTCTCTTTCTCTTTCTCAGACCCGCGGTGTCTCTTTCTCTACCTTTGTGCATCTGTGGCTCTCTTTGTACCCCTGTGGGGCTTTTCTCTCTCTCGCTATCCTTGCGATTTTGTGTTTCTCTCTTTCCGTCCTGCGTCTGTTTGTGGTTCTTTCTCACTTTGGGCTTGACAAGGTGGATACAGGGAGGATGTTTCCACTGATGGGGGAGAGTAGAACTAGGGGGCATAATCTTAGAATAAGGGGCCGCCTATTTAAAACTGAGATAAGGAGGAATTTCTTCTCTCAGAGGGTTGTAAATCTGTGGAATTTGCTGCCTCAGATTGCTGTGGAAGCTGGGACATTGAATAAATTTTAGACAGAGATAGACAGTTTCTTAACCGATAAGGGATTAAGGGGTTATGGGGAGCGGACAGGAAAGTGTAGCTGAGTCCATGATCGGATCAGCCATGATTGTATTAAATGGCGGAGCAGGCTCGAGCGGCCTTATGGCCTACTCCTGTTCCTATTTCTTATGTTCTTATGTTCTTATGGAATTGAAATTTCACTCTTAGGATATCAGTGGCATATTGCGTTATCTCGAGTACATTTAAGTGATACACAGACGGGACTTCCCCAGGTTTTCTGTTATGTTCTTATTTGAATGCTGTTGGTGCGCTCCCAACACAATTTGCACATGCTGGAAACGTGGAGACCAAGGGGTATAGGTGATGGAAAAGCATTTTTGTAACAGAGGCTGCAGTCCTGTGTCTATGTACCGAAGATAAGGGTCCAAGATGCAGGAGTCAAACCCTTGCAGTTTATTAAGGGTTAACTGCTACACACATCCAACGCGTGCCAATGCTGCGTTGCATAAGATCAAATACAGATACAGCAGAGATCTCAAATCACTAGAGAAATACCACCAAGATCCTGCAAATCCCCTGGGAGATCAGACGCACCAAAGTTAGTGTCCTCGATCAGGCCAACATCCCCAGCATCGAAGCAATGACCACACTCGACCAGCTCTGTTGGGCGGGCCACATTGTTCACATGCCTGACACAAGACTCCCAAAGCAAGCACTCTACTCGGGACTCCTACACGGCAAACGAGCCCCAGGTGGGCAGGGGAAATGTTTCAAGGACACCCTGAAAGCCTCCTTGATAAAATGCAACATCCCCACTGGCACCTGGGAGTCCCTGGCCAAAGACCGCCCTAAGTGGAGGAAGAGCATCCGGGAGGGCACTGAGCACCGCGAGTCTCGTCGCCGAGAGCATGCAGAAACCAAGCGCAGGCAGCGGAAGGAGCATGCGGCAAACTAGACTCTCCATCCCGCCTTTCCTTCAACAATTGTCTGTCCCACCTGTGACAGAGACTGTAATTCCCGTATTGGACTGTTCAGTCACCTAAGAACTCACTTTTAGAGTGGAAGCAAGTCTTCCTCAATTTCGACTGCCTATGATGATGATGCATAAGATCACACATGACTGTCATTTGAGTTCAACTTTCTGGATCTATTCCTTCTGCTTCAGCTTCTATCTTTAGTTACAGTAGTCTCTGTTTTTAAGCTGAGCTAACATCACCTCCTCTGTGACCTTCATTCTTGGTTTTACATTAGGTGTTAGCTTAACAGACCCAAAATAATCTCAGCACATAACATAAACTGCCGCATCTATTTACATGCACAGAAAACCATAAACATGGAGATGTATCCATGAGAAGATGAGAACTAGCCAAGGCTACTTTATTAGATGACAGTTATAGCCTCACAGATTTGTTGGCATTCGACAGATATCGCCTGTTTCAGCAAATCACTGAAAAAACTGCATTTCACTCACAAAAACGAGTCTTCAATTTAAAATGGAATCTGAAAAAGCTTTGCCAACCATAGCTTCTCTTACTCAGGCTTTACTGAGCAGGAACATAAATGTACCATCTTAAAGCAACACCTGCACTTCATGTTGGCTGCAGGTTTTGAGATTTTGCTGAGCTCAGGTCATCATCATCATCATAGGCAGTCCCTCAAAGCGAGGATGACTTGCTTCCACGCCGAAAGGGGATGAGTTCACAGTTGTTCCAATGAAGGAGCTAATATTCCAGGTCCTGAACTACAACCTGAAGGGTGGAATATGCCTGTGTGTGGATTCTTTTAACATGTGGTGGCCGTTGCACACCAGCCACCACACGGGCTTGACAGAGCAACGTCCTGGTCTAGTGGCAAGGATTACCCAAGACGAGTGGAGACCTGCTCTGCTACATGGGTCTAGTGTACACACATATCGCAGTGTGGGCTGGCTCGTGCTGCCCCTGGCCCTGAACTCACGCCTCTCCTGGGCCCCGATCACATCCCTCCACAGTCTCTCGCCACTCCTTCACCCCAACCTCGCCGCTCCTGCTGTACCTGCCCGCGCTCCAATCACCGACCTGGACCTTGCTAACGTCAGTCTTTGCTGCCATCGGCCTCCTGCACCAGCTCGCGCTGCTCCCTGTAGTGGTACACCTCCACGCCGCTCCCAGGCCGCTCGCCGCTCCTTTTATGGCCCCGACTTGCCGCTGGTGTTCTCATGCGGGGGGGTCGGGGCCTCCACACTGTTCTGGGCCACCACGCTACAAGGATACTGATGTGCAGGGAACAATGAGGTCAGTCTACCTCAGACAATGTGTCTCAAAAGGTAATGATGCGGCAGTAAAGAGTAAACCAATCAAAAGGGGACAAATTAATCAATTTCAAGAAACAAGCAATAGTGCAATGCCAAGCAACCAAATGCAGCCCGAAAACCAGGAAAAACACAACAACTTTACAACTACTTTATGATTTAACAACACCCACTTGAGTGTCAGTCTTGACTCAGTGGTAGCATTTTTGCCTCCAAGTCAGAAGGTTGTAGGTTCAAGCCCCACTCCAGAGATTTGAGCATGTATCCTAGGTTAATACTGTTTTTGTACCAATCCCCTGCCTTCTCCTTTCTCTCCATGCTCTGCAAATTTCTTTTTCCTGCCCCTACTTTCCTGGCTTGTCTCTCCTGTTCTTCCACAGTGCCGACTGCTTCTATTTCTTCACTGGCTTTTTTGGCTTGGCAATGATTGCTAATGTATTGAAATGACGAGGCTTTCCTAAGGCTTTTAGAATTGTTCTGTCTATTGCGGCATTCCCTTTAGATTCGATATACATGCAATTTTTTTCTCGCACCATTAGTGTGCTCCCTTGATTCATCTGAGCCTGGTGTTGTGAACAATTATGCAAACACATTTCTGTTATGAGAATTGAGTGCTATTTGCACTTGACTTTTCAGGAGAGATTAGCACCTGTTCTTAGCCATTTAAATTTAACTAGTAGCTGTAAATGTAAATCAGACAACATTGACGCTAAGCCAAAGAAGATATTAGGGCAGGTGTCCAAAAGCGATGTCAGAAAGGTAGGTTTTAAGGAGCCTGTGAAAGGAGGAGAGAGAGATGGAGAGGTTCAGAGAGAGAAATCACAGAACGAATAATGTAAAGAAGATAAAAAATGATGACAGAAAATGAGATATAAAAGAAACGAGAAGGACAGTAAAGATTCGGGCAACTGAAGAGAAAAAAGAAACTGAAAGATGAAAACAAAAATGGTAATAGAAATAGGAATGAAAAATTGAGTAAGAAATGGGGAAAATAATATTGCAGACAGAAAGAGCATGAAGAAAGACAGAAATGGAAAGACAAAGTGAGACAAAAAGAGAGAGAGAGAGAGACAGAAGGATATGCACAGATAAGGAGAAATGAAGAGACAGTGAGGCAGACGAAGAGAGAAAACGAAGGGAAAATTTGTATTGTGAGATGCAACAGAGACAGGCTTCCCTCCGGCCATCCCAATGTGATTTCTATAAGGTATTGACTGGAACAGGAAAGTCACGGTGCTAAAGTTTGTGCTGAATCCAATCTGTCCCCATGTTTGTCCTTCCCAAAGCCCGTACCATTGACCTGCTGTTTGCAGAAAATGACTTATAATTGAGGTGAGAAAGATACTGTTCAAAATGTGTTACTGAATTATTTTGTGCTGTTTATAATGTATTATACATATTAAGTAGCATTAAGTAATTTAAAATTGGTTCCATTTAATCTTTCTGGAATTTATGGTTGTAATTGAGCCTTGGAACGACCAAGTCTATAAAATAAAGTTATCTATTGATCTTCTGTACAGCAATCAGCCGCACTTATCGGGTACTGAATGCGAATGAAACCTTCTCGTGTATTTATCTTGTACCTGTACAAAAGATAAACATAAAAAACAGAAGAATTGTAGTTAATGTTGTCTTCCTCCCTATCACGGAACAGATTGTAAATCTGTAGAGAAGTTAGTGAATAACGGCCTTTCCAATGCAGTCCTCACATCGCTGGAGGAGCAAAAGAAAGACTATTTATACCCTAATCAAACAACTTCCTTTCAACAAAGTGACATTGAAATGAGGGTGCCCAGCATTTTTTCAAGGAAAGTTGGTAAGTCAACCGGAGTGGCAGGCTCAGATCAGTGTGTCTTAGCATGATTGATGGAAGCATTGTCTGCCCTATTTGTTTTGTGATAGTTATTGTTAGTCACAGTACACACTATATTTGTATTGCATGCATATAGTATGTATGATCATGCAGGGGCTCTGTGCTGCTGAGTGCAGAAGACACAAGCCATCATTTCACTGCTTTATCTGTCTGAGATTGGGATTTAGTAAAAACAGCTCCTCTATCACCAGTACAACTCGCATATATCATCAGCTCCTCTGTCATGCTGGATATATACTTTACATCATAACATGGGCAGAACTAGTACCGTTACTTTATCCTGTCATTTTAAAAAAATAACTCTGGGATCCGGTGCAGACTCGATGGGCCGAGTAGCTCCTTCTGTGCTGTCCTCTTCTATGGTTCTATGATTCTGTATGGGCCAGGTAGGTATTTATTGCCCATCCCTAGTTGCCCTTGAGAAGGTGGTGAGGCGCCTTCTTGAACCGCTGCAATCCTTGTGGTGAAGGTGCTCCAACAGTGCAGTTAGGGAGGGAGTTCCTACAAGACCTAGAACATAAGAACATAAGAACATAAGAAATAGGAGCAGGAGTAGGCCATACGGCTCCTCGAGCCTGCTCCGCCATTTAATACGATCATGGCTGATCTGATCCTGGACTCAGCTCCATTTCCCTGCTCCACTTCCCTGCCCGCTCCCCATAACCCCTTATCCCCTTATCGTTCAAGAAACTGTCTATTTCTGTCGTAAATTTATTTAATGACCCAGCTTCCACAGCTCTCTGAGGCAGCGAATTCCACAGATTAACAGCCCTCTGAGAGAAGAAATTTCTCCTCATCTCAGTTTTAAATGGGTGGCCCCTTATTCTAAGATCATGCCCTCTAGTTCTCGTCTCCCCCATCAGTGGAAACATCCTCTCTGCATCCACCTTGTTAAGCCCCCTCATAATCTTATATGTTTCGATAAGATCACCTCTCATTCTTCTGAATTCCAATGAGTAGAGGCCCAACCTACTCAACCTTTCCTCATAAGTCAACCCCCTCATCCCCGGAATCAACTTAGTGAACTTTCTCTGAACTGCCTCCAAAGCAAGTATATTCTTTTGTAAATATGGAAACCAAAACTGCACGCAGTATTCCAGGTGTGGCCTCACCAATACCCTGTATAGCTGTGCTAAGACTTCCCTGCTTTTATACTCCATCCCCTTTCCAATAATGGCCAAGATTCCATAGGCTTTCCTGATCACTTGCTGTACCTGCATACTATCCTTTTGTGTAGGACCACACTGTTATGGAACATTGTTATGGAATCAGCAGTGGCACAGTGGTCGCGCACTCGCCTCTGCATCAGAAGGTTGTGGGTTCACGTCCCACCCCAGAGACCTGAGCACAAATTCTCGGCTGGCACTGCAGGGGAGTGCTGCACTGTCGGAGGTGCTGTCTTTTGGAGACGACGTTAAACCAAGGCCCCGTCCGCCCTCTCAGGTAGACACAAACAATCCCATGGCACTAATCAAAGAAGAGCAGGTGTCCTGGCCAATAATAGTCCTTCAACCAACATCACCCCAACAGATTTTCTGGCCATTATCACATTGCTGTTTGTGGCTTGTTGCGATGCACAAATTGGCTGCCGTGTTTCCCACATTACAACAGTGACTATACTTAAAAAGTACTTCATTGGCTGTAAAGTGCCTTGGGACATCCTGAGGTTGTGAAAGGCGCTATATAAATGCAAGTTCTTTCTATTGTTCTAAAGCAAATTACTGCAGCTGCTGGAAATCTGAAATAAAAACAAAAAACAGAAGTGTTCAGTGACCTGAAACGTTGGCTGCGATTTTGCTGACCTTGGCGGGTCCCATGCGGCCGGGGTTGGTGGTGGGTCCCAACCCCACTGCTGGCTTCATCCCGCAGTCTGAAATTCATTTCCCTTGCTGGGACTTGTCAAGCCCGCCCAGCGAGTTTCCCGGCCAATTAGAGGAAGCGGGTTTAGTGACGTCATTTGATGATGCATCATCAGCCTATTTCCTTAAAGGGACCGTGGACAAATTTATTTTGACATTTATGCTGTCAGTGTTCAACAGCATTGAGGTGCTGCAAACACTGACAAACACTGCACAAAGGCACATGGTTGCACCCAGGCTCTCCCATGACTGTCTCCATATGCTTATGGAGGGAGTTACAGCACACAGGGAGGTCATCTCCCCTTCCCATGATTGGTAGAGATGTTCCCAGGAGAACAACATGGCCTGGTTGCACATTGCACAGGAGGGTACAGGCAGGGATGTGGTCAGGAGGACCTGGGTTCAGTGCCCCAACATTTCAATGATCTCAGTAGATAACAAAACGTTAGTACAAAGCCACATTCAACCTCGTCCTGCTGTGCCTCTCATCACATCCCCATGACTCTGCCTTCCCTGCTCTATTCCTGTAAATCCTTACTCACACCAACTTACCTTGGACACAATCCTATCCCTCTCAATCTATATTATCACATCCCCATCTCAATAGCCACCCCTCACACTCACCCTCATCTTACTGCAATCATACCAACTAGCAACACATAAGGGTAAGCATTTGGGTGTTGAATGCAATGCTCATGTAAAGTTTCTGTTAATGTGCTGTCAAACATTGAAACCTTTATTTTCAACACTTTGCGTTCTTGGACAGACTTGTGTGCACCTTTGGATGTAGCTTAGTGAGTTGCACTGAATGATGAGACACAACGGTAACCCCCGCAATGGCAATGAGTGTGAACGGAATGGTTTGGACATTGTAGGGATGCTTTACGGTGTACGTATGGGGTGGTGCCAACCTGTTGTATCGTGTGGCAGCCAGGGTGTTCAATGTCAAGTAAAGTAAATGTGGCCATGGTGAGGCCATCCCTGATCTCCCGGGCAGCAGTGTGGTCAGTTGCTGATACCCTGTGTCCTGTGCAGCATCAGTTGATTGCGGGAAAGGTTGGTGTTGCTGGTGGTGCTGCTGGTATGCCTGGTACTGCTGGTGTTGGGGATGATGGTGGGATTCTGAGGGCCAAGGTGAGAGAGGATCAAGAGCACCCATGCTGATGGAATAGATAGCAGGTGAAGTAGAGATGACAGAAGCGATCTGTCAATGGTGAGAGAGGTAATGAGGTCAGACTGCATGGAGACTTGTGTTAAGACTTACAGCATGATGAATCTGTTGTGGGAATGCAGTGAAGAAGAGCTTGTGGCTGAGGGAAGATATTTCTCTAAGGTGGGAACTTTTACTTGACATTTGAAGCTGTCAACTCAACAGCTGATTCAATGGTCACTGCACTCCCGCCTCAGCTTCACAAACGTGGTCTAGCAACAGCGTGAAACCCATTGGCGAGCAATCAAATTCAAAAGGTAAGTTTAAAACAATTGTTAAGTGGCTATAAACAAGTCATTAATCATTTAAATTGGCTCCCCCGCCACTGCCCATCGGGTCTGCTCAGGGCAGACCCAGCATTGTGAAATCCGATGTCAATCAATTCACGTGCAACTACCGACCCATCACCGAGCCCATCCACTGAGCACCGGATACATTCTGGCCATTAACTCTGTTTCTGACCTGCTGAGTGTTTCCAGCATTTTCTGTTTTTATTTTGTTCTATTGCTGTTTTGTTTGACAGACTGGAGGAAAGGCCTAACTCTTTCTTCGAACACAGGCCAAATTCATTTAGATCAATGGACAGGGTCTATTGGATCAATGCGAGAGTCTAGTCTTTACAGCATTGTGAAGATATGGCTGGGCTTACAAATATCTACAGTGTTTGGTTGTTGATAAACTTAAGCTTATCCAAAACTCAGTTGCCCGTGTCCTAACTCACACCAAGTCCCATTCACCCATCACCCCTGTGCTCGCTGACCTACATTGGCTTCCAGTTAAGCAACACCTCGATTTAAAAATTCTCATCCTTGTTTTCAAATCCTTCCATGACCTCGCCCCTCCCTATCTCTGTAACCTCCTCGAGCCCTACAACCCTCCAAGATCTCAGCGCTCCTCTAATTCTGGCCTCTTACACATCTTGCCAATTTTAATCACTCAACCTTTGGCGGCCGTGCCTTTAGCTACCGAGGTCCTAAACTTTGAAATTCCTTTCCTAAACCTCTCCGCCTCTCTACCTTTCTTTCCACCTTAAAATCTACCTCTGGTCATCTGTCCTAATATCTCCTTATGTGGCTCGGTGTTAAATTTTGTTGGATAATGCTCCTGTGAAGCACATTTTACTACATAAAAGGTGCTACATACATGCTCATTGTTGTTGTTTAAACCGGGACCTGTTTATCACAGGACACAGGAGCTACTGAGTTTCAAAGCTTCACAGGGCAGATTTTCCTTTTTTGGGCTTGGATGTAAATAATGAAGCCAACGAGGAAAATCGACTGGGGGAAGATTGAATTTCCAGAATGGAGCAGCTAAATTTATGGCAAAGCACAGAGGAGAAAATCTACCCACTACTCATTGAAGCTGTTCATAAGATAATATTCTTACCTACATCTCTGTCCCTGACATGCAGATTTAACTATCACTTACTGCATCAGGGTTGGAAAGAAAGACTTGCATTTATATAGCGCCTTTCACGGCCACCGGAAGTCTCAAAGCACTTTACAGCCAATTAAGTACTTTTGGAGTGTTGTAATGTGGCAAACGCGGTAGCTTTTTATTCATTCATCGGATGTGGCTGTTGCTGGCAAGACAGGCATTTAATGCCTATCCCTAATTGCCCTTCAGAAACTGCTGGTGAGCCACCTTCTTGAACCGCTGCAGTCCTTGTGGTGAAGGTGCTCCCACAGTGCTGTTAGGGAGGGAGTTCCAGGATTTTGACCAGCGACGATGAAGGAATGGCGATATATTTCCAAGTCAGGATGATGTGTGACTTGGAAGGGATCGTGGAGGTGGTGGTGTTCCTATGCACCTGCTGCCCTTATCCTTCTAGGTGGTAGAGGTCGTGGGTTTGGGAGGTGCTACTAAAGAAGCCTTGGCGAGTTGCTGCAGTGCATCTTGTAGATGGTACACACTGCAGCCACGGTGCGCCGGTGGTGGAGGGAGTGAATGTATAAGATGGTGGATGGGGTGCCAATTAAGCGGGCTGCTTTGTCCTGGATGATGTCGAGCTTCTTCAGTGTTGTTGGAGCTGCACTCATCCAGGCAAGTGGAGAGTATTCCATCACACTCCTGACTTGTGCCTTGTAGATGGTGGAAAGACTTTGGGGAGTCAGGAGATGAGACACTCACCGCAGAATACCCAGCTTCTGACCTGCTCTTGTTGCCACATTATTTATGTAGCTGTAATTCAGCTCATTTGTCCATGTTTGGACCAAGACTGTAATCAGATCTGGAGCTAAGTGGTCCTGGCAGAACCCAAACTGGGCATCGGCGAGCAAGTTATTGGTGAGTAAGTGCCACTTGATAGCACTGTCGACGGCACCTTCCATCACTTTGCTGATGATTGAGAGTAGACTGGTGGGGCGGTAATTGGCTGGATTGGATTTGTCCTACTTTTTGTCGCGAGAACATACCTGGGCCATGGGATAGACACCAATGTTGTAGCTGTCCTGGAACAGCTTGGCTCGAGGCGTGGCGAGTTCTGGAGCACAAGTTTTCAGCACAACAACCGGGATGTTGTCGGGCCCATAGCCTTTGCTGTATCCAGTGCCCTCAGCCATTTCTTGATATCACGTGGAGTGAATCGAATTGGCTGAAGACTGGCTTCTGTAATGTTGGGGACCTCCAGAAGAGGCCGAAATGGATCATCCACTCGGCACTTCTGGCTGATGATGGTTGTAAATGCCTCAGTCTTGTCTTTTATACTCATGTGCTGGACTCCGCCATCATTGAGGATGGGGATATTCATGGAGCCTTCTCCTGTTAGTTATTTAATGGTCCACCACCATTCATGACTGGATATGGCAGGACTGCAGAGCTTTGATCTGATCCATTGATTGTGGGATCACTTAGCTCTTTCCAAAGCATGCTGCTTCTGCTGTTTAGCATGAATGTAGTCCTGTGTTGCAGCTTCCCCAGGTTGACACCTCATTTGTAGATGTACCTGGTGCTGCTCCTGGCGTGCTCTTCTACACTCCTCATTGAACCAGGTTTGGTCCCCTGGCTTGATGGTAATGGTATAGTGAGTGATATGCTGAGCCATGAGGTTACAGATTGTGGTGGAATACAATTATGCTGCTGCTAATGGCCCACAGAGCCTCAGGATGCCCAATTTTGAGCTGCTAGATCTGTTCTGAATCTATCCCAGTTAGCACGGTGGTAGTGCCACATAACACGATGGATGGTGTCCTCAATGTGAAGACGGGACTTCGTCTCCACAATGACTGTGCGGCCACTGCTACCAATGCTGTCATGGACAGATGCATCTGCGACAGGTAGGTTGGTGAGAACGAGGTCAAGTAGGTTTTTCTCTCATGTTAATTCTCTCACCACCTGCCACAGACCCAATCTGACAGCTATGTCCTCAGGATTCGGTCAGCTCGGTCAGTAATGGTGCTACTTTTGAAGATGGACATTGAAGTCCCCCACCCACAGTACATTCTGTACCCTTGCTACTCTCAAGTGGTGTTGAACATAGAGATTCATCAGCTGATGTAGGGTGGTAG
This sequence comes from Pristiophorus japonicus, assembly GCF_044704955.1. Lineage (NCBI taxonomy): Eukaryota > Metazoa > Chordata > Chondrichthyes > Pristiophoridae > Pristiophorus > Pristiophorus japonicus. The sequence goes on along the minus strand of NC_091990.1, from coordinate 62,098,863 downwards.
GGGGTAATCAGCAGGAGGTTTCCTTGCCCGTGCTTGACCTGAAGCCATGAGACTTCATGGGTCCGGACTCAATGTTGAGGACTCCCGGGGCCACTCCCTCCCGACTGTATTCCACTGTGCAGCCACCCATGATGGGTCTGTCTTACCGGTGGGACGGGACATACCTAGCGATGGTAATGGTGATGGAGAAGTCTGATACATTGGCTGAAAGGCATGATTCTGTGAGTAGGACTAGGTCAGGCTGTTGCTTGACTAGTCTGTGGGACAGCTCTCCCAATTTTGGCACCATATGTTGGTGAGAAGGACTTTGTAGGGTTGACTGGGATGGGTGTGCCGTTGTCGTGTCTATAGTCGGTAACGAGTGGTCCGTCCAGTTTTATTCTTATTATTGTTTTTCGTAGCATTTGTGTACAACTGAGTGTCTTGCTAGGCCCTTTCAGAGGGTAGTTAAGAGCCAACCACATTACTGTGGATCTGGAGTCACATACAGTCCAGACTGGGTAAGGACGGCAGATTTCCTTCCTTACAGGATATTAGTGAACCATTAGGACATAGCAAGCTCACACAAACAGCAATGTGATAATGACCAGATAATCTGGGTTTTTTTGATATGTTGATTGAGTGATAAAATATTGGCCAGGACACCAGAGATAACTCTCTGCTCTTCTTCGAAATTGTGCCATGAGATCTTTTATGTCCACCTGAGAGGGCAGACGGGGCCTTGATTTAACATCTCATCCAAAAGGCAATACCTCTGATCTGACAGTGCAGAACTCACTCAGCACTGAAGTATCAGCCTACATTCATGTATTCAAGTCCCTTGAGTGGGATTTGAACCCACAATATTCTGACTGAGAGATAAGTGTGCTACCCACTGAGCCATAGCCATCAAAGCACTGAAAGCTCTGGGTTCCTCATTGGTACAATCACTGAACAATGATTCCAAACCTTTCTGTGTAGGTTCTGTTCTGATGCTATTGTCTCTGTTCCCTTTCCTTTGCTGCTTAATATGACAGATAAAAGTTAAAGCTGAGATATTTCAATTTATAACGCATTGTGGAGCAATAATTTGTCGAAACAGGAATAGGCCCTTTGAGCCAGTTCCTCAATTCAGTTACATCATGGCTGATTTATATCTCGACTTCTTTTACCCACGATTGATCCACATCCCTTGATAGCCTTACCTCACAAAAATCAATCTCGAAAATATCAATTGACCCAGCATTCACAGCCTTTTGGGGACAAAAATTCTAAATTTCCACCAGACTTAGTGAGAAAAATTGCGTCCTGATTTTACTCCTGAGTGGCCTATCTCTATTTTTAAGATTATGCCCCCTTGTTCTGGTTCCCCAGCAGAGGAAATAGCTTCTCTGTATCTACTCTATCGAATCCTTTTAACGTTTTAAACTCTTCAATTAGTTCACTCCTCAACATTATATAATCAAAGGAATAAAATTCAATTCATGCAATCTGTCCGCATAACTTAACTCTTTCAGTCCTGGTATAATTCTGGTGAACCTGCACTGCACCTATTCCAAGGATAATATTTCCTTCCTGAGATGCGGTGCCCAAAACTGAATGCAGTACTCCGGATGGAATCTAACCAAGGATCTGTACAATGGAAGCATAAATTTTTCCCCTTTGTATTCCAGCAACATAATCCCCTCACCCCATCCCGTGAGATAGAAATTCCTCTGGTTGCAATTTGCCGCAGAATTGTTAGTGTCGGTTCTGAACTGGGGCGGGCCATCATTCCAATTGTTACACATTTTCTCTCTGTACTAAGATATATTGTCTGCTTCAGCATTTCCAGTCATTTCCATAAAGAGGACCTTGTATCCCCTATAAACAGAAGTATAGATTCACTGTCCAATATCTACTCAAATGTTTGGGTGACCCAGTGTAACAGTAAGACCATTTGTTGTACTGGATACTGTGTGTTATGTATTTAACCACTTGTAACCACCAGAGGGTCTACCTGTTGGAGTCCCAAGGGATCCCAGCATCCCTTGGGAGCACAGTATATAAGCAGGCCACCCACGAGGTGGTACCTGCACTCCCTGGAGTCTTATTAAAGGAGCTAAGGTCACACTTGCTCATTGTACACAGTACTCAGTTTCATCCTTTATTATGAATGTATCAATTGGCGATGAGGTAACGAACAACCGCACGAAAATGCAAAGAACAGTTGGTATCCTGGAGAAGTACTCAGAAGGGGACGATTGGGAAGCCTTCGTGGAGAGACTCGACCAATACTTTGTGGCCAACGAGCTGGAAGGGGATGAGAACGCTGCCAAACGAAGGGTGATCCTCCTTACCATCTGTGGGGCAACAACTTATGAACTCATGAAGAATCTTCTAGCTCCAGTGAAACCAACAACCAAACCCTATGAAGAATTGTGTACGCTGGTCCAGGAGCACCTAAATCCTAAGGAAAGCGTTTTGATAGCGAGATATCGGTTCTACACGAGTCAGCGGTCGGAGGGCCAGGAAGTGGCGAGCTACATCACCGAACTAAGGCGCCTCGCAGGACAATGCGAATATGAGGGATTCCTAGAACAAATGCTTAGAGACTTTTTTTGTACTGGGCATTGGCCTTGAGGTAATCCTTCGCAAACTGTTGACTGTTGAAACTCCGAATCTAAGTAAAGCCATAACGATAGCCCAGGCATTTATGTCCACCAGCGACAACACCAAACAGATTTCGCAGAGTAAAGAAGTTTCAGCCAGTACTGTGCACAAAGCAACATCGTTTTCGAGCAGGAATATACATGGCAGAACGTATACGCCGGCTGCTGCTGCCTGATCTCAGATAACCCAGAGTCCGCCATCAATCGTTAATGCGAGGCAGTTAACACCTTGTTGATGTGTGGAAGTGATCATCGACCCCATCAATGCCGCTTCAAGCACTAATCGTGCAACGGTTGCAGAACAACAGGACACCTCCAGCGAATGTGCAGATGAACTGCAAACCCTGCAAACCACCATGTTGCAGAGGACGATCGATCCACTGTGGATCAGGCTGAATTGGAGTCTCGTACCGAGGAGGCAGAAATGTAAGGGGTACACACATTCACCACGAAATGTCCACCAATAATGTTGAAGGTTGAACTGAACGGAATTCCAGTATCTATGGAACTGGACACAGGTGCGTGTCAGTTCATAATGAGTAAAACGGCCTTCGACAGACTATGGGGCAAAAAAGCACAAAGGCCCAAGCTCAGCCCCAGTCACATCAACCTAAGGACTTACACCAAGGAACTAATCCCTGTAATTGGCAGTGCAGCAGTCAAAGTCTCCTATGATGGAGCAGTACACAAACTCCTGCTGTGGATTGTGCCAGGGGATGGCCCCACATTGTTTGGCAGAAGCTCGCTGGGAAAAATCCGCTAGAACTGGGAGACATCCGAGCGCTTTTGTCCGTTGACGATGCCTCATGTGCCCAGGTTCTGAGCAGGTTTCCATTGTTGTTCGAGCCATGCATTGGAAGCTTCTCGGGGACAAAAGTGCAGATCCAATTGGTTCCCGGTACGTGACCCATCCACCACAAGGCATGGGTGGTACCACATATGATGCATGAGAAAGTGGAAATTGAGCTGGACAGGCTGCAGCGAGAAGACATCATCGCACCGGTGGAATTCAATGAGTGGGCCAGTCTGATTGTCCCGGTACTTAAAGAGGACAGCACGGTCAGAATTTGCGGGGACTATAAAGTAACGATTAACCATTTTTCACTACAGGACCAATACCCGCTACCCAAGGCAGACGACCTATTTGCGACCCTGGCTGGAGGGAAGACGTTCACCAAGCTGGACCTGACCTCGACCTACATGACGCAGGAGCTGGAGGAGTCTTCGAAAGGCCTCACCTGCATCAACACGCACAAAAGGTCCGTTCATCTATAACCGGTGCCCGTTTGGGATTTGGTCGGCCACGGCAATCTTCCAATGGAACATGGAGAGCCTGCTAAAGTCGGTTCCTTGCACCGTGGTTTTCCAGGACGACATACTGGTTACACATTGGGCACTTGAAGAATCTGGAAGAAGTTCTTAGTCGGTTGGATCACGTGGGGCTCATGTTGAAACGCTCGAAGTGTCTTTTCCTGGCACAGGAGGTTGAGTTCTTGGGAAGAAGAATCGCAGCAGACGGCATCACCGAAGCCAAGACAGAGGCCATCAAAAACGCGCCGACACAGAACGTGATGCAGCTGCGGTCGTTCCTGGGATTCCTTAACTATTTTGGTAAATTCCTACCTGGTTAAGCACCCTGCTGGAACCCCTACTTGCGCTACTGCGCAAGGGAGACGACTGGGTATGGGGGAATTCACAAGAGGCTGCCTTTAAGAAAGCCAGAAATCTGTTGTATTCAAACAAACTGCTTGTCCTGTATGACCCTTGTAAAAAATTAGTGCTAGCTTGCGATGCGTCGTCATACGGAGTCGGGTGTGTATCACAACAGGCTAACAAATCGGGGATTTTGCAACCGGTCGCTTATGCGTCCAGGAGTTTGTCCAAGGCCGAAAGGGCCTGCAGCATGATTGAAAAAGAGGCTCTGGCGTGCGTTTACGGGGTAAAGAAAACGCACCAGTACTTATTTGGCCTCAAATTTGAACTTGAAACTGTCCACAAGCCGCTCATGTCGCTGTTCTCTAAGAGCAAAGGGATTAACACCAATGCCTCTGCCCGCATCCAAAGATTGGCGCTCACGCTGTCGGCATACAACTATGTAATTCATCACAGACCGGGCACAGGGAACTGCGCAGCTGCTCTCAGTCAGCTGCCATTGTCCACCACCGGGGTGGAAATGGCACAGCCAGCGGATTTGTTCATGGTCATGGAGGCATTTGAAAATGAAAAGTCCCCCGTTACGGCCCGCCAGATCAGGACCTGGACCAGACAGAATCCTTTACTGTCATTGGTAAAAAACTGTGTCCTCCATGGGAGCTGGTCCAGTATCCCAGCGGAGATGCAGGAGGCAATTAAGCCGTTCCACAGGCACAAAGACGAAATGTCCCTGCTGGTGGACTGCCTGTTGTGGGGCAATCACGTGGTCTTACCTGAGAAAGGCAGAGATATGTTCATTTGTGAAATGGACAGTACCCACCCAGGCATTGTAATGATGAAAGCCATAACCAGATCCCATTTGTGTTAGTTCGGCATCGACTCAGATTTAGAGTCATGCGTATGCCAGTGCAACACTTGCTCTCAGCTGAGCAATGCACCCAGAGAGGCATCATAAGTTTGTGGTCGTGGCCCTCCAAACCATGGTTGAGGATCCACGTGGACTATGCGGGCCCATTTCTAGGCAAAATGTTTTTAGTTGTCGTGGACACTTACTCAAGATGGATTGAATGTGCGATAATGTCTGTAAGCATGTCCATGGCAACTATTGAGAGCCTACGAACCATGTTTGTCATGCACGGCCTGCCTGATATCCTAGTCTGCGACAATGGGCCGTGTTTCACCAGTGCTGAATTCAAGGAATTCATGAGCCGCAATGGGATCAAGCACGTCACATCTGCCCCTTTCAAGCTCACACCCAACGGCCAGGCAGAATGGGCAGTTCAGACCATCAAGCAAAGCCTGAAACATGTGTCGGAAGGCTCCCTGCAGACCCGACTATCCTGTGTACTGCTCAGCTACCGCACCAGACCTCACTCACTCACCGGAGTGCTCATGAAAAGGGCGCTCAAAACAAGGCTCTCTCTTGTCCACCCTGATCTCCATGATCACGTGGAGGGCAGGCGGCATCAACAAAGTGTGTACCATGACCAAGCAAATTTGTTATGCGATATTGAGATCAATGATCCTGTTTGTACTCACTTATGGGCATGGTCTTAAATGGCTCGTTTGCACGATTATAGCCAAGGAGGGGAGTAGGGTGTTTCAGGTCAAATTGGCCAATGGACTAACGTGCAGAAAACATTTGGACCAAATCAAATTGCGGTTCACCAACAGCTACGAACAACCCGAAGAAGACACCACCAACTTTGACCCTCCAACACACACACACACAAGTGGCAACTGACATCATGGTTGACCACGAAGCCGAACTCATCATCCCCAGCAGCCCGGCAAGACCAGCTATCCAACAGCCCAGTGAAGAACTGACCAACTCACCCACACCTGCATTTGTATCGAGACAATCGACAAGAGAGCGAAAAGCCCCAGATCGTCTCACCTTGTAAATAAGTGTACTATTGACTTCACGGGTGAGTGATGTTATGTATTTAACCCCTTGTAACCTGTATGACACCTGACCACCAGAGGGCCCACCTGTTGGAGTCCCAAGGGATCCCAGCATCCCTTGGGAGCACGGTATATAAGCAGGCCACCCACGAGGTACCTGCACTCTCTGGAGTCTTATTAAAGGAGCTAAGGTCACACTTGTTCATTGTTCACAGTACTCAGTTTCATCCTTTATTATGAACGTATCACTGTGATCTCTACACATCCCCACATGCACTTCTGCTATCTTTTTAAAGGTGACTGACAAAGATTATAGTGAGATAAGTCCAGTTGTAAACAACAAAAATAATAAATTGTGCAAACTCTGCCCTTAATATGGACATATGTCACTTTACCAATCAGTATTTCTTTCAGAGTGGCAATAATCTTTCCTATTACAGGTCATATGCCTTCATGCATCAATATAACGTCAATTAAATCCTTTGTCTTGCTGCAGAAAAAGCAAAACCATTCTACCTTGCTAAGTTTCAAATCTCAGTCTTGCTGCAGACTTTTTTTCACACAGAGAGAGGAATGTCAAATGAGCAGCCTCCCCTGTTCAACTTGGTCTCCTGCTCTGCTCAATGAATAAAATTAATCCAACATTATAGTTACTATGGACATTCCCATTGTCTCAAACAGATTTGGAATTGTGAATATTCTGTTAAAAACTTTATCTTGTACCTCAACTGATGGACCTCATCAACTTTCGAGATAGTTTGTGTTTTTCTGGCCACAAGCCTTTTGATTGAATTTAACTACTCAGCAATGTCATAACTTAACCTTGAATCCCCTTCAGACAAATTAGTAACACATTTGAAAATGTAGCAGAATTGTAAGTGTCTGCTCTGTAGTAGGCCCCATGCTGCCACTGAGAAGAGTTTAAGGGACGGCCTGTGCCCAAGTACTCGCATGTTAGTGGAGATGTCAATCTGCCACATTTAATATGGAGGCCAGAATTTTCTGGGGTCTGTGTGGGCACAATTGGAGGTGGGTGGGAAATTTGAAATAAATTGGAGAGGGTCGGGAACCTGCCGCCATCCCACCCCCACACCCCTTTCCCTCGGGCGTGTTTTCGGTGTGGCAGCAACCCGACCAGCAGAGGTAGGATGACCTCATTCAAATCATTACCACCTTGTTGTCAAACTGTTAAGCTTCTTTTTCAGCCTACCTTTTACATATCGCTGCCTGCCCATGGGATTCACATAGCTTGGGAAACACGTCTGTCAGTCTGAGGCAGGAGTTGAGTGGCCATTGATCCAGCTGATTAGATGACAACATGAAATGTATTATAAAACCGTCCACCTCACAGCTGATCACTTTCCCCAGGCAGAAGCTGTTACTGGCTACATTCACAACACAAATTGAGCTTTCTACAAGCTGCAAGTATTTGCAGCAAAATCGCCATCCAGTCTCACCTCATTGGTAGAACCTATTACACCATTTGACAGATTGCTCCTCTCATCTCTACTTGACCTGCCATCTATTCCATCAGCATGGGTGCCATTTATATTGTCTCCTCTTGGTCCTCAGAATCGGACCACGATGAGCCCCAACACCAGCAGCACCAACAACAACACCACCAACCTTCCCCTCAATCATCTGATGCTGCACAGGACAGAGGGTCTCAGCGCAGGGCTGCACCATGCCGGAGGGTATACACCCAACACAGGGTGGACAGGCAGAGGATGATCTTCATCAACATGACTGAGCAGCAGTGCCAAAGAAGGCTCAGGCTATCGCGCCAGGTCATTGCAGACATTTGCACATTGCACGAGCAAGGCTTGCAGCCCAGCGGAGTAGGTGGACACGCTTTACCAGTTGCTGTCCAAGTCACCAGTCCCCTCACTTTCTTCACCTCAGGCTCCTCCCAGTAATCTGCAGCAGACATTTGCGGTATCTCGCAGTCAGCCACCCACAGATGCATCACACAGGACACCAATGCCATTTTTACAAGTCAGACAATTCTATCAACTTTGCCACTGATGAAGCCAGTGGCGCTCAGCTTTACTGCTCTGGCTGGCTTCCTACAGGTATAGGGCGTCTTCGACTGCACACACATGCCCATCAGAATCTTTGTCAACCGCAAGGGCTTCCACTCCCTCAATGTGCAGCCGGTCTGCAATCATAGGAAGATCATCATCATCATGCATGTGTGCATCAAATTCCCAGGCAGCTGTCATGACTCATTCATCCTTTGCCAGTCCACCCTCAGCTCATCATTCCTCCAAACAGACTTCCTGGCTGGCTGCTTGGAGACAAAGGCTATCCACTGAAGAGATGGCTCATGACACCCTTGAACATAAGAACATAAGAAATAAGAGCAGGAATAGGCCATTTGGCCCCTCGAGCCTGCTTTGCCATTTAATAAGATCATGGCTGATCTGATCTTAGGCTCACCTCCACTTCCCTGCCCGCTCCCCATAACCCTTCACTCCCTTATCATTCAAAAATCTCCACCTTAAATATATTCAATGACCCAGCCGCCACTGCTCTATGGGGCAGAGAATTCCACAGATTTAAATCCTCTGAGAGAAGAAATTCCTCCGCATCTCAGTTCTAAATGGGCGGCCCCTTATACTTAAACAATGCCCCCTAGTTCTAGATTCTCTTACAATTGGAAACATCCTCTCTGTATCTACCTTGTCGATCCCCCTCAGTATCTTATATGTTTCAATACGATCACCTCTCAGTCTTCTAAACTCCAATGAGTATAGGCCCAACCTGTTCAACCTTTCTTCATAAGTCAACCCCTTCATCTCAGGAATCAACCTAGAGAACCTTCTCTGAACTGCCTCCAATGAAAGTATATTGCTCCTTAAATAAGGAGACCAAAACTATACGTTGTACTCTAGGTGTGGTCTTACCAATACCCGTAGAGTTGAAGTAGGACTTCACTGTTTTTATACTCCACCCCCTTGCAATAAAGGCCAACATTCCATTTGCCTTCCTGATTATTTTTTGTGTTTCATGCATAAATACCCCTAGGTCCCTCTGTAATACCCCCAGATCCCTCTGTACTGTAATCTCTCTCCATTTAAATAATAATTTGCTTTTTTATTTTTCCTGCCAAAGTGGATAACCTCACACTTTCCCACATTATACTCCATCTGCCAAATGTTTGCCCACTCACTTATCCTGTCTATATCCCCACTGACACCTGGGAGTCCCTGGCCAAAGACCGCCCTAAGTGAAGGAAGTGCATCCGGGAGGGCACTGAGCACCTCGAGTCTCGTCGTCGAGAGCATGCAGAAATCAAGCGCAGGCAGCGGATAGAGCATGTGGCAAACCAGTCCCACCCACCCCTTCCCTCAACGACTATTTGTCCACCTGTGACAGAGACTATGATTCTCGTATTGGACTGTACAGCCATCTAAGAACTCATGTTAAGAGTGGAAGCAAGTCTTCCTCGATTCCGATGCCTATGATAATGATATCCATGCTGATATATTACCCCCAAACCCAAGAGTTCTTATCTTGTGCAGTAACCTTTTATGTGGCACCTTATCGAATGCCTTCTGGAAATCCAAATACACCACATCCACTGGTTCCCCCTTATCCACCCTACTCGTTACATCCTCAAAGAACTCCAGCAAATTTGTCAAGTATGATTTTCCTTTCATAAAACCATGCTGACTCTGCTGGACTGCATTATGATTTTGAGAAGGCCAAGTACTGAGACCCTGGACAGATAAAATGAGAGCCACATTTCCACCAGATGTACAGAGAGCAGACAATAGGTATGCTCAAAATGCGCTTCAGATGCCTTGACAGATCTGGAGGAGCCCTTCAGTACACACCAGCCAGGGTCTCCAGAATCATCCTGGTCTGCAGCAGCGAGGATTAGGGCTGCATGAGGAGCAATGCTCTGAGCTCACAGCCTCTTCAGAAGATGAGGAGGAGGATGAGGAGGAGCTTCAGCTGGCAGACGAGGAGGAGAGGGAGGAGGAACCTGTGGTCCAGATCCCACCAGCACCCGAGCACCTTGCTGCCCGGGAGGCCAGCAATGGCCTCATCATGGCCAGATTTATTTATCTTTACGCATTACACCCATATGGCTCCCACATGCTGCACCAGGTTGGCACCACCCCACAGCAACACCACAAACCATCCCTACAATGACCAAGCCATTCCTTTCACACTGACCACCATTGCTGGAGGTATCATTATGTCTCACCATTCACTCCAACTCATGAAGCCAATTCCAAAGGTGCATACAAATTTGTCCAAGACCGGAAAGTGTTGAAAGTAAAGATTTTTATGGTTCACATCACATTAACGGAAACTTGACATTTTCATTGAATAAAACACCCAATGGCTACCCTTGTGAATCTACTTGTGTGTCATCTTTCTCTTCACCATGCTGGAAGCGGCAGTGGGCGGCAGAGCGTGGGAAACCCGGAAGCCCGTGTTTTGCCGCATTCTGTGGTGTGTGACGTCACAGAAGGTTCCCCACCTGATTGACAAGCTGGCTTCCAGTCGGGTGGGGAATGCTGGAGAGGGGGTCGCATACTGCGGGTAGGTGTGAGCCCGACCCAGGGGCGGTTCCAATCCTGGGGAGGGGGTACGATCTCCCACCCCGGGCAGGAAGTTCGATCCCAGAGGGGTTTTGGGGAGCCTGATCCTCGATCCCAGAGGGGGGGTTTGTAGGTGGGGATGGTCCATGGTGGCGGAGCATGAGGATCTGGGGGAAGCACTTCTGCTCCTCCCGATGCACAGGGAGTGCACCCCCGAGGTTGGCCTCAACCTCGCTGGGTTAAATCAGAGGCCTGTGGCCTCATTATCATATTGAAAGTGCCAACGCTCCTCCTGGGAGCGGGTTGGCTGACCAACCCCTGCCCCGACTCCTTAAAACCGGATGTGGACGGGTTGGAGACGGGTTGGGGTCGGGATTCAAATCTTTCACACTTTAACCTCCCAGCCGACCCCAATGCTTTTTGAGGTTAAAATTCACCCCTGCCAATTTTGAAATACCACATATGATCAGGAAGGGATTAAAAGCACGCAAGAAGTTTGAGCGCACCCCCTCAGCTCAACTCTGCAGCATTGCCGCTAAATCCCTCCTCATGTTCAACATTAAAAAGCAATCGAGCAGGAGCTTGCACAATGACAATACAAGGCTGAGCATCACCGACAGTATTGGTGGAGATGAAACTATCCATGAATGAAAGTGGACACACGCACTGTGAAGGAGCACAATTAAAGAATAGTGGTCTGCTGACTGCTTTGATCCAGGCTGAGAATACCTGTACAGGCAGCTCTTCGATGTAATGGCTGAGACATATTGATGCACACGTCTCTCTGAATTTCTCATGGCTACCCATTGGTGACCTCGTTTCACAAGAATATTATTCAATTTATTCTTTTTTTTCTATCTACTTAAAAGTCTATTTTAAAGTCACATTCGTAGGATGGAATTAAACCACAAATGAAGCTTATTTCTAAAATGAAAACTCCTTGGGTTAGATTTTACACTTTTGTGCAGTACGCCCAAAAATGGGCGGTATTTCCGGTGTGGGCGGTAAAAATGGGTTTTCAGGTTGCCCATTCTCAAAGCTCCGAGTCTCCATTTTAAAAATTGGGTGTTACCGCGAGCGATCTGAAATGGGCATTAACTCTTTCTGGCCTTCTGCAGTAAAGTGTCGCCATCCTTAGCAATGGCATGGCAAGGCTCGCTTCCCGCGATTCAGGAGGTCAGGGGTCATCATTATATGCACAGAAGAGGAGACAGAGAGAGAGAGGGAGCTGAGAGGCACTGAAAGCATGTGTGGGTGTGGTGTGTACGTGTTTGGCTGTTGTGGGAGGCACGAGGGAGATTCACCAGTAGCAAAAAGCCTACTAAGCACGAAGAACATAATTGGCACCGAGTTTTTGTCCAACAAATAAGATATAACATGGAAGGGATGGAGGAGGCCCTGGAGCTGGTAGCCAGGAACACTGGTGACAGAGGGCTCCCAGTGGTCCCGGAGCACGGCACTGCACCCCAAGGTGCCGCACCCCCATTGCCAACCACACAAGAGCCAGGAGCAACATCTTGCTTCTGACTCAGAACACGTTCCCACCTCAGGACCGTCCTCGTCTGTATCCGTCCAAGCAACGGTTCGGCCATCACCCGCACCCCCCAACCCCACCAATGAAGCATCGCCCGAGGAGCTCCTTGGCCAGGCGGCTTGGAGTCAAGAGGGGAAAGGGAAGGGGTAGAGGTGGGGAGGAGAAGCGGCGGGGGCGGGGGGAAGGGTTGTTTTTTATAGAAATACTGATGATTTCAGACAAATATTCGGTTTATATGTTTTTTATTTAACATAACCTTGTTGCGCATTGGCTCGGATAGCTGCACCATTACACGCTGGTGATTCCTTAATATCAAAGGGTATAATTACACTTAACTTCAATCAACTTAAACTTTAACTGTCACCAAGGTGATGCCCACCATTGATGTATGACCTGCACACCCAGCAGTGTGTTAGCCTTGTAAATACCACCAACGTTCTTTCAGGCAAAGCGCTCATTTATGAGCTCCTGACGTAAAAGTTTTGCAGCTATGATGCCATCACGGGCCCTTTCCTGCGGTCTACAGTGGGGTGGGGGCATGGCTTCAGCGTCAGCCTGATTGTCTGGGCCGAGGTCAGCGTCCGCCTCCTCGTCCTCCTCTTCCTCTCTGTGGTGAGGTGAATTGTCAGACCCTTCTGGCAATTCTTGTCCCCTCCTGATAGCCAAGTTGTGCAGCATGGAGCACACGACTACGAATTGAGCTACCTGCTCAGGGTGGTATTGGAGCTCGCCTCTTGAGTGGTCCAGGCATCTAAAGCGCTGCTTAAGCACTCCAATGGTTTACTCGATGATATTGCGAGTGGATCTGTGGCTCTTGTTGTATCGCCTCTCGGCTTCGGTGTGGGTGTCACGCAGAGGGGTCACCAGCCAGGTGGCGAGGCCATATCCTTTATCACCAAGCATCCAGCATTGACCTTGCGGCTGATTGTTAAACAAGTCAGATACAGTGCTCTCACACAGAATGTGAGCATCATGAATGCTGCCTAGAAATTTAGCATTCACTGCCATAATAATTTGCTGGTGGTCGAAAACGAGTTGCACATTCAGGGAGTGGAATCCCTTGCACTTCCTGAAAACCTCTGCATCCTGAAAAACTGCCCGCATCGTAATGTGCGTACAGTCTATTGCTCCCTGCACCTTGGGGAAGTTAGCAATTTGGTAGAATCCTAAAGCCCTCTCAGTCTGAGTCTCCCTGGTCATAGGGAAACTGATAAAGTCCATCCTGCGTGCGTATAAGGCTTCAGTGACCTGTCTAATGCAGCAATGTGTGGCATGCTGAGACATAACGCAAATGTCGCCAGCTGAGGCCTGAAAGGAAGCCGACGGGTAGAATAACAGTGCCGCAGTGACTTTGACCTCGATGGATAATGTGGTCCTGATGGTGGTGGCAGGCTGCAGATCTCCCCTGATGAGCTGGCATACCTCAGTGATAACCTCTTAGAAACATAGAAACATAGAAAATAGGTGCAGGAGCAGGCCATTCAGCCCTTCGAGCCTGCACCGCCATTCAATGAGTTCATGGCTGAACATGAAACTTCAGTACCCCCTTCCTGCTTTCTCGCCATAACCCTTGATTCCCCGAGTAGTAAGGACTTCATCTAACTCCCTTTTGAATATATTTAGTGAATTGGCCTCAACTACTTTCTGTGGTAGAGAATTCCACAGGTTCACCACTCTCTGGGTGAAGAAGTTTCTCCTCATCTCGGTCCTAAATGGCTTACCCCTTATCCTCAGACTGTGACCCCTGGTTCTGGACTTCCCCAACATTGGGAACATTCTTCCTGCATCTAACCTGTCTAAACCCATCAGAATTTTAAACGTTTCTATGAGGTCCCCTCTCATTCTTCTGAACTCCAGTGAATACAAGCCAAGTTGATCCAGTCTTTCTTGATAGGTCAGTCCCGCCATCCCAGGAATCAGTCTGGTGAACCTTCGCTGCACTCCCTCAATAGCAAGAATGTCCTTCCTCAAGTTAGGAGACCAAAACTATACACAATACTCCAGGTGTGGCCTCACCACTTTGTGGAAGCGCAGTCTCCGAAGGCAGGTGGTGTCGGACAAGTTGAGGTAAGACTGTTTCTCCCTATACTTGCGGGGAGTGTAACGTCTGGTCCTCCTCATCAATCTGTCATGTCTTACATTGGGCACATGATGCTGTAAAGTGTACCTTCTGTCATCTCGAGTCTGCAGCATGTGAGTGGTCATCAAGAGAGGGTGAGAAAGGATAGGCCCCATTTCAATAGCTATCTGTTTTCCACTGATTGTTCACAAAGAATGAATGTCCACACTAAGACACCTAGTAAATTCCAATTGTCCACAGTATGATAAGATGTTCAGATGTTCACCTCCAAAGACCTCCAGAGTACATCCGAATGCCCCCGAGGTTGAAGCAGAGCAGCCTTTTAAATGATGCGACATGTGATTTAGAACATGGAGTCCACACCGCTGTGAGTAGTTCCGGTTAGTTCCACTTTTTCCCAGCGTTTTTTTCGGCGAGGGATACTATGGGCGAGATGTGTGCGAGGAGCCGAAAGTAAGGATGGGCGATATACTGGGCGTTAGTTTCGGCAAATATGATCTTTACGACAAAAAACAGTGGCTGGGCGGCATTATTAAATCTTGGCGTTAATTACATGCCGCAAGTAACGCTGGGCGATATTATGGGCGTTGGGATCGCCCATTCTGATGATTCTGGCCAAAAAAAGTGGGTGGGCAGTATTATTTTTTCTCACCGTTACGCACATGCGGAAAGTAACGCTCGACGATAAGTGACCAAGAAATGGGCGTCAGTTTCCATTTTGTGGCTAAATGGGCGATATCTGGGCGTTACATGTCATTTCAGCATTAAAATGGACGTTAAGTGGCGTTAAGCTTGCAAAAATAATGCAAAATCTAGCCCCTTGTTTTATTGCAATGCTGTGAATAACACATCACCACACCAGCCCAATCACCGTGCTGTGTGCTGCATTGTGTAACTCAGTTACATTATACACTGAGCCTGGGCTACTCACTATTAATGCATGAGTAACATCAATGAAAGATCAACGTAATGGTTCAGTTTCTGAAATTATGTTATTTATAATCTGTAGAAATTCCTTATTTTCACAATGCTTCCTATCATGTCATTTGATGGTAATTTGTTGATCAGTTTCTATTCCTCCATTGTGCTTTCTGAATGGACTTTGATCAGACAGGCAAGTGGTTGATGGATGATTAGAAATTCACATCAAGCAATTTCAGGAAGTTTTCCTCTGCTTTCCAGAAGGCATTGGCACATTTTGGGGCATGGGTCTATGGGCACCTCCAGTACCCCATCCAAGTGGCCACTCTTTGTGTGTGTATCTTAACATTGAATGTTGCCAGATTACTTCACAGAGGGGCATCATAGCTGACCCTGAATCTGACCTCACCCGATACATGATTCAAGAGTCACCAAATACCAATCAGGAATAAGTTCTTGATGTACAGACAAAATTACTCCTGCAAAGGATGATGGGTTTGTTTACTGAGAACGGGAATGAAAGTGACTGTGGGTTTGCTAAGAGCAGCTAACCATGGTGGAACAGGTAACCATCTAGTCTCTGTCTACCACTAGAAGAAAATAGCCTCAGGAAACAAAAGCACCAAAAAAGGTCACAACGGTTGGAACTTTATGCACATTGGCAGACCTGACACCGATAGGGAAATGAACAACTCCTTATATGGTAACAGGAAGCCAGAGAGGGAGAAACAAAATCATCTCCTTGTAAGTATCAATCAGGCTCGCCTCCAATAATATAAAGAGGGAAAGAAGTTATCACAAATAGGAGAGAGGCAGAGATACCTCAGTGGAATCGTTAACCACTGAGTGTTGAGATCTATACGCAAGAAGAAGGCGGCGGGGAAGAATCATGTTGGTGGACTCTTTGGCTCTCCCAGCAGGCTTGGTCACCCCGTGTCCTGAACCGTATTCCACACTTGTAAACATCTTGAATTGTTGCTTTTGTCATTCAGCAATTGTATAAATTGCTTAGTAATCTCAATACCATTTTCTGAGGCTGTTGCCTCCTCTCAGGGTCAGAACAAGTAATAAGGATATTTCCCTTAAACATAGCGACAAGCAAGATGTGTAACCTTACAATGGCTCAGTAACACTGCTGCGCACCACCCACAAACACAATGGTGCATCGTACACTGTTGTTTCTTTTCTATTTTCCATATTTTATGCTTTCCCCATCAGTCAGAACCCAGTAGAATATGGAGTCAGCGGGCTCAGAGCTTCACTTTATGAGACCAGTTATACTACTTACCCTTCTTTTCCACCCCTGACGCCATTTCTTGGTCACTTATCGCCGAGCGTTACTTTCCGCATGTGCGTAACGCCGAGAAAAAATAATATCGCCCAATATTCTCTATGAGAAATGTCTGAATTTGAAGTCTCTCCTTGAAAAGGACTTACTTTCAATACACAATAATGTCAATAGAGTGAAGAGTTACAGGAGAGGAAAACAGAGGAAAAGGGGTCAGAGGGTCTAGTAAGGAGGAGGAACTGAGGGAAATCCTTATTAGTCGGGAAATTGTGTTGGGGAAATTGATGGGATTGAAGGCCGATAAATCCCCAGGGCCTGATGGACTGCATCCCAGAGTACTTAAGGAGGTGGCCTTGGAAATAGCGGATGCATTGACAGTCATTTTCCAACATTCCATTGACTTTGGATCAGTTCCTATGGAGTGGAGGGTAGCCAATGTAACCCCACTTTTTAAAAAAGGAGGGAGAGAGAAAACAGGGAATTATAGTCTGGTCAGCCTGACATCAGTAGTGGGTAAAATGATGGAATCAATTATTAAGGATGTCATAGCAGCGCATTTGGAAAGAGGTGACAGGATAGGTCCAAGTCAGCATGGATTTGTGAAAGGGAAATCATGCTTGACAAATCTTCTGGAATTTTTTGAGGATGTTTCCAGTAGAGTGGACAAGGGAGAACCAGTTGATGTGGTATATTTGGACTTTCAGAAGGCGTTCGACAAGGTCCCACACAAGAGATTATTGTGCAAAGTTAAAGCACATGGGATTGGGGGTAGTGTGCTGACATGGATTGAGAACTGGTTGTCAGACAGGAAGCAAAGAGGAGGAGTAAATGGGGACTTTTCAGAATGGCAGGCAGTGACTAGTGGGGTACCGCAAGGTTCTGTGCTGGGGCCCCAGCTGTTTACACTGTACATTAATGATTTAGACGAGGAGATTAAATGTAGTCTCTCCAAATTTGCGGATGACACTAAGTTGGGTGGCAGTGTGAGCTGCGAGGAGGATGCTATGAGGCTGCAGAGCTACTTGGATAGGTTAGGTGAGTGGGCAAATGCATGGCAGATGAAGTATAATGTGGATAAATGTGAGGTTATCCACTTTGGTGGTAAAAACAGAGAGACAGACTATTATCTGAATGGTGACAGATTCGGAAAAGGGGAAGTGCAACGGGACCTGGGTGTCATGGTACATCAGTCATTGAAGGTTGGCATGCAGGTACAGCAGGCGGTTAAGAAAGCAAATGGCATGTTGGCCTTCATAGCGAGGGGATTTGAGTACAGGGGCAGGAAGGTGTTGCTACAGTTGTACAGGGCCTTGGTGAGGCCACACCTGGAGTATTGTGTACAGTTTTGGTCTCCTAACCTGAGGAAGGACATTCTTGCTATTGAGGGAGTGCAGCGAAGGTTCACCAGACTGATTCCCGGGATGGCGGGACTGACCTATTAAGAAAGACTGGATCAACTGGGCTTGTATTCACTGGAGTTCAGAAGAATGAGAGGGGATCTCATAGAAACATTTCAAATTCTGATAGGTTTAGACAGGTTAGATGCAGGAAGAATGTTCCCAATGTTGGGGAAGTCCAGAACCAGGGGACACAGTCTAAGGATAAGGGGTAAGCCATTTAGGACCGAGATGAGGAGAAACGTCTTCACCCAGAGAGTGGTGAACCTGTGGAATTCTCTACCACAGAAAGTTGTTGAGGCCAATTCACTAAATATATTCAAAAAGGAGTTAGATGAAGTCCTTACTACTAGGGGGATCAAGGGGTATGGCAAGAAAGCAGGAATGGGGTACTGAAGTTGCATGTTCAGCCATGAACTCATTGAATGGCGGTGCAGGCTAGAAGGGCCGAATGGCCTACTCCTGCACCTATTTTCTATGTTTCTATGTTTCTATGTTTCTATGACCTTTTGCTATTGAATGTATTTCCTATTTAGCACATGTACAGATACACGCAGCAATTCACAATAACTTTTGAATACTTCAATAAATGGACAGGCGATGTGTAATCTCAAAACTGTCATTGTACCTGACTCTTTCGTTCTGGCTCAATCATCGGGAACCCAATTGTCTGAGAGATATTACAGAAGGAAGGGTTGGTTAGTGGCAGGTAGTGTCTAAATATATGGCTAATAACAGTTCTTAATTTTTAGATAATTTCTTCAATCCTTCCAGTTTATCCTCTTCCTCTCCTAAACCTACAGGTGCTGGACAACTTCAAATGCCTCATCCAAATGGCCAATAAACCAAACTTGCTCCCGTCCTCACCTGACCCACACACCTTTACTGGTGGCATCATTCGATAGCAATGAGGCGCTGTGGGCCATCAGCAGCAGCAGAATTGTATTCCAACACAATCTGTAACCTCAAGGCCTGGCATATCCCTCACTCCAGTGAATACAAGCCCAGTTGAACATTACCACCAAGCCAGGGGACCATCCCTGCTTCAATGAGGAGTGCAAAACAGCATGCCAGGAGCAACACCAGGAATACCTAATAATGAGGCACCAACCTGGGGAAGCTGCAACACAGGACTACATGCATGCTAAACAGCGGAAGCAGCATGCTATAAACAGAGCTAAACCATACGACAATCAAGGGATTAAGTCAAAGCTCTGCCGTTCTGCCATATCCAGTCATGAATGGTGGTGGACCATTAAACAACTAATGGGAGGAGGAGGATCCATGAACATCCATAGCCTCAATGACGGAGTGCAAAAGAGCAGGCTGAAGCATTTGCAACCAACTTCAGCCAGAAGTGCCGAGTGGATGATCCATATCGGCCTCCTCCTGAGGTCCCCACCATCACAGAAGCCAGTCTTCAGCCAATTCGATTCACTCCATGTGATAAGAAACGGCTGAGCGCACTGGATACAGCAAAGGCTATGGGCCCCGACAACATCCCATCTGTTGTGCTGAAGATTTGTGCACCAGAACTAGCCACGCCTCTAGCCAAGCTGTTCCAGTACAGCTACAACTGGCATCTACCCAACAATGTGGAAAGCTACCCAGGTATGTCCTCTCCACAAAAAGCAGGACAAATCCAATCCGGCCAATTACCACCCCATCAGTCTGCTCTCAATCATCAGCAAAGTGATGGGAAGGTGAGGTGAGGGTTACTGCCCTTGGCATCAAGGAGGCATTTGACCAAGTGTGGCATCAAGGAGCCCTAGTAAAACTGAAGTCAATGGGAATCAGGGGGAAAACTCTCCACTGGCTGGAGTCAGACCTAGCACAAAGGAAGATGGTTGTGGTTGTTGGAGGTCAATCATCTCAGCCCCAGGACATCATTGCAAGAGTTCCTCAGGGCAGTGTCGTGGACCCAACCATCTTTAGCTGCTTCATCAATGACCTTCCTTTCTTCATAAGGTCAGAAGTGGGGATGTTCACTGATGATTGCAGAGTGTTCAGTTCCTTTCACAAATCCTCAGATAATGAAGCAGTCCATGCCCACATGCAGTAATACCTGGATGACATTCAGGCTTGGGCTGATAAGTGGCAATTTACATTCATGCCACCTTAGTGCCAGGCAATGACCATCTCCAACAAGAGAGTGTATAACCACCTCCCCTTGATAATCAATGGCATTACCATCGTTGAATCTCCCACCTTCAACATCCTGGGGCTCACCATTTGCTAGAAACTTAACTGAACCAGCCACATAAATACTGTGGCAACAAGAGCAGGTCAGAGGCTTGGTATTCTGCGGCGAGTGTCTCACCTCCTGACTCCCCAAAGCCTTTTCACCATCTACAAGGCACAAGTCAGGAGTGTGATGGAATACTCTCCACTTGCCTGGATGAGTGCAGCTCCAACAACACTCAAGAAGCTCGACATCATCCAGGACAAAGCAGCCCACTTGATTGGCATCCCATTCACCACTTTTAACATTCAATGGGGGATACATTGTGAATGCTCCCACTCTGGGGCACACTGAGGAATATCCCCAACTTGCTGAAAGCATGTTCCATAACCATCTGATCTGTGCATTTCAGGGGGATGGGAACCTGAGAACAAATTCAATAGGGAAGGAAGTAAAGCAGAAATTGGATAGCAAGAATCTAGAAAGCGAATCTGTAAGACTGAGGAAAAATCTAGAAAGCGAATCTGTAAGACAGAGGAAACAAGGTTTAGTAAGTAATAAGCAAGGGGGTCTTCCTGTGTTAAATGGTATATACCGTATATACTCGCGTATCCTACGATCTCACGTATCATGCGACCCCTAAATTTTCGTCCCCAAAACATGATTTTATCATATATCTCATGTATCATGCGAGTCACTTTTTTGAGATACCAGATGCCACTAGGCTAGGCTTTCAAACAAGTTTAACAAGTACCCAACACGTAACAAGTACCCTAACACATAACAATGATCGAATATAGACCTTAACAACCGAATCATGAAACATCGAGTGGATTCTGTTGTGAAAGCTGTTCGCGAATCGAACACCGATATAGCAATCATTCCAGCTGGCTTTTCTAGCGTCGTTCAGCCACTTGATGTATCCATTAATAAGCCATTTAAAGACAATATAAGAAAGAAATGGAATGACTGGATGATGGAAGGAGAGAAATCATTTACGAAGGGAGGGAATATGAAGGCTCCGGATTTGCCTCTACTGTGTTTGCAGGTAAAAGAAGCATGGGCTGAGATAGATGGAGATTTGATTGTTAAAGCCTCTAATAATGCAGCAAACTTCAGAGGGAGTTGTGGGTGGCGATCTCTAGACCACAGCAAAGATACAGTACAAGTGACAATAGAGGCTGCAATCCAGCCCAGGAGATACCTGCCGAGATTCAGCGTGGATACGGTCTGCTTAACAGCCTAACAGCCGAATCTTGGCCAGCACTTCACACCCGCAAATTTTGTATCTCGCGTATCATGCTACCCCCCAAATTTAGGTTACAATTTAGGTCTTCAAAAGTCGCATGATACGCGAGTATATACGGTACTTTAAAGCAAGGAGTATAGCGAAAAAGGTGGATGAGCTGAGAGCACAGGTAGACACTTGGGAGTATGACATTATGGCTATTACAGAGACATGACTGAAAGAGGGATAGGTTTGGCAGATCAATATTCCTGGCTACAGGATTTTTAGACAAGATAGAGAGGATAAAAAGGGAGGGCGGGCGGGGGGGCGGATCGCGGTACTGATTAAAGAAACTATTATAGCGGTGAGGAGAGATGATATAGAAACATAGAAAATAGGTGCAGGATTGGGCCATTCAGCCCTTCGAGTCTGCACCGCCATTCAATAAGATCATGGCTGATCATTCCTTCAGTACCCCTTTCCTGCTTTATCTCCATACCCCTTGATCCCCTTAACCGTAAGGGCCATATCTAACTCCCTCTTGAATATATCCAATGAACTGGCATCAACAACTCTCTGCGGCAGGGAATTCCACAGGTTAACAACTCTCTGAGTGAAGAAGTTTCTCCTCATCTCAGTCCTAAATGGCCAGCCCCTTATCCTAAGACTATGTCCCCTGGTTCTGGACTTCCCCAACATTGAGAACATTCTTCCCGCATCTAACCTGTCCAGTCCCGTCAGAATCTTACATGTTTCTATGAGATCCCCTCTCATCCTTCTAAACGCCAGTAAATAAAGGTCCAGTTGATCCAGTCACTCCTCATATGACAGCCCAGCCATTCCTGGAATCAGTCTGGTGAACCTTCGCTGCACTCCCTCAATAGCAAGAACGTCCTTCCTCAGACTAGGAGATCAAAACTGAACACAATATTCCAGGTGAGGCCTCACTAAGACCCTGTACAACTGCAGTAAGACCTCCCTGCTCCTATATTCAAATCCCCTAGCTATGAAGGCCAACATACCATTTGCCTTCTTTACCGCCTGCTGCACCTGCATGCCAACTTTCAGTGACTGATGAACCATGACACCCAGGTCTCATTGCACCTCCCTTTTTTCTAGTCTGCCGCCATTCAGATAATATTCTGCCTTCGTGTTTTTGTCCCCAAAATGGATAACCTCACATTTATCCACATTATACTGCATCTGCCATGTATTTGCCCATTCACCTAACCTGTCCAAGTCACCCTGCAGCCTCTTAGCATCCTCCTCACAGCTCACACCGCCACCCAGTTTGGTGTCATCCGCAAACTTGGAGATATTACACTCTATTCCTTCATCCAAATCGTTACTGTATATTGTAAAGAGCTGGGGTCCCAGCACTGAGCCCTGCGGCACTCCACTAGTAATTGCCTGCAATTCTGAAAAGCACCCATTTATTTGGCCACAGTGGACTGGAAACAGCTACTTGTGGGTAAATCAGTGTCGGAACAGTGGGAGGCATTCAAGGAGGAGATCCGGAGGGCTCAGGCCAAACATGTGCCCTTAAAGAAAAAAGGTGTGAATAATAACTCTCGAACCCCCTCGATGTCTAGGGACTTACAGGGGAAGATAAAGAAAAAGGGACGCTTATGTCATCTACCAACGGCTAAATACGATAGAATCTTTAGAGGAATATAGAAAGTTAAGAGGCAAAATTAAAAAGGATATTAGAAATGCTAAGAGAGAGCATGAGAAATTCTTGGCCAGTAAAATTAAGGAAAACCCTAAGATGTTCTATAAATATATTAAGAGTAAGAGGGTAACTAAAGAAAGGGTCGGGCCTATTCGAGACCATGAGGGTAATCTTTATGTGGAGGCAGAAGATGTTGGTGGGGTTCTTAACAAATACTTTGCATTTGTTTTCACAAAGGAAAGGGAGAATGTAGATATTGCTATCGAGGAGGAGTGTGATATTCTGGATGAAATAAATATAGTGAGAGAGGAAGCATTAAGGGGTTCAGCAGCTTTGAAAGTAGATAAGTCCCCATGCCCGGATGAAATGCATCCCAGGCTGTTAAGCGAAGAAAAAGAGGAAATAGCAGAGGCCTTGATCATCATTTTCCAGTCCTCTTTGGATCTGGGCATGGTGTCGGAGGATTGGAGAACTGCTAATGTAGTACCCTTGTTTAAAAGGGAGAAAGGGATAGGCCATGTAATTACAGGCCTGTCAGCCTAACCTCAGTGGTGGGAAAATTATTGGAAAAAATCCTGAAAGACAGGATAAATCTACATTTGGAAAGGCAAGGATTAATTAGGGACAGTCAGCACGGATTGTTAAGGGAAGATCCTGTTTGACTAACCTGATTGAATTTTTTGAGGAGGTTGTAGTGTCTCTGCAACTTGTTACAAACTCACACGAGGCATGGATATATCAGACACGGTCGCTCTGTGATCTTCACTTTATTTCCAGGACTGAAGAGTTTTGATCCTGGGTGGGACCTCCCCTTTTATACCTGGAAGCCCAGATGAGGAGCTCACTCCAGGGTGTGCATCACAAGGGTACAGGAACAGTATGCATGAGTTACAGTTACATACTTATAGTCATTGCAAGATGGTGAAATACATGACATCACCTCCCCCCTTAGGTCTTTTAGTTTCAGAGGTTAAGTCTATCGGGTGGTCGGCGCTCTCTCGTGGAGCGCCGCAGTTGTGGCTCTGGTGGCTGAGCCTCAGCACACGTCTCTGTCACTTGAGGTGATTCCGGCCTGTCCGGGCTGGCCGCAGGGACTGTGCATGCTGAGGGCTGTCTTTGTTGCTCGTGCGCTGCAGTGGTGTGGGTGCTATCTCATCATGCTCTTCTTCCGGTTCCTCCGTGTCTGCACTGAACCTTGTCTTTACTTGGTACAAATGTTCGCGGCATATCTGCCCATTGTTTAGTCAGACCACCATGATCCTGTTTCCTTCTTTGCAAATTACGATGCCCTAAAGCCATTTGGGCCCCAAAGCATGGTTAAGAACAAATACCGGGTCATCTATTTCTATACACCTCGCACTTGAGCCTCAATCATGGAGCTTGCCCTCAACAATGTCTGCCAGGGCTGGGTGAATGAGGGACAGCCGCGTCTTGAGTGTGCGTTTCATGAAGAGTTCCGCTGGCGGTACTGAAAAGAGGGTCCTTGAATGCGTAGAATGCCCTGCTTTATGACTTGGACCGCCCGTTCCGCCTGGCCATTGGAGGCTGGCTTGAGCGGCGCTGTCCGGACGTGCTTGATCCCATTGCCCGACATAAACTCCTGGAATTCATGGCTGGTAAAACACGGGCCATTATCGCTGACCAGGATGTCCGGCAAGCCGTGGGTTGCGAAAACCGTACGCAGACTCTCCACAGTGATGGATGTCGTGCACGAGTTCAATATGATGCACTCGATCCAGTTTGAGTATGCATTGACAACGATCAGGAACATTTTCCCATGAACGGGCCCGCATAATCCACATGAATACGTGACCATGGCCTGGTGGGCCAGTGCCATGGGCTGAGTGGGGCCTCCCTGGGGGCATTGCCCAGCTGGGCACACGTCGTGCACCTGCGAACCCAGTGTTCCAGGTCTGAGTCAATCCCTGGCCAGCACAAGTGTGACCGGGCAATGGCCTTCATTAACACGATGCCAGGGTGCTCGCTGTGGAGTTCCCTGATGAACGCTTCCCTTCCTTTCTGGGGCATGACTACCCAGCTGCCCCATAACAGGCAATTGGCTTGGACGGAGAGTTCATCTATCCGTCTCTGAAACGGCCTGACTACCTCGGGGCACGCTCTGTGTGCGGGCGCTCAGTCCCCAGTCAGGACACATTTCTTTATCATGGATAGGAGGGGGTCCCTGTTGGTCCAGAGTTTGATCTGGCAGACTGTGATGGGGGCGCCCACAGTGTCAAAAGCCTCAACGGCCATGACCATCTCGGCGCTCTGCTCCAACACCCCCTCGGTGGTGGCCAGTGGGAGCCTGCTGAGCGTGTCAGCGCAATTTTCGGTGCCTGGCCGGTGCTGTGTGGTGTAGTCATACGCAGCCAGCATGAGGGCCCATCGCTGTATGCGAGCTGACGCATTAGCGTTGACAGCCTTGCTGTCGGACAACGGGGATGTTAACGGTTTGTGGTCCGTCTCTAGCTCGAACCGTCTACCGAAAAGGTACTGGTGCATCTTTTTCACTCCGTACACACACGCGAGTGCCTCCTTCTCGACCATGCCGTATTCACGCTCTGCGTAGGCCACCGGTTGGAGTCGGCCGTCATCGTTACCCTGCTGCAACACACACCCAACCCCGTAGGGTGACACATCGCATGTTAAAACCAGTTTTTTACAGGGTATTACAAAGTCAACAGTTTGTTGGAACACAGCAGGTTCCTCACCTTATTGAAAGCCCGTTCTTGACCAGCCCCCAAGACCATTCACAACCTTTACGGAGGAGCATGTGTAACGGTTCCAACAATGTGCTTAAGTTTGGCAGGAAGTTCCCAAAATAGTTCAAGAGTCCCAGGAATGATCGCAACTCTGATGTGTTGCAGGGCCTGGGCGCCCGGCGAATCGCCTCAGTTTTTGATTCAGTGGGCCGGATCCCATCTGCGGCAACCCTCCTGCCCAGGAACTCGACCTCTGGGGCCAAAAACACGCAATTGGCCTTTTTCAGCCGCAGGTCTACCCGTTCCAATCGGTGTAGTACCTCCTCCAGGTTGTGGAGGTGTTCCTCAGTGTCTCAACCCGTTATAAGGATGTCGTCTTGGAACACGATCATTCCAGGGATGGACTTGAGCAAGCTTTCCATGTTTCACTGAAAGATAGCCGCTGCCGAACGAATGCCAAACGGGCACCTATTGTAAACAAATAATCCTTTGGGTGTCGTAATGGTCAGAAACTTGGATTTTTCAGCCAGTTCCTGAGTCATGTAGGCCGAAGTGAGGTCCAGCTTCGTGAACAGCTTACCACCTGCCAGCGTGGCAAAAAGGTCCTGCAGCCCCGGGAGCGGGTATTGGTCTTGCAACAACACTCGGTTGATGGTGGCTTTGTCGTCACCACAAATCCTAACTGAGCCATCTGCTTCGAGGACAGGAACAATGGGACTTGCCCAGTCGCTGAATTCAATCGGCGAAATTATGTCCTCTCTGAGCAGCCTGTCCAGTTCACTTTCAATTTTCTCACCCATTACATATGGCACCGCTCTGGCTTTGTGGTGCACTGGTCTGGCGTCCGGAGTGATGTGTATCACTACTTTGGTGCCCTTGAACGCTCCGACACCGGGTTGAAAGGGTGACTCGAATTTTTGCAACACCTGCGAGCATGAACTTCGCTCCACGGATGAAATGGCGTGCACATCCCCCCATTTTCAATTCATCTCAGCTAGCCAACTCCTCCCCAAAAGCGCGGGGCCATTTCCCGGAACAATAAAAGGCACATCAGGGAGTCCGGGGCCCAGCGTTGGCGAGAGGTGCGTGGAGAGGCGTCGGGAGTTCGTTGGTGAGGCCTATAAAAGGCACAGCAGGGAGTCCGGGGCCCAGAGTGGGCGAGAGGTGCGTGGAGAGGCGTCGGGAGTTCGTTGGTGAGGCCTATAAAAGGCACAGCAGGGAGTCCGGGGCCCAGAGTGGGCGAGAGGTGCGTGGAGAGGCGTCGGGAGTTCGTTGGTGAGGCATACTTGTGTAGCTACAGGGAGAAGGCAAAAAAGAAGTAGAAAGAAACAGAAAGGTGACGTCACAGCCAAGGGGGTAAGTGATTGGCTGGTGATTGGTGAGTAGTTTTTCTTTTTTCTCTTCTATCACAGTGAGTAAACTTTAGCATTGTTGTTGCCTATCTAAGGGTTAAGTCATGGCAGGACAGCTCGGTCACGTGTTATGCTCCTCCTGTACCATGTGGGAACTCAGGGACGACTCCAGTGTCCCTGACGACTACGTGTACGGGAAGTGTATCCGCCTCCAGCTCCTGACGGACCGCATTGCGGAGTTGGAGCTGAGGGTGGATTCACTCTGGAGCATCCACGATGCTGAGAATGACGTGAGTAGCACGTGTAGCGAGTTGGTCTTATCGCAGGTGATTGGTCCACAGCCAGATAGGGAATGGAAGACCAGCAGGAAGAGCAGTGCAAGGAAGGTAGTGCAGGGGTCCCCTGTGGTCATCCCCCTGCAAAACAGATACACTGCTTTGAGTACTGTTGAGGGGGATGACTCATCAGGGGAAGGGCAGCAGCAGCCAAGTTCATGGCACCGTGGCTGGCTCTGTTGCACAGGAGGGCAGGAAAAAGAGTGGGAGAGTGATAGTGATAGGGGATTCAATTGTAAGGGGAATAGATAGGCGTTTCTGCAGCCGCAACCGAGACTATAGGATGGTATGTTGCCTCCCTGTTGCAAGGGTCAAGGATGTCTCGGAGCGGGTGCAGGACATTCTAAAAAGGGAGGAAGAACAGCCAGTTGTCATGGTGCACATTGGTACCAACGACATAGGTAAAAAAAGGGATGAGGTCCTACGAAACGAATTTAAGGAGCTAGGAGCTAAATTAAAAAGTAGGACCTCAAAAGTAGTAATCTCGGGATTGCTACCAGTGCCACATGCTACTCAGAGTAGGAATTGCAGGATAGCGCAGATGAATACATGGCTTGAGCAGTGGTGCAGCAGGGGGGGATTCAAATTCCTGGGGCATTAGAACCGGTTCTGGGGGAGGTGGGTCCAGTACTAACCAGACGGTCTGCACCTGGGCAGGACCGGAACCAATGTCCTAGGGGGAGTGTTTGCTAGTGCTGTTGAGGAGGAGTTAAACTAATATGGCAGGAGGACGGGAACCAATGCAGGGAGACAGAGGGAAACAAAAAGGAGACAAAAGCAAAAGGCAGAAAGGAGATGAGGAAAAGTGGAGGGCAGAGAAACCCAAGGCAAAGAACAAAAAGGGCCACTGTACAACAAAATTCTAAAAGGACAAAGGGTGTTAAAAAAACAAGCCTGAAGGTTTTGCGTCTTAATGCAAGGAGTATCCGTAATAAGGTGGATGAATTAACTGTGCAAATAGATGTTAACAAATATGATGTGATTGGGATTACGGAGATGTGGCTCCAGGATGATCAGGGCTGGGAACTCAATATCCAGGGGTATTCAACATTCAGGAAGGATAGAATAAAAGGAAAAGGAGGTGGGGTAGCATTGCTGGTTAAAGAGGAGATTAATGCAATAGTTAGGAAGGACATTAGCTTGGATGATGTGGAATCTATATGGGTAGAGCTGCAGAACACCAAAGGGCAAAAAACGTTAGTGGGAGTTGTGTACAGACCTCCAAACAGTAGTAGTGATGCTGGGGAGGGCATCAAACAGGAAATTAGGGGTGCATGCAATAAAGGTGCAGCAGTTATAATGGGTGACTTTAATATGCACAAAGATTGGGCTAACCAAACTGGAAGCAATACGGTGGAGGAGGATTTCCTGGAGTGCATAAGGGATGGTTTTCTAGACCAATATGTCGAGGAATCAACTAGGGGGGAGGCCATCTTAGACTGGGTGTTGTGTACTGAGAGAGGATTAATTAGCAATCTCGTTGTGCGAGGTCCCTTGGGGAAGAGTGACCATAATATGGTGGAATTCTGCATTAGGATGGAGAATGAAACAGTTAATTCAAAGACCATGGTCCAGAACTTAAAGAAGGGTAACTTTGAAGGTATGAGGCGTGAATTGGCTAGGATTGATTGGCGAATGATACTTGAGGGGTTGACTGTGGATGGGCAATGGCAGACATTTAGAGACCGCATGGATGAACTACAACAATTGTACATTCCTGTCTGGCGTAAAAATAAAAAAGGGAAGGTGGCACAACCATGGCTATCAAGGGAAATCAGGTATAGTATTAAAGCCAAGGAAGTGGCATACAAATTGGCCAGAAATAGCAGCGAACCTGGAGACTGGGAGAAATTTAGAACTCAGCAAAGGAGGACAAAGGGTTTGATTAGGACAGGGAAAATGGAGTACGAGAAGAAGCTTGCAGGGAACATTAAGATGGATTGCAAATGTTTCTATAGATATGTAAAGAGAAAAAGGTTAGTAAAGACAAACGTAGGTCCCCTGCAGTCAGAATCAGGGGAAATCATAACGGGAATAAAGAAATGGCGGACCAATTGAACAAGTACTTTGGTTCGGTATTCACTAAGGAGGACACTAACAACCTTCCGGATATAAAAGGGGTCAGAGGGTCTAGTAAGGAGGAGGAACTGAGGGAAATCCTTATTAGTCGGGAAATTGTGTTGGGGAAATTGATGGGATTGAAGGCCGATAAATCCCCAGAGCCTGATGGACTGCATCCCAGAGTACTTAAGGAGGTGGCCTTGGAAATAACAGATGCATTGACAATCATTTTCCAACATTCCATTGACTCTGGATCAGTTCCTATCGAGTGGAAGGTAGCCAACGTAACCCCACTTTTTAAAAAAGGAGGGAGAGTGAAATCAGGGAATTATAGACCAGTCAGCCTGACATCGGTAGTGGGTAAAATGATGGAATCAATTATTAAGGATGTCATAGCAGCGCATTTGGAAAGAGGTGACATGATAGGTCCAAGTCAGCATGGATTTGTGAAAGGGAAATCATGCTTGACAAATCTTCTGGAATTTTTTGAGGATGTTTCCAGTAGAGTGGACAAGGGAGAACCAGTTGATGTGGTATATTTGGACTTTCAGAAGGCTTTCGACAAGGTCCCACACAAGAGATTATTGTGCAAAGTTAAAGCACATGGGATTGGGGGTAGTGTGCTGACATGGATTGAGAACTGGTTGTCAGACAGGAAGCAAAGAGTAGGAGTAAATGGGTACTTTTCAGAGTGGCAGGCGGTGACTAGTGGGGTACCGCAAGGTTCTGTGCTGGGGCCCCAGCTGTTTACATTGTACATTAATGATTTGGACGAGGGGATTAAATGTTGTATCTCCAAATTTGCGGATGACATTAAGTTGGGTGGCAGTGTGAGCTGTGAGAAGGATGCTATGAGGCAGCAGAGCAACTTGGATAGGTTAGGTGAGTGGGCAAATGCATGGCAGATGAAGTATAATGTGGATAAATGTGAGGTTGTTCACTTTGGTGGTAAAAACAGAGAGACAGACTATTATCTGAATGGTGACAGATTAGGAAAAGGGGTGGTGCAACGAGACCTGGGTGTCATGGTACATCAGTCATTGAAGGTTGGCAAGCAGATACAGCAGGTGGTTAAGAAAGCAAATGGCATATTGGCCTTTATAGCGAGGGGATTTGAATACAGGGGCAGGGAGGTGTTGCTACAGTTGTACAGGGCCTTGGTGAGGCCACACCTGGAGTATTGTGCACAGTTTTGATCTCCTAACCTGAGGAAGGACATTCTTGCTATTGAGCGAGTGCAGCCCGGGATGGCGGGACTGACCTATCAAGAAAGATTGGATCAACTGGGCTTGTATTCACTGGAGTTCAGAAGAATGAGAGGGGACCTCATAGAAACGTTTAAAATTCTGACGGGTTTAGACAGGTTAGATGCAGGAAGAATGTTCCCAATGTTGGGGAAGTCCAGAACGAGGGGTCACAGTCTAAGGATAAGGGGTAAGCCATTTAGGACCGAGATGAGGAGAAACTTCTTCACCCAGAGAGTGGTGAACCTGTGAAATTCTCTACCGCAGAAAGTTGTTGAGGCCAATTCACTAAATATATTCAAAAAGGAGTTAGATGTAGTCCTTACTACTAGGGGGATCAAGGGGTATGGCGAGAAAGCAGGAATGGGGTACTGAAGTTGCATGTTCAGCCATGAACTCATTGAATGGCGGTGCAGGCTAGAAGGGCCAAATGGCCTACTCCTGCACCTATATTCTATGTTTCTTTGTTTCTAATCCAGAGCGGCAGCCGGTTCTGTAATCCATTATGCGTTACCATCAAGTTTGCACTGCATAGCACTGGGATGATCTCTTTGGTGTACGTACATAGCTGCGTCTCAATGCGTTCCAATTTGGGCCTGCTAGCTCTGTGTAGACATAGTCTCTCAAATTGTTGGGCGCTCATGAGGGACTGGCTAGCTCCGCTATCCAGCTCCATGTGCACCAGGATGCCATTCAGTAAGACTTTCATCATCATGATGTTTTGGTGTATGAGCTGTGGACGTTGGCCACATGAACTCTCTGAACTTCAGCATCCATGGTTGTTCCCCAGGCCTCATCCTGCATTTCAGACCCCTCGTTTGGTTCGTCTGTCTCGCAGACTAGCCTCGCTACTGCCTTTTTGTAAATCCTGGCTAGGTGTCCCTTGACATTACAAATCCTACAGGTGTAAAGTTGGAACCTGCAGATTTTTGCAGTGTGTCTGCTCCCATATCTCCAACATGAGCTGAGATTGCTGTTAACAAAAGGGCTATTCCCAGGCATTCCTCTCTGATGACCCGTTTGGCTGTTTCTAATCACTCTGAAGGAGTGTGTTAATTGTCCCATCACAGGATGCATTGTTCCTCGTGATGGCATGAATTGCCGATCCCCTTTCCATTGTCCCTGTTGCAGGCCCACCCTGGAGCTACTGGAACTAGTTGTGCCTGGACGGTGTTGAATTGCCCTTGCCTGCCTGCTTGGACGGTGTCGAATTGCCCTTGCCTGCCTGTGGGGTTCTGTGTCATTTTTATAACATTGATTCCCTGGTTCAACACAACTTTAAAACCAGGGCTGTTTGCGTAGATTAGCTTGGTCTCTTCTTCCCCTGCCATAAAGCTCTGAGCTATCAACGCCGCGCCTTCTAAAGTCAAATCCTTAGTCTTTATGAGCTTCCTGAAAATGCTGGCATGATTAATGCCCTTGATGAAAAAGTCCCTTAACATCCCCCCCCTGCAGGCATCGGAGAACTTACAGAGACTGGCCAAACGCCGCAGTTCTGCCACGAAGTTCGAGATGTTTTGACCCTCCCGACGCCGGTGAACCGGTGCCGGGCCATGTGTACGCTACTTGCCGGCTTGAGATACTCACTGATCAGCTGGCTGAGCTCTTCGAAGGACTTGTCCGCTGGCTTTTGGGGTGCGAGCAGGTCTTTCATTAGCGCATACGTCTGTGGACCACAGCTGGTCAGTAGATGCACCCTCCGCTTGTCAGCTGCTGCCTCTTCCAGCCAGTCCTTTGTGACAAAGCTCTGCTGGAGTCTTTCCACAAAGTCGTCCCAGTCCTCACCCACACAGTAACGTTTCTCTGTGCTGCCGGTGGCCATCCTCGTGGTTCGGTGATTCCCGTTTCTCGTTGCAAGATGTAGTGTCTCTGCACCTTGTTACAAACTCACACGAGGCATGTATATATCAGACACGGTCACTCTGTGACCTTCACTTTATTTCCAGGACTGAAGAGTGTTGATCCTAGGTGGAACCTCCCCTTTTATACCTGGAAGCCCAGGTGAGGAGCTCACTCCCTGTGGTCAGGGTGTGCATTACAAGGGTACAGGTACAGTATGCATGAGTTACACTTACATACTTATAGTCATTGCAAGATGGTGAAATACATGACAGAGGTAACCAAGAGGGTAGTGCATATGATGTAATGAATATGAACTTTAGCAAAGCTTTTGATAAGGTCCCACATGGTAGACTGGTCACGAAGGTTAAAGCCCATGGGATCCAGGACAAAGTGGCAAGTTGGATCCAAAATTGGCTTAGAGGTAGGAAACAAAGGGTAATGGTTGATGGATGCTTTTGTGACTGGAAGGATGTTTCCAGTGGGGTTCTGCAGGGCTCAGTACTGGGTCCCTTGCTTTTTGTAGTATATGTCAACGATTTAGATTTGAATATTGGGAGTATGATTAAGAAGTTTGCAGACGACATTAAAATTGGCTGTGTGGTTGATAATGAAGAGGAAAATCATGGGCTGCAGGAGGATATCAATCGACTGGTCAGGTGGTCAGAGCAGTGGCAAATGGAATTTAATTCGGAGAAGTGTGAGGTGATGCACTTTGGTAGGCCACTTAATAGTGAAGATGAACAAAGGGACCTTGGAGTGCTTGTTCACAGATCCCTGAAAGTAGCCGGCCAGGTGGATAAGGTGGTTAAGAAGGCATACGGAATGCTTGTCTTTATTGGCCGAGGCATAGAATATAAGAGCAGAGAGGTTATGCTTAAATGGTATAATACTTTGGTTAGGCCACAGCTGGAGTACTGCATGCAGTTCTGGTCACCGTATTATATGAAGGACATGATTGCACGAGAGGGTGCAGAGGAGATTTACTCGGGTGCTGCTGGAATGGAGCAGCTTAGTTATGAGGACAGATTGGATAGGCTGGGTTTGTTCCCATTGGAACAGAGGAGGTTGAGAGGAGACCTCATTGAGGTGTACAAAATATTGAGAGGCCTGGACATAGTAGATAGCAAGGGCCTATTTCCATTGGCGGAGGGGTCTGTTATGAGGGGGCATAGTTTTAAGGTGGTTGGTGGAAGGTTTAGAGGGGATTTGAGGGGGGGGCTTCTTTACGCAGAGGGTTGTGGGGATCTGGAACTCGCTGCCTGGAAGAGTGGTGGATGCAGAAACCCGCACCACTTTTAAGAAATGGTTGGATGGGCACTTAAAGTGCAGTAACCTGCAGGGTTACGGACCTAGAGCTGGTAATTGGGATTAGACTGGATGACCTTTTGTTGGCCGGCGCAGATATAATGGTAAGTACTGCAGCGAATCGAATAGAGCTTCTGGACTAGTTTTGATCGCCTGGATGGGTCGGAGAGGAATTTTCCCAGATTTATTTCTCCCTAAATTGGCCTGGGTTTTTATCTGGTTTTTGCCTCTCCCAGGAGATCACGTGGCTCCGGTTGGGGTGGAGTATAGATGTTTTCAGTATAAGGGGTGTTGCAGTTGTGTGAGGCGGACTGGTTGGGCTGGGTGCTCTTTGCCTTTCCGCCATTATTCTTAGGTTTATATGTAACCTTCAGGGCTGCTGACCAAGGGCCATGTGGCTCTTTGATGGCCGGCGTGGTCACGATGGGTTGAAATAGCCTCCTTATGTGCTGTAAATTTCAATGGGCCCAATTTTCCCCAACCCCTTTTTTCGGCGCACTTATCGTAGATGTGCCGACTTTTTGCGCTGGAAATGGCGCCGAACAAAAGTGGCCCCATCCTGGCCGCTCTGCCGAATCTCCCATGTCCTAGCGTGGCGTATATAGTGCAATGAGGGGCAGAGCAACAGCCCTGCGACGAAACCAGTGCCGACAGCTGCCCGCATGCGCAGTGGTGTCGGGTCCGATGTGCGCGCACGCTCAGTAGCGCCGAAACTTGGCACTCGGCCATTTTTAAAGGTAATCGCAGCTGGTTTTCTTTTCGTGCCAGAAGGAAAGCTGAATACAAGCGGCAGTGTCCTGCCTGTGTTGGTTCCTGAAATTAACTGCTGCATACCTGGAAAAGTGACAGAGGTGCTGTTTGTATGCAAATTAAGGACTGTGTTTGGGATCATTGTAAAAGTGCTGTTAATGTCTCAGAGCAGCTGCAGCAATAATGCAGCAACGTACACCAAGATCAAAGAATTTCTTGCATGACGAAAACTAGTCACTAGTTACTGTGATTGAGAACAGATGGCAGGAGCTGGATACCAGCAGAAGTCACACAAAAGTGCACCCAAAGAGATGAAGAAACGCTGGAACCAAGTTGCAGAAGAATTCTGCAGGTTGGTGAACACCACGAGATCTGGAAGGCAGTGTAAAAAGAAATGGCAAGACCTTGGTCAAATAGTTAGTGTAAGTAATATTTCCATTTATTCAATGTAATTTCAATTGTAAATGTGACCAGCTGTATATGTCCCACCCAGCAGAAAGACACCCTCTCTAAAAAGTTAAAAAGTTGCATTTTAATCTTTGCAGAAGAAACTGTCCCACAACAAAAGGGAAAGAACTCGAACAGGAGGAGGCCCGGCAAATCTGCAGCCACTGACACTCTTGGAAGAGAGGGCCATTGCTTTGATGGGTCCTGCCTGGAGAAAAGCAACCACCACTGCACAAGCTGGGCCCACACTCGAGGGAGAGGGTAAGTCCTGCAAATTCATCGTGGCCCTTCAAATCAACCTGCTGCCTGGCCTGCGTTGTATGAGCCTACTCATGCCACCCACCCAGCCCTCTCCTCTGCTGCTGACCTTTTGACTGTTGTTACATTTTGCAGAACTTGAGGACAATGCTGATGATCCAAATCAAGATTCAGACATGGACGAGCCTGAAGAGATCAAGCTTCCAAAACAACATGGGCGTGAGGGGAAGTATGAGTGGTTGGGGGAGGGTTTCGATGATAGGAGTGTTCCACTGAATTTTGAGGAGGTCAACATATCTGACTTGCCAGGCCCTTCCGTGATTAGTGGTTCAACATTCTATGGTTTCCCAGCGTCCGAGGGTGCGGGTTCCAGTGATAGTGGTGGTGGTGGTGGTGGTGGTGATGGTGGTGCTGGTGCAAATCAGCGGGGAACATCCAAGGTCCCAACATCCCAGCCTGCGCCTCCCAGTGGGATGCCACGAGCCAGATGTAGGGGGAGGGGAAGGAGACATCGACCACGCTCTCCTGAGATGCAGGATGTGGTTCAGATCATGGCATTGGGTGGGAAGAGCGTTGAGCTTACCTGATCACTCCTGGACACCATACTGGGGCGAGTGAGGAGGTAGCGGGACTGTCGGGAGAAGTAACAGTAATGGCACGGGAAATGGGAACCATGTCCGCTAACATCAGTGAGGGAATGGTGGTCATGAGGGATGGAATGTCAGAGGTAGTGGAAAGGACGACAGTTGCAATGACCAAGGCCATGACGAAGGGAATGTTTCAGACACTATCATGGTGCATGAGGGACGGCATGTATGAGTTAGCTGCTGCAATAAGGGAACACGTCCAGACCCCGTGCCCATTGACAGAATCAATTGCCACGCCCACTCCAATCCCTGCATCAAGATCTGAACAGCCCAAAGCCGGGCCCTCCAACTTGCCGCCTGGGCTCTCCTACTTGCCACGTGACGCTGACTCCCCCCACCCTCAAAAGGTGCCCAGTGGCCGAGATGTTAGAAAGAAGAATCTTGGTATGTACCCCAGAAACACTGCGCCATCGCCTGCGGGCAGGGGTCGTGGAGAGCCCAAGAGCAAGCGCAGCGGGTGGCCTGAGACTAAAGGGGGTGAGTGATGGGTGCAGCCTTTCTTTGCTGCTGCTGTTGTTTTTGTTGTTTATGTCACTTCACTCACTGTTCTAACTGTTCTCACATTGGGTGTTTTTTGTAAGTGATGTAAATTTACAAGTTTATAAGTGATCTTAATGTTTAAGTGATCTTAAAGAGTAAAGTTTGATACAAGAATAATTTTATTACACTAAAGTTAAGTACATTGCAAAGTTTTGAATGAAATATATTTTACATTAAATCTGAATCATGTTCAATTAACACAACACAAGATTAGGAACAGCTCTAAAAAATAAACATGTCCATGCAGAATAGTTGTCGCTGAGCCCTCAGTCATCAGCAAAGCGTTCACGGATGAGCTACTGGCGCAAGGCTCGAGCAATCGTTAAGGGGGCACGATGGCCGCCCTCTTCCGACGTCCTGCTCCGGCCTCAGGCACTTGCATGGCTTCCTCATCCTCCTCATCATCACCCTCATATCATCCTCATCATCATAATCCTCATCATCATCCTCCTGCTCACCACCTGCATCTTCCACATCATCATCATCAGCCACTCTCACCTCAGGTGGGTCTTCTTCCACTACCAGCTGCTGCTGCCTCATGATGGCTAAGTTATGCAGCATGCAGCACACAACAGTGAACAGACCGACAATCTCAGTGGAGTATTGCAAGTATTTGTTCAACTGGTCTGCCATTTCTTTGTTCCCCATTATAAATTCACCTGATTCTGACTTCAGGGGACCTACGTTTGTCTTCACTAATCTTTTTCTCTTCACATATCTATAGAAGCTTTTGCAGTCAGTTTTTATGTTCCCAGCAATTTTCCTCTCATATTTTGCCCCTCCTAGTTAAACCCTTTGTCCTTCTCTGCTGAATTCTATATTTCTCCCAGTCCTCTGCTTTTTCTGGCCAATTTATATGCCTCTTCCTTGGATTTAACACGATCCTTAATTTCCCTTGTTAGCCACGGTTGAGCCACCTTCCCCGTTTTATTTTTATTCCAGACAGGGATGTACAATTGTTGAAGTTCATCCATGTGATCTTTAAATGTTTGCCATTGCCTATCCACCGTCAATCCTTTAAGTATCATTTGCCAGTCTATTCTAGCCAATTCACGTCTCATACCATCGAAGTTACCTTTCCTTACGTTCAGGACCCTAGTCTCTGAATTAACTGTGTCACTTTCCATCTTAAAAAAGAATTCTACCATATTATGGTCACTCTTCCCCAAGGGGCCTCGCACAACAAGATTGCTAATTAGTCCTTTCTCATCACACATCACCCAGTCTAGGATGGCCTGCTCTTTAGCTGGTTCCTCGACATATTGGTCTAGGAAACCACCTCTAATACACTCCAGGAAATCCTCCTCCACGGTATTGCTACCAGTTTGGTTAGCCCAATCTATATATAGATTAAAGTCACTCAAGATAACTGCTGTACCTTTATTGCACACATCCCTAATTTCTTGTTTGATGCTGCCCCAACCTCACTACTAGTGGTCTGCACACAACTCCCACTAGCGTTTTCTGCCCTTTGGCATTCCGCAGCTCCACTCATACAGATTCCACATCATCCAAGCTAATATCCTTCCTTACTATTGTGTTAATTTCCTCTTTAACCAGCAATGTTATCCCACCTCCTATTCCTTTCTGTCTATCCTTCCTGAATGTTGAATACCCCTGGATCTTGAGTTCCCAGTCTTGGTCATCCTGGAGCCATGTCTCCGTGATGCCAATTATATCATAATTATTAATTGCTGCCTGCGCAGTTAATTCGTCCATACTCCTTGCATTGAGGCCCAGAGCCTTCAGGCTTGTCTTTTTAACACACTTTGCCCCTTTAGAAGTTTGCTGTAATGTGCCCCTTTTTGATTTTTGCCTTGGGTTTCTCTGCCCTCCACTTTTACTTTTCTTCTTTCTATCTTTTGCTTCTGCCCCCATTCTACTTCCCTCTGTCTCCCTGAATAGGTTCCCATGCCCCTGCCATATTAGTTTAACTCCTCTCCAACAGCACTAGCAAACACTTCCCTTGCGACATTGGTTCCGGTCCTGCTCAGGTGCAGACCGTCTGGTTTGTACTGGTCCCACCTCCCCCAAAACCTGTTCCAATTTCCCAGGAATTTGAATCCCTCCGTTCTCCACCACTCCTCAAGCAACATATTCATTTGAGCTATCCTGCAATTCCTACTCTGACTAGCATGTGACATGTATTCACGGTCAGCTTCCGTCTGGGTTACATGTAGGGGCGTCATGAGCCAGGTGTTGAAGCCGTACCCTTTGTCTCCCAGTAGCCAGCTCTTCCCTTCCGGCTGCTGCTTAAACATTTCAGATATAAAGCTGTCACGTAGGATGAACGCATCATGGGTGATGCCAGGGTATCTTGCATCGACTGACATGATGTGATGCATGTCGTCACACACGAGCTGAACATTAATGGAGTGGAAGCCTTTTCTATTCCTGTATATCTCGGCATCCTCCAAAGATGGTAGCAAGGTGATGTTGGTACAATCAATGCAGCCCTGTACCTTTGGGAAGCCAGCAATCCTTGAGAACCCCACAACCCTGTCATGGATTACTTGGGCGATCATTGGGAACTTGAAGACATTCTTCCGCGCATACAGTGCAGCCGTGACCTGGTGAATAGAGACATGTATTGCATGTTGAGAGATGGCTCACACATCTCCAGTTGTAGATTGAAACGATCTTGAGGCATAGAAGGAAAGTGCAGCTGTAGCCTTCACTTCATCAGACAAAGCAGTCCACCTGCTGCTTCTCGGCTGTAGGTCTGGTCTCAGCAAGTCACAGATCTCACGGGCAACTTCTGTGCGGTAACGCAGCCTTCTGACACATTCTGCATCACTCAGGTCCAGGTACGTATGCCTGACTCGAAATTACCGAGCTGGGTAAGGCCTCCTGCCCAGCAGCCTACATGCTCTGATGTTCCTGATGTGTTGAGCTCGAATCAATTGTCTCCTACATAGCACCATGATGCAGCATGCTCGCCAAAGGCATGGCATTGTGAGTATTGCTCCCATACTTAAAGTTAAACTTTCAAAGGTGGTCAAAGCAGGCAGCACAGCACAGGTTTGCAGTTCTCTCTCTCTCTCTCCAGATGGACCACACCCAAAGATCCTTTGTCCTCTCCTTTCCCCCTCCCCCCTTGGGTCTTGTGACCTCCTCCCCCTCCCCACCCCGGGTCTTGTAACCTGCCTCCCTCCTCTCCCCACCCCCCAGCTTCCCCATTGATTTAAAGGGCAGCATCTCTCTCTCTCCCCCTTCCCCCCATCGATGCCACATTTGGTCACTCTGCTTCCACATCCCCCCGCCTTCATTTGCAACCGCCCCTAGCCCTGGACGTCTGGACTCCCAGTGCACGCCTTGCCTCCCCTATTCCAGGACAAATGGCCTCACGCACAGGTCAGCCTGCTGCCTTCGCAGGCCGATTTTAAAGATTAAGGTTGGATTTACTTGATTTCTATTAGTATTTTAATTGTTTGAGCTTTTTCTTGCAATGTGTGGTGCTTGGTTGTATTGTTTCAGGTCCTCTCCGATTCCCTTCCCTCCCCTATCCCTCCTTAATTTCCGCTGATGTACTCATGTGCGGTGCTTTCTTCACTGCCTGCAATATTTTTCAGAGCTGGCCACATTCGCTGACCTGAGTGGATTTGGAGTAAGTTTTAGCTGGCCAAAGTAGCATAAATGGCCAAAACTGGCATAAGTGTCTGGGAATGCCCTCTTTTGAAAAAAAACTCAACTAAAAAAAATCGTACCTACCTGAGTTACTCTGGAGCAAGTGTATTGGGGAAAATGACGTTTTTTAACTTACGCCAGTAAAACCAACTTACTCCAAAAAAATTGGAGCACGTCATGGCCAAAATTGGGCCCATATGTTTCAACGTGGTACTGTAGATCATGTAAGGAAAGGCTGCAGAGACAGAGGAGGGACAACAGCCTGGTGATGGGAGTCAGGACAATGTTGCAGCCAGTGAGCTGTGAGACCATTTGATCCATGCACACTTCAACCCAGTGCGATGACAGTCTCATCGGGTATTCCAAGTGCTGATGTGGTGTCACGGTCTATAGCACATTATTCCCAAACTATAGTGACAGGGACAAGGCAGAAGCTTAAAAGCAGCATTAATTCTTAAATACGCAAATGAATATGAAAGTTATTCCAATTTCATAGATGCTGTCTTAATCTTTTAAGTGAACATGCACCAAGGGATAGCTCATTCCAAAATGCAAAGCAACATTTCCATGATGGATGAATAGCCCACTAAATAATTAACACAAGTCAAAGCTTTGTACAGAAATGCTTAATTTATTGAATAGTGTTAGCTTTGCCTCTGAGTTTTTCCTTCCCCTGCTGGCTATGACCTTCATGTGGGTATTAATTGTGGATTACTAGATTTGGCGTCCTGGAATGTCTTGCGGGTTTGTGGAGAATTGAGCTCCCACTCACTGCTATCTCGGTA
This sequence comes from Pristiophorus japonicus, assembly GCF_044704955.1. Taxonomy (NCBI): domain Eukaryota; kingdom Metazoa; phylum Chordata; class Chondrichthyes; family Pristiophoridae; genus Pristiophorus; species Pristiophorus japonicus. The sequence continues at coordinate 62,057,922 of NC_091990.1, read as the reverse complement.
GATCATTTTCTTGTGCTATTTGCCACCCTATGGGAAGTCAAATTGGCTGTGGATGAAGTAACCTTTATGCACTGAAATAACTTTCTTATTAAGTTTCAAGAACATGCACAATTTTTTAGACTTAGAACTGCACTGTCAAGTTATTTTTAATTCATTCTCACGATGTGGGTGTCACTGGCATGGCCAGTATTCATTGTCCAATCTGAGTTGGCCTGAGAAGGTGGTGGTTAGACTTCTTCAACCACGCAGTCCATATGGTGAAGTTGCCGTGGCTTGCTAGGCCACTTTAGAGGGCAATTAAGAGCCAACTACGTTGGTGTGGGACTGGAGTCATGTATAGGCCAGACTGGGTCAGGACAACATGTTTTCTTCCCAAAAAGACATAAGAACATAAGAAATAGGAGCGGGAGTAGGCCATACGGCCCCTCGAGCCTGATCCGCCATTCAATAAGATCATGGCTGATCTGATCATGGACTCAGCTCCACTTCCCCGTCCGCTCCCCATAACCCCTTATTGTTTAAGAAACTGTCTATTTCTGTCTTAAATTTATTCAATGTCCCAGCTTCCACAGCTTTCTGAGGCAGCGAATTCCACAGATTTACAACCCTCTGAGAGAATAAATTTCTCCTCATCTCAGTTTTAAATGGGAGGCCCCTTATTCTAAGATCATACCCTCTAGTTCTAGTCTCCCCCATCAGTGGAAACATCCTCTCTGCATCCACATTGTCAAGCCCCCTCATAATCTTATACGTTTTGATAAGATCACCTCTCATTCTTCTGAATTCCAATGAGTAGAGGCCCAGCCTACTCAACCTTTCCTCATAAGTCAACCCCCTCATCCCCGGAATCAACCGAGTGAACCTTCTCTGAACTGCCTCCAAAGCAAGTATATCCTTTCGTAAATATGGAAACCAAGTGAACTCATTTTTTTGAAGACAATCCGACAGCTTTTATTTCTAGAATTATGGCCCCAAGTTTCGACATGATTTGCTCCTGATTTTTAGGAGCAACTGGTGTAGAACGGAGTATCTTAGAAATCGGAATTCTCGCCATTTAGTTTGCTCCAGTTCTAGTCAGTTAGAACAGTTTCACTTTGGAACAGAATTTTTTTTTCAAAAGGGGGCGTGTCCAGCCACTTACGCCTGTTTTCAAAGTTTCGTCAGTGAAAACTTATCCCAAACTAACTTAGAATGGAGTAAGTGAAAATTTTTGTACGCTCGAAAAAACCTTGTCTACACTTTAGAAAATCAAGCGTAGGTTACAAACCAGGCTACAAATCAGGCGTAGGGAATGGGGGGGGGGGTTTAAAGGGAAGTTCACAAACATTAAACACTTCAGTTTTACAAATAAAGAGCCATCATCAATAATAAATGATAAAAACATCAATAAATCAACCAATAAATCAATCAAAAAAAATTAATAAGAAATAATTTTTTTAAAAAAATCAATAAATAAAACATTTTCTACTTACCGACTGCAGCATCGGGAGCCCTCCAACAGCGTACTGGGATCCCCCCCCCCCCCCCAGTCAGTGTCTCTATCTCTCTGTCTGTCTGTGTGTGTCTCTCATTCTCTGTCTGTCAGTGTCTGTGTTTCTGACAGCGAGGGGAGGGGGAGGAGAGGGGTAGAGGGAGAGAGGGGGGGAGCAGAGGGAGGGAAGGGGGAGGGATGGGGGAGAAGGGGGAGGGGGGAGAAGGGGGGGAGGGGAAGGGGGAGAGGGGGGAAGGAGAGGCGGGGGGGAAAAGGAGATGGGGGAAAGGAGATGGGGCGGAGAAGGAGAAGGGGGAGGGAGGCTGAACGGGCCGGGCCCGGCTGGGCCCGAGACTTCGGACAGGACCTGTCCCCAGCACCAGATTTACAGGTAGATGGCGTTAGGTCGGGTTGGGTCGGGTCGGGGGGAGTGCGGGTCGGGGGGTGGTGGGAGGGAGGTCGGTTCGGTTCAGGTCGGGGGGGAGGGAGGGAGAGGGAGGTCAGGTCGGGTCCAATCGGGCGGGGGGAAGCAGGAGTCAGGTCGGTGTCGGTGTCGGGTCCGGTCCGGAGGCGGGGGGGCCGGGGGTGTGGTGGGGGTGGGGGAAACGGGAGTCAGGTTGGTGTTGGTGTCGGGGTTGGGGTCGGGTCCGGTCCAGGGGGCGGGGGGGGAAGCGGGTGTCGGGTCCGGTCCGGGGGCGGTGGGGGAGGGGAAGTGGGAGTCGAGTCGGGTCGGGAGGAAGCAGGAGCTGGCCGTGGGAGGAGCCTTATTCACGCAGCCCCAGTGAGGCCATTCGGCTAGGGCTAAGGGCTGCGTGCTTCGGCCCCTCCCACACAGTTTTGGGCGCCTGGAGCTATTGCACATGCGCGCCCACTGTAGCGCGCATGTGCAGAAGTCCTGGCACTGTTTTCAGCGCCGGGACCGAGCTCCGCCCCCTCCAGCTCCTGCTGTGCTGCGCTGCGCTGAGCTGCAAACGACCTGCAGGGAGCTGGAGAATCTGGAAGTTTTTTTTAGACGCACTTTGTGCCGCGAGAAACAGGCGTCCAGGTCGGGACTGCGCCGTTCTAGGCACGGCTCGAAACTTGGGCCCTATATTTCTAGGTTTGTTTTAAAATTGTAATTAATTGCTAAAATAGCTCTTGTGGAATTTGAGCTTACATTCTCTGGATTACGAGTCCAGTATCATTACCACTACACTACAGTGAATAGTTTACATGTGCTAACATTAAAAGTTTATTAACATTTTGTACTGTGATGTTCCTATTAAGTTGCTCTGTCTGTTATTTTACGATAAGCAATGTAAAATAAGCAGGTTAGTGCCTTCTTTAACATGGGCCACAACAGAATGTTTTATGCTAATATGTATGTTGTTAATATCACATTATACAATTTCAACTTTACATGACAATCCAAGTTGCACAACAAATATGAAATATTGTAGCGATAAAAAGTGCATCACTTTTAATTATTCACTTACCTGACCCTAGTATACTTCTCCTGCAGCCTCGAGTGTGAGAAAGTGTGACATTTTCTGTTCAACCAGAGCAGTTTCTGTAACCTCACACCCAACCTTCCTGTGTCACTGCAGTATTGTTCAAAATATCAACCTCGCTTCAGGGCTGCTGGGTCAAGTGTTTGCGCCATTTTTGATGACACCTTGCAAAGGTTCCTCTCAATGCGGCCACTTTGGTAAAAATGAAGATATAAAGCTATGCTTTTCCCTACCTATAACTTGGAGAAGGGTGCTAGGAAGCTTTATAGAAAGGACAGATAATTAAACAAAGTTGTAAAGAACTTTGGAACCAGTTCCACAAAAAGCAATATGATTGTTAAGATTAAACACTAGAACGTTGGGAAATTTGAATTTAATGAAACAGAAATAAAAGTTGTAAAATATAACACAGCTGTTAGTTAATAGTTTGTGGGGGCGACTTTCCCAGATAGTTTAGATACTAAAGGGCATCTGAGGTGGCCATGGTGGAGTCCTGTGCTGCAACAGCAGTTTGTCCTGCGTTTAGTGCTACACGTCATCTTGGTGAAGAAGTTGAAACGTGTACTAGGAACAGCTGCCTGGAGGATTGTTTCGAGAATAATTGCCAATTAAATTGCCTGCTAGTCCTTATTAAAGAGGTTGCTTACCATTTTCGTGGCTAACGCTTCACCCAATGCCCTCTCCTAACAACGACCAGCTGAACAGGAGGAAACAAGTCGTTGCTGAGGATTTCGAGCGCTCCTTGAAATGGTCAGCTTTCACTGCTCACTCGCTGCTTGAGGTTTGAAGAAAACTTTTGAGATACATTGGGAGACTTTCAGGGTCACTGTCAAGACTTCACCAATACTCTATCAATATTTATTCTGGAAATTCTCTGAGGACTTCAACTAAAAAGAATAAGTGCTGTACTACTGTACCTTATTGGACACCTTACAGGAGTCACCTGGAGAAGGAAGTTCTCAGTCATGGATATCTTGCTCCCGGTCCTCGTTGATCTACAGGAGGAAAGGGAGCAGGTCATGAGACCAGACAGAGCAGCTCCAGCTGCTGCAGGAGTGAGGGACAGGATGGGGACAGGAGGGCACGGTGCTGCCCTTACCCACCCTCTCCCATGGGTACAGGACATCCCTCCTCCATCAGGACCTCCTCCACCAGGACCTCCTCCACCAGGACCTCCTCCACCAAGATCTCATCCACCAGGACCTCCTCCATCAGTATCTCATCCACCAGGACCTCCTCCACCAGGACCTCCTCCAGCAGATCTCATCCACCAGGACCTCCTCCGGCAGATCTCATCCACCAGGACCTCCTCCACCAGGACCTCCTCCATCAGTATCTCATCCACCAGGACCTCCTCCACTAGGACCTCCTCCAGCAGATCTCATCCACCAGGACCTCCTCCACCAGGACCTCCTCCAGCAGATCTCATCAACCAGGACCTCCTGCACCAGGACCTCCTCCATCAAGATCTCATCCACCAGGACCTCCTCCATCAGTATCTCATCCACCAGGACCTCCTCCACCAGGACCTCCTCCAGCAGATCTCATCCACCAGGACCTCCTCCGGCAGATCTCATCCACCAGGACCTCCTCCACCAGGACCTCCTCCATCAGTATCTCATCCACCAGGACCTCCTCCACTAGGACCTCCTCCAGCAGATCTCATCCACCAGGACCTCCTCCATCAGTATCTCATCCACCAGGACCTCCTCCACCAGGACCTCCTCCAGCAGATCTCATCCACCAGGACCTCCTCCAGCAGATCTCATCCACCAGGACCTCCTCCACCAGGACCTCCTCCATCAGTATCTCATCCACCAGGACCTCCTCCACTAGGACCTCCTCCAGCAGATCTCATCCACTAGGACCTCCTCCACCAGGACCTCCTCCATCAATATCTCATCCACCAGGACCTCCTCCACTAGGACCTCCTCCAGCAGATCTCATCCACCAGGACCTCCTCCACCAGGACCTCCTCCAGCAGATCTCATCAACCAGGACCTCCTCCACCAGGACCTCCTCCAGCAGATCTCATCCACCAGGAACTCTCCACCAGGACCTCCTCCAGCAGATCTCCTCCAGCAGGATCTCCTCCACCAGGACCTCCACTGCCGCATCTGAGACCCTGTGCACTCTGCCCCTCGGTCCTGAAATGTGCCCATGTGTGTCAGCCAGAGCACTCCACACTGAGTGGAAGTGGGTGAGGAGCCCAGATATACCGCTCCACTTAAGTTGCTTTTAATCGGCGCTCGAGTGCTCAACCTGCATGTGTCTATTTTAGCACCTCCAGGCAAGTTCAAATTATGGTAATCAACAATTAGGACCAAAATTGCAGGCTAAAACCAGACTTTCAATCTGATGTATTTTCTCAACACAGCTCTTGTTTACCAAAGGTTTACCTTTCACCGCAATAATCCCCTTAATCGCGAAACCCCGAGAAGTAAAATGACAGTACAGATAGATTACAGACATGCAAGGTTAGTTTAACTCGAATTAAAAATGACAACTGAAGAGGAGAATCACTGTGAACTGTGAATCACCACAGGTTTCCCCAGAGAAATATTGCAGCAAAAAGCAAAACCAATCAGTGTTACAGCAGTGAGCCTACTGATGAAAGTTTTTGGGCTGGATTTCCAGTTCGTTGCCGTCTCTGTTTCCGCCCCAGAGGGCGGTAATAGCGGTGGAAAGCATTTCCGGGCGGGCGGCCAGTTTCCAGCGCCCTGCCGGGACACTTGGTGCTGGGTTTGCGGGGGCGTGGTGCAGTACCGCCCGGGAGAGGCGAGCCGGTGTGCAGCGCCTGATCCATGGCGCACCGCAGCGCGTCCCAATGGGACCACATGTGAAAGCTGGCTGTCCAAGCTGTAGAGGCCGCAGTGAGGGAAGGAATGTCGACCTCCGGCAATTTTGATTCTTTTTCATTTTTTATTTTTGCGATCCATGTGGATGTGGCGTCAGTAAAGTATTGGGAATATTTTTGGTGTTTTTTTTCCGGATTTTTTTTTTCCACAGTAGCTTCTTTTAGGGCGCTCCGAGGCCGGCTGTTTACCTCGGGATTTTCTGTTGCTCAACCAGTCTAGCGCCCAAAAAGAGATGTGGAACACTTCCCTTAGCGCTCCGCTCCACACTCAGGGCCCAGCTGGTGAATTTTGCAGGTTGACACACAAACCATTTCCCTGCGCAAAATTAATCTTTCCACCTGGATGAATGCCGCAACAGAGGCACGACGGAATTTCCACCCCCTAATGTTCATGTTTGTGCGGGATAGCCAAATGCTCGAAACATTTCAGTGACATGTTAAATATGTACGATAAACTTAACCTTTCGAAGCAATATTGCAATCTTGCACAAATCTGAGTTTGTTATAAAGCAAGCCGAACTAATGCTAAGGTACTGCAATACACTTTAAACTACATTTGTGCCTGTAATAATTTAGATCCGGCCAGTTAATAATGTATACCTAAGTACTTAATGCACCTGCTCGATGCTTAACCTTATGATGGTATTCATTATGTTATCTTTGATGTTATATAAAGTACTGATAGTTAATGCATCTCTGTAATAAAAACAGAAAATGCTGGAGAACACTCAGCAGATCAGACAGCATCTATAAAGAGAGAGAAACAGAGTTAGTGTTTCAGGTCGATGAACTTTCATCGGAACCTTTGATGCATCTCTGTGTCTGACTTCATCCTTTGTGACTTCACTCAGAGTTGTATAGCATTCCCTACAGTGATTGGTTTGGCTTGTGTAACTGAATATAATTTGGACTGGGTTATATAGACATCTTACAAGATTTAGTCATGAATGGTAAATTTGCCACCCAATGATGTGAGAGTTTATTAAAGGAGCAAAGGATTCATTTGAAAGCCTATGATTAAGATTGTCTGCATACCTTGCAGATTTACTGTTCATTAACCTTGCAGCTTCTCAGAGGTACAAGTCGCTGACAAAAAACAATATTGGAGACATTTAAAGCATGCAAAACTTAATTGTATAAATAAGTTTAATCATTTTCTGATGAACTTTGAATGCCTTTGTTCTATTTGAACTTGATTTTCATCACTAAGTCTTCAGCTTAGTGAGAAAATTATGGTGACTGAAAGTATTTTCAAAATATATTTTAAGCAATTTCATTCTTTCACCTCCTACTCTTTGCTGTTGATAGCTATTACCTCACTGCTCATTTTTAATAGATTTGAATTTTCATGATTGGTAGCTTTCATTCCCGCTCACTCCTTGCTCATTGGTGCATTCTGCAGCTTCAGAACTGCATTTTAAGCTGTTTCGTGAACAGAACATTTCAGCCAATCAAATGCAACTTTCACACATGCCTTGCATATGCAAATGTGACATTTGAGTTGTGAGTTAAAGAGGGTACCCAGTGTCCTGTGGGCAAGTTAGGTTAATATAACCCTGCGATGCCTAAGGTATGACAGGCACATATTACACAAGAACACAAGAACAAAAGAAATAGGACCAGGATAGGTCATTTGGCCCCTTGAGCTTGCTCCGCCATTTAATAAGATCATGGTTGATCTGATCATGCACTCAGCTCCACTTCACTGCCTGCTCCCCATAACGCTTTATTCCCTTATCGCCCAAAAATCTGTCTATCTTCACCTTAAATATATTCAATGACCCAACCTCCACAGCTCTCTGAGGCAGAAAATTCCACAGATTTACAAACCTCTGAGAGAAGAAATTCCTCCTCATCTCTGTTTTAAATGGGCGGCCCCTTATTCTGAGACTATGTCTGTCATGTATCTCACACTACTGTAAACTATATCTTATCATGCTATACATGACTGTAACTAGATATGATCTGTAACCACAAGCATACCTTACCACCAGGGGTGCACTTGCAGGAGGCACTGCATACCTGTTCCACACAGGTATATAAAGGCAGGTCTCAGGCAAGTGTGGCACTCGAGAGCTGTGAAATAAAGGTGCAGGTCCTGAGTGACCTTGCCTTCAGCATGTGCCTCGTGTAAGTCTGTACTGCAGGGTCAGGACTTTACAGTGGCAACGAGTTACGGGATCACAGAATCCACAGAATGGCTACCAACGGCTCAGATGAGAAATACAATGCTGGAGATAATTGGGAGGACTTTATAGAAAGGCTCCAGAAAAGCTTTTTAACCAAAGACTGGTTGGGCGACGATAAGGCAGTCAAGAGAAGAGCCCATCTCTTGACCAGCTGTGGCTCAAAAACATACGCCTTAATGAAGGACCTGCTGGCACCTGAGAAACCAGCAAGCAAGTCGTTTGAAGAGTTGAGCACACTGGTGAGAGACCACCTGAAGCTAGCGAGCAGCCTACACATGACCAGACACAGGTTCTACAACTACAGACGGTGTGTGGGCCAGAGCATACCCGACTTTGTGGCGAAACTTCGGAGGCTGGCTAGTTTATGTGAGTTCTCCGATGAACTAAGGAGAGAAGTACTGAGAGACTTTTTTATTGAAGGAATAGGCCACGCAGGCATATTCCAAAAGCTCATAGAGACCAAGAACTTGACCCTAGAGGCAGCAGCACTGGTCACACAGACATTCTTGGCAGGAGAAGAAGAAACGAGATTGATCTATACTGTGGGTACGACAACTAACGAAACATCGGAACAAGGGGTTCATAGCGTGAAACAAGCCACGACCCCCACACACAGACAAAGGCAGGAGAGCAGGCCTTCAACAGCAGGCAGTGGCGTCAGAAGCCATCAAGGGCCACATGAACGGCCCTTCACACCTCATCAACCCACAATGCGAGCAATCAACTACAAACTGAGAGAAGCTCAAGAGAGATCAGCCAGACGCAGCTCATCCTTCGGAAACAATGGAAGGGGTCTGTGCTGGAGATGTGGGGGAAGGCACTCATCAAGGGGGTGTCGATTTCAGCATGCCGTTTGCAGAAACTGTAACTATACAGGGCATCTGGCCCGCATGTGCAGAAAAACAGCAACTCGGCTGGTATACGAATCGGAAGGGTCGGAAAGCGGACCAGAAGACGGTGGGGACAGTGCCCGGGACACCGAGGTACAGCGGGTCAACATGATCAATGTCCACTGTTCTTACAACAACACGCCTCCAATAATGATGAGGGTCCTACTCAACGGGATACCCGTCAACATGGAACTGGACATGGGAGCGGGTCATTCTCTCATGAGTGTCCAACAATTTGAACAGGTATGGCCGCACAAAAGCAACAGACCAAAACTCATAAGGGTCGACACCAAACTAAGGACCTAAAGCAAAGAAATCATCCCAGTCCTTGGCAGCGCCATGCTCTCAGTCACACACAAAGGGACGGTGAACCGCCTTCCCCTGTGGATTGTCCCCGAAGATCTCCCAGCACTGTTGGGGAGAAGCTGGCGGGCAAAACTAAATTGGAAATGGGATGATGTTCACGCCATGTCGTCAGAGGAACGGAGCTCCTGCTCAACAGTTCTAAGTCGGTTTGAACATCTCTTTCAGCCAGGTGTGGGCACCTTCAAAGGGGCTAAAGTTAAAATCTACATCACACAGGAAGCTAGACCGGTCCATCACAAGGCTAGAGCTGTGCCTTATGTAATGAGGGAAAAGGGTGAACATGAACTGGACCGGCTTCTGCGGGAAGGCATTATCTCACCCGTGGAATTTAGCGACTGGGCAAGTCCCATCGTCCCCGTCATGAAGCCTGATGAATCCGTATGAATCTGTGGGGATTGCAAATCTACCATAAACAGAGTCTCCCGACAGGACCAATACCCGCTGCCCAGAGCGGAGGACCTATTTGCCACATTGGCAGGAGGAAAACTTTTCTCGAAACTAGACCTCACATCTGCGTATATGACGCAAGAATTGACCGAAGAGTCTAAGCTACTCACCACCATCAACACACATCGAGGCCTTTTCATGTACAATTGATGCCCATTCGGCATCAGGTCGGTAGCTGCCATATTCCAGCGCAACATGGAGAGTCTGCTCAAGTTCATCCCAGGAACGGTTGTGTTTCAAGACGACATACTCATCACAGGCTCCCATCTCCGCAATTTGGAGGAAGTACTAAAGCGATTGGATCGGGTAGGCCTAAGAGTTAAGAAATCTAAGTGTCTGTTTCTCGCCCCCGAGGTTGAATTTTTGGGCAGAAGGATTGCCGCTGATGGAATCCGCCCAACCGAATCCAAAACAGAAGCAATTTGTCTGGCACCCAGACCTCGGAATGTCTCGGAACTGTGCGTCTTTCTCGGGCTACTCAATTACTTTGGGAACTTTATGCAGAACTTGAGCACGCTGCTGGGGCCTCTCCACATGCTAATCAGAAAGGGGTGCGATTGGTTTTGGGGGGACGCCCAGGAACGCGCCTTCAATAAGGCACGCAACCTTCCATGATCCAACAGTGTTTTGACTTTTTTTGATCGAGGTAAAAAGCTAGTTCTTACATGTAATGCATCAGCATACGGGGTCGGGTGCGTTTTACAGCATGTCAATGGTGCAGGTAAACTACAACCCATTGCTTATGCCTCCAGGTCACTTTTGCGGGCGGAGCACGGGTACGGTATGGTGGAGAAGGAGGCGCTTGCGTGTGTGTACGATGTCAAAAAGATGCACCAATACCTTTTCGGGGCCAAGTTCGCGTTAGAAACAGACCACAAACCCCTCATGTCCCTGCTATCCGAGAGCAAGGCAATAAACGCCAACGCCTCGGCGCGCATTCAACGGTGGGCACTCATGCTGGCATCTTACGACTACACAATAAGGCACAGAGCAGGCACAGACAACTGTGCCGACGCGCTTAGCAGGCTACCCCTGGCGACCACGGAAGGGTCCGACGAACAGGACTGTGAGATGGTCATGGCAATCAATGCCTTTGAGTCCACAGGTTCGCCCATGACGGCTCGCCAAATCAGAGCCTGGATGATCAGCGACCTCACGTTATCCTTAGTAAAAAGATGTGTTTTAACTGGTGACTGGGCAGAGGCTCGCGATGCCATCCCCGAGGAGATCAAACCTTTCCATAGGCGCATGCATGAACTATCACTACAGGCAGACTGCCTAATGTGGGGCAGCCGAGTAGTCATGCCTTTGCGAGGCAGAGAGGCGTTTGTCCGGGAGCTCCACCGCGAGCACCCGGGGATCGTTCTCATGAAGGCCATAGCCAGATCCCACGTCTGGTGGCCTGGCATTGACGCGGACTTGGAGCTCTGCGTCCGACAGTGCACCATTTGTACCCAACTCAGTAATGCCCCCAGGGAGGTCCCCCTGAGCCCCTGGCCTTGGCCCACCAAACCATGGTCGCGGGTGCTCGTAGACTATGCAGGCCCATTCATGGGTAAAATGTTCCTAGTAGTCATCGATGCTTTTTCAAAGTGGATCGAATACACCATTTTAAACTCGAGCACCACCTCCACCACTGTGGAGAGCCTCAGAACCATGTTTAAATACACGGAATTCCTGACATATTGGTCAGTGATAATGGTCCGTGCTTCACCAGCGCAGAATTCCAAGATTTTATAGTTGACCACGGCATAAATCACGTTAAGACGGCACCGTTCAAGCCGGTCTCCAATGGGCAAGCGGAGCGAGCAGTGCAAATCATTAAACAAGGCATGCTTAAAATCCAAGGTCCCATGCTGCAGAGCCGCCTGTCGCGACTGCTGCTGGCATACAGATCTCGTCAACTTCGTTGACTGGGATTCCCCCCGCGCAACTATTGATGAAACGGACCTTAAAGACTAGGCTCTCATTAATCCTCCCAGACAGGCATGAAATTGTTGAGGCAAAACGCCGGAAGCTAACTGAGTACCATGACCGAAATTCGAGGGGGAGGGTGATGTCATGTATCTCACACCACTGTATATAACTGTATCTTACCATGCTATACATAACTGTAACTAGATATGACCTGTAACCACAAGCATACCTTACCACCAGGGGTGCACTTGCAGGAGACACTGCACACCTGTCCCACACAGGTATATAAAGGCAGGTCTGAGGCAAGTGAGGCATTCCAGAGCTGTGAAATAAAGGTGCAGGTCCTGAGTGACCTTGACTTCAGCATGTGCCTCATGTAAGTCTGTACTGCAGGGTCAGGACTTTACAATGTCCCTTAGTTTTAGTTTCCCCTATGAGTGGAAATATCCTCTCTGCATCCACCTTGTCGAGTCCTCTCATTATCTTATATTTTTCGATAAGATCACCTCTCATTCTTCTGAACTCCAATGTGTATAGGCCCAACCTACTCAACCTATCTTCATAAGTCAACCCCCTCATCTCCGGAATCAACCAAGTGAACCTTCTCTGAACTGCCTCCAATGCAAGTATATCCTTCCTTAAATACGGAGACCAAAACTGCACGCAGTACTCCAGGGGGCCGATATTGGTCATCCGCCCATTTCTTGATGGTATGCTGGTGGTATGTCATAGAAACATAGAAAATAGTGCAGGAGTAGGCCATTCGGCCCTTCGAGTCTGCACCACCATTCAATAAGATCATGGCTGATCATTCACCTCAGTACCCCTTTCCTGCTTTCTCTCCATATCCCTTTAGCCATAAGGGCCATATCTAACTCCCTCTTGAATATATCCAAGGAACTGGCATCAACAACTCTCTGCGGTCAGGAATTCCACAGGTTAAAAACTCTCTGAGTGAAGAAGTTTCTCCTCATCTCAGTCCTAAATGGCTTACCCCTTATCCTTAGACTATGTCCCCTGGTTCTGGACTTGCCCAACATCGGGAACATTCTCCTGCATCTAACCTGTCTAGTCCCATCAGAATTTTATATGATTCTATGAGATCCCCTCTCATCCTTCTAAACTCCAGTGAATACAGGCCCAGTCAATCCAGTCTCTCCTCCTATGTCAGTCCTGCCATCCCGGGAATCAGTCTGATGAACCTTCGCTCCACTCCCTCAATAGCAAGAACGTCCTTCCTCAGATGTGGATACCAAAACCGAACACAATATTCCAGGTGAGGCCTCACTAAGGCCCTGTACAACTGCAGTACGACCTCCCTGCTCCTATACTCAAAACCCGTAGCTATGAACGCCAACATACCATTTGCCTTCTTCGCCGCCTGCTGTACCTGCATGCCAACTTTCAATCACTGATGTTACATGAAACCCAGGTCTCATTGCACCTCCCCTTTTCATAATCTGCCGCCATTCAAATAATAGTCTGCCTTCGTGTTTTTGCCACCAGAGTGGATAACCTCACAGTTATCCACATTATACTGCATCTGCCACTCGTTTGCCCACTCACCTAACCTGTCCAAGTCACCCTGCAGCCTTTTAGTGTCCTCCTCACAGCTCACACCGCCACCCAGCTTAGTGTCAGCTGCAAACTTGGAGATATTACACTCAATTCCCTCATCCAAATCATTAATGTATATTGTAAATAGCTAGGGTCCCAGCACTGAGCCCTGCGGCACCCCACTAGTCACTGCCTGCCATTCTGAAAAGGACCCATTTATCCCGACTCTCTGCTTCCTGTCTGCCAACTAGTTCTCTATCCACGTCAGTACATTACCCCCAATACCACCTTTAATTTTGCACATCAATCTCGTGTGGGACCTTGTCAAAAACCTTTTGAAAGTCCAAATACACCACATCCACCAGTTCTTCCTTGTCCACTCTACCAGTTACATCCTCAAAAAATTCTAGAAGATTTGTCAAACAGGATTTCCCTTTCATAAATCCAAGCTGACTTGGACCGATCCTGTCACTGCTTTCCAAAAGCGTTGCTATTTCATCCTTAATAATTGATTCCAACATTTTCCCCACGACTGATGTCAGGTTAACCAGTCTATAATTACCCGCCTTCTCGCTCCCTCCTTTCTTAAAAAGTGGTGTTACATTAGCTATCCTTCAGTCCATAGGAACCAATCCAGATTCGATAGACTGTTGGAAAATGATCACCAATGCATCCACTATTTCTCGGGCTACCTCCTTAAGTACTCTGGGATGCAGACTATCCGGCCCCGGGGATTTATCGGCCTTCAATCCCATCAATTTCCTGAACACAATTTCCTGCCTAATAAGGATTTCCTTCAGTGCCTCCTTCTCACTAGACCCTCGGTCCCTTATTATTTCCGGAAGGTTATTTCTGTCTTCCTTCATGAATACAGAACCAAAGTATGTCGTTTCATAGCGCTGGGTATCGTTGGGGCGGAGTTTGCGCGATTTTCATCAGTTTTTTATTGACGGTATGGAGAGCAGAGTGCAACTTTCGGTGTGCGGGCGGTGAGTCCTTTTCACTCGGGAATCTTCGGGCATCGAGTTCTGCGCACACGCATGCTGCAGTGAAGCTCTGCCCCCAGAGAGACATGACCCGAATCAACAGAGACTGCCGGCCTGAGAGCGATGTGCAGGGTGGGGGGCGGGGGGTCGCTGCTTGGGGGAGATCGCTATTTGGGTGTGAAATCTTTGCTATTTGGGGATCATTGCTACTTGGGGGTGAGATCTCTATTTGGGGGTCATTGCTATTTGGAGGTGAGATCGCTATTTGGGGGGGAGATCGCTATTTGGGGGGAGATCGCTATTTGGGGGGTAGATCGCTGTGGGGGGAAGAGATTGGGGGGTGGGAGAGACTGCGGGGGTGACAGAGAAAAACATTTTCACAGGTGAAGATGCATACCGGCGATTGAAGATCGACTTAAAACCACATTTTCCAGGGCAGCCTGCAGGGCCGGCGGTATGTCGGTGGTAAGTGATCACTTTGGCAATTTTGGACGATAGGTTGGCGGTGTGTAGGGTTGGATGGTATGCATACCGCCCAGCGGTATGTCACTGATGAATTTTCCGCCGGGCGGTTATGTAGGTATTTTTTGATCAATTTTGCGATTTTGAGCGGTATGTTGCCGATCAGCGGGCATATGCCCACCAATTTCGGGCCTAAGGTGTGGCCTCACCAATACCCTGTACAGTTTGTAGCATGACTTCTCTGCTTTTATACTCTATCCCTCTTGCAATAAAGACCAACATTCCATTTGCCTTCCTGATTACTTGCTGTATCTGCATATAAACTTTTTGTGTTTCATGCACAAGTACTCCCAGGTCCCTCTGGACTGAAGCATTTTGCATTTTTTCTCCATTTAAATTATAATCTGTTTTTCTATTTTTTCTGCCAAAGTGGATAACCTCACATTTTCCCACATAATACTCCATCTGCCAAATTTTTGCCCACTCACTTAGCCTGTCTATATCCCTTTGCAAATATTTAGTGTCTTCCTCACACATTGCTTTTCCTCCCATTTTTTATTCATCAGCAAACTTGGCTACAGTACACTCAGTCCCTTCATCCAAGTCATTAATATAGATTGTAAATAGTGCTATATTATATTTAATACAGTTACAATTATAATTACACATTACCTATTTGATATTTTATGTTACAATTATACAATTTGGATATATTTACAATTTATCATTAATGATTTGACTTTGTTTTAATATATAGTGTTTCCCACATTGCAACAGTGATTTCAATTCAATAGTACGTCATTGGCTGTAAAGCACTTTGAGACGTCCGGTGGTCGTGAAAGATGCTATATACAGATGCAAATTGGAAAACTGCAAATGTAACTGCAAATTTAAAAAAGGAGGCAGACAAAAAGCAGGAAACTATAGACCAGTTAGCCTAACATCTGTGGTTGGGAACATGTTGGAGTCCATTATTAAAGAAGCAGGAGCAGGTCATTTGGAAAAGCAAAATTCGGTCAGGATTTATGAAGGGGAAGTCATGTTTGACAAATTTGGCGGAGTTCTTTGAGGATGTAACGAACAAGGTGGATAGAGGGGAACCAATGGATGTGGTGTATTTGGACTTCCAGAAGACATTTGACAAGGTGCCACATAAAAGGTTACTGCACAAGATAAAAATTCACGGGGTTGGGGGTAATATATCAGCATGGTTAGAGGATTGGCTAACCAACAGAAAACAGAGAGTCGGGATAAATGGTTCATTTCCTGTTGGTAACCAGTAACTAGTGGAGTACCGCAGAGATCAGTGCTGGGACCCCAACTATTTACAATCGAGATTAATGACTTGGAAGAAGGGACTGAGTGTAATGTATCGCTGACGATACAAAGATATGAGGAAAAACAATGTGTGAGGAGGACACAAAAAATCTGCAAAAGGACATAGACAGGCGAAGTGAGTGGGCAAAAATTTGGCAGATGGAGTATAATGTTAGAAAGTGTGAGGTCATGCACTTGGGCAGAAAAAAAATCAAAGAGCAAGTTATTATTTAAATGTAAAAAAATTGCAAAGTGCCGCAGTGCAGCTGGACCTGGGGGTACTTGTGCATGAAACACAAAAGGATAGTATGCAGGTACAGCAAGTGATCAGGAAGGCCAATGGAATCTTGGCCATTATTGCAAAGCAGATGGAGTATAAAAGCAGGAAAGTCTTCCTTCAGCTATATAAGGTACTGGTGAGGTCACACCTGGAATACTGCGTGCAGTTTTGGTTTCCATATTTACGAAAGGATATACTTGCTTTGGAGGCAGTTCATAGAAGGTTCACTAGGTTGATTCCAGAGATGAGGGGGTTGACTTATGAGGAAAGGTTGAGTAGGTTGGGCCTCTACTCATTGGAATTCAGAAGAATGAGAGGTGATCTTATCGAAACGTATAAGATTATGAGGGGGCTTAACAAGGTGGATGCAGAGAGGATGTTTCCACTGATGGGGGAGACTAGAACTAGAGGGCATGATCTTAGAATAAGGGGCCGCTCATTTAAAACAGAGATGAGGAGAAATTTCTTCTCTCAGAGGGTTGTAAATCTGTGGAATTCGCTGCGTCAGAGAGCTGTGGAAGCTGGGACATTGAATAAATTTAAGACAGAAATAGACAGTTTCTTAAACGATAAGGGGATAAGGGGTTATGGGGAGCGGGTGGGGAAGTGGAGCTGAGTCCATGATCAGATCAGCCATGATCTTATTGAATGACGGAGCAGGCTCGAGGGGCCGTATGGTCTACTCCTGTTCCTATTTCTTATTTTGTTATAAATGCAAGTCTATCTTTCTTTAATCTAACATATATATTGATGTGCAATTTTTTGTAATTTGATGCAGTTATATGTGGCAACATATAGTTACATATATATCTGATTATTATATATTACATTGATATTCTATTAATAACTGTCAGTACTCCTACCTCTGAATTAGAAGTTTGTGCGTTCAAGCCCCAATCTAGGACTTAAGCACATGCATCATCATCATCATCATAGACAGTCCCTCGGAATCGAGGAAGACTTGCTTCCACTCTAAACGTGAGTTCTCAGGTGACTGAACAGTCCAATACGGGAATTACAGTCTCTGTCACAAGTGGGACAGACAGTGGTTGAAGGAAAGGGTGGGTGGGGAGTCTGGTTTGCCGCATGCTCCTTCCACTGCCTGCGCTTGCTTTCTGCATGCTCTCGGCGATGAGACTGGAGGTGCTCAGCGCCCTCCCGGATGCACTTCCTCCACTTGGGATGGTCTTTGGCCAGGGATTCCCAGGTGCCAGTGGGGATGTTGCACTTGATCAGGGAGGCTTTGAGGGTGTCCTTGTAATGTTTCCTCTGCCCACCTGGTCATCGCTTGCCGTGAAGGAGTTCTGAGTAGAGCATTTGCTTTGGGAGTCTTGTGTTGGGCATGCAGACGATGTGGCCCGCCCAACGGAGCTGGTCGAGTGTGGTCAGTGCTTTGATGCTGGGGATGTAGGCCTGATCGAGAACACTGATGTTGGTGCGTCTGTCCTCCCAAGGGATTTGCCAGATCTTGCGGAGACATCCTTGGTGGTATTTCTCCAGCGATTTGAGGTGTCTACTGTATATGGTCCATATCTCTGAACCATACAGGAGGGCGGGTATCACTACAGCCCTGTAGACCATAAGCTTGGCGCCAGATTTGATGTCCTGGTCTTTGAACACTCTCTTCCTCAGCTGACGCATTGGAGGTGGTGTTGGACCTCGTCAACGATGGAAATGGCTACTTGAAGGTAAATCAGTGTCAGAGCAGTGGGAGGCATTCAAGGAGGAGATCCTGAGGTTTCAGAGCAAGTATGTTCCCTGAAAAAAAAAGGGTGGGACTAACAAATCTAGAGCCCCCTGGATGTCGAGGGACATACAGGGTCGGATAAAGAAAAAAAAGGGATGCTTATGACAGATACCGAGGGCTCAATACTGCAGAAACCCGAGGGGAGTATAGAAAGTGCAGGGGTTAAATTAAAAAGCAAATCAGGAAAGCAGAGCGAGAGCATGAAAAATGTTGGCAAGTAAAATCAAGGAAAGCCCAAAAATGTTTTATAAATACATTAAGAGCAAGAGGTTTATTAAAGAATGAGTAGGGCCTATTAAAGTCCATAAAGGTAATCTGTGTGTGGAGGCAGAAGACGTGGGTATTGGTTCTTAATGAATACTTTGCAACTGTTTTCACAAAAGAGAGGGCGATGCAGACATTGCAATCAGGGAGGAGGAGTGTGAAATATTATATGAAATAAACATAGTGAAAGAGGAAGTATTAACAATTTAGCATTTTTTGAAAGTGGATAAATCCCTAGGCCTGGGTGAAATGTATCCCAGGCTGTTAAGAGAATCCAAAAGAGGAAATAGCAGAGGCTCTGACCATCATTTTGCAATCCTCTCTGGCTACAGGTGTGGTGCCAGAGGACTGGAGGACAGCTTTGTACCTTTGTTTAAAAAGGGAGAAAGGGATAGACTGAGGCCCCAAACTTGGTGCACTCACCGCCCGCTGCTGCCGATTGCTGCCGAGTTTTTTGGCCGGTGTCCCCTCGGTGCCAGTTTCCTCTAGACCTCCCGCCGGCGGGAGGGGAGACCGCTGGGAACCGCCCGCTGACGGCCGCGAGCACACAAGGCGCGTAAGTGTCCTCCCGCCCGCCGAGCTGCCGGTTTGCTCCAGGTGGGAGTCGGCAGCAGCAGGGGGAAGGACCACTGCGTGGAGGCAGGTGTAACCCCGACGGTAAGTATGAAGACCTGCAAAAAAAGGTTAGTAAACTTTTTATTTTTTTTCCACAGCGATTCAGGCGGATGGGGTCTCCTGAAGGTTTTCCAGTGGTTTTTTTTTGTGTAAATTTTTATTTTTATGTCTTCCCCCCTCCCTGGGCCTGACTCAATCCTTGACAGCACTTTGGCGAGGATTGCCTTTGCCGCCGAGATTTGGAGCTCCTGCCCGCTGTCACCCATATTCAGGGCGTAAGTCATTTTTCTGTCGCCGGGCAGTCTTTGCAGATCTTTTTGAGGAATCTCCCGGCCAATCTACCGGCAGGTCTCTCGCCGGTCCTTAAGGTGGCACTTGGACAGGCCTTGGCTTTGACCAAGTTCGGGCCCAGAGTAATTAGAGGCCAGTCAGCCTAACCTCAGTGGTGGGAAATTTATTGGAATAAATTCTGAGGGACATTTAGAAAGACACAGATTAATCAAGGACAGTCAGCATGGATTTGTTAAGGGAAGGTCATGTCTGACTAACTTGATTGGATTTTTTGAGGAGGGTAGATGAGGGTAGTGCATTTGATGTACTATGGATTTTAGCAAGGCTTTTGATAAGGTCCCACATGGCAGACTGGTCACGAAAGTAAAAGCCCATGGGATCCAAGGCAAAGTGACAAGTTGGATCCAGAATTGGCTCAGCGGCAGGAAGCAAAGGATAATGGTTGTTGAGTGTTTTTGTGACTGGAAGGATGTTTCCAATGGGGTTTTTCAGGGCTTGGTACAAGGTCCCTTGCTTTTTGTGGCATGTATCAATGATTTAGACTTGAATGCAGGTGGTATGATTAAGAAGTTTGCAGATGATACAATAATCGGCTGTGTGGTTGATAAAGATGAAGAAAGCTGTAGATTGCAGGAAGTTATCAATGTACTGGTCAGGTGGGCAGAACAGTGGCAAATGGAATTCAATCCAGAGAAGTGTGAGGTAATGCATTTCGGGAGGGCTAACAAGACAAGGGAATACACATTAAATGGTAGGACACTGAGAAGTGTAGAGGAACAAAGGGACCTTGGAGTACATGTCCAAAGATCCCTGAAGGTAGCAGGCCAGTTAAATAAGGTGGTTAAGAAAGCATACAGAATATTTGCCTTTATTAGCCGAAGCATAGAATGCAAGAGCAGGGAGGTTATTCTTGAACTGTATAAAACACTAGTTAGGCCACAGCTAGAGTACTGCGTGCAGTTCTGGTCACCGCATTACAAGAAAGATGTGATTGCACTAGAGACAATACAAAGGAGATTTATGATGATGTTGCCTGGACGAGAGGTGTTTACCAAGAGGAAAGATTGGATAGGCTGGGTTTGTTTTCTTTGGAACAGAGGAGGCTGAGGGTAGACCTTAGCCTGGATTGAGTGGATAGGAAGGATCTATTTACCTTAGCAGAGGGGTCAACAACCAGGGAACATAGATGTAAAATAATTGGTAGAAGATTTAGAGGGGATTTGAGGGGAATTTTTTTCACCCAGAGGGTGGTGAGGTCTGGAACTCACTGCCTGAAAGGGTGATAGTGGCAGAAACCCTCACCACATTTTAAAAGTACTTGGATGTGCACTTGAAATGTGGTAATCTACAGGGCTACGGACCTAGAGCTGGAAAGTGGGATTAGGCTGGATCATCATCATCATAGGCCGTCCCTCGGAATCGAGGAAGACTTGCTTCCACTCTTAAAATGAGTCCTGTAATGTCCTTACACACTACTATAAATTCACACGAGGCACATTCTGCAGACAAGGTCACTCTGTGACTTGAACCTTGATTCACAGGACCAAGAAGTGATGACCCTGAGTGGGACCTCCCTTTATATACCTGGATGACCAGGTGAGGAGTGTCTCCCACAAGTTCACCTCCTGTGGTCAAGGTGTGCATTTCTTATTTGTATACAGTATGCAGTGTTGTTACATGAAGATTACAGTTACATGAAGGTTACATACATAACATCACTTCCCCCCCAACGTCTTTGGGTCAAAGATTAAGTCTTTCAGGCGGTCGACGCACTCTCGTGGAGCGCCGCAGTTGGGGCTCTGGTTGTTGAGCCATGCGTCTCTGTCACCTGTGGTGATTCCGGCCTGTCCGGGCTGGCCGCAGGGACTGTGCATGCTGCTGAATGTTCTTGTTGCTCGTTCACTGGTGGTGGTATGGGCAACATCTCATGATCTTCCTCAGGTTCCTCAGTGTCCATGCTGAATCTGTTTTTTACTTGGTCCAGATGCTTGCGGCATATCTATCCATTGTTGAGTCTGACCACTATGACCCTATTCCCCTTTTTGCCAATTACAGTACCCTCAAGACACTTGGGCCCCAAAGCATGATTAAGAACAAATACAGGGTCATCGATTTCTATACATCTCCCCTTTGAGTTACGGTCATGGCACTCATTTTGGGACTGGCGCTTGCCCTCAACAATGTCTGATAGGACTGGATGAATGAGGGACAGCCGAGTTTTAAGTGTACGTTTCATGAGTAGTTCTGCGGGCGGGACTCCCGTTAATGAATGCGGTTGGGATCTATAGGCCAGCAGGAGGCGCGATAGGCGGCATTGAAGGGAGGGTCCTTGAATCCGGAGCAGGCCTTGTTTTATGATTTGGACTGCACGTTCTGCCTGGCCATTGGAAGCCGGCTTGAACGGTGTTGTCCTGACATGTTTGATGCCATTATCCGACATGAACTCCTGGAATTCATAGCTAGTGAAACACGGGCCATTGTCGCTAACCAGGATGTCCGGCAAGCCGTGGGTCGCAAAGACCGCACGCAGATCCTCCACTGTGGTGGATGTCGTGCACGAATTCAATATGATGCACTCGATCCATTTCGAGTACCCATCAACAACAATGAGGAACATTTTCCCCATGAACGGGCCCGAGTAGTCTACGTGAATATGTGACCATGGCCTGGTGGGCCAGGGCCACGGGCTGAGTGGGGCCTCGCTGGGGGCATTGCCCAGCTGAGCACACGTCGTGCACCTGCGAACAGTGTTCCAGGTCTGAGTCAATTCCCGGCCACCATACATGTGACCGGACAATGGCCTTCATTAGCACGATGCCAGGGTGCTCGCTGTGGAGATCCCTGATGAATGCTTCCCTTCCCTTCTGGGGCATGACTACCCGGCTGCCTCATAGTAGGCAGTCGGCTTGGATGGAGAGCTCATCCATCCGTCTGTGAAACGGTCTGACCTCCTCAGGGCATGCTCCGTGTGCGGGCGTCCAATCCCCCATCAGGACACATTTCTTAATCAAGGATAGGATGGGATCTCTGTTAGTCCAGGTTTTGATCTGGCGGGCTGTGATGGGGGAGCCTGCGCTGTCAAAGGCATCAACGGCCATGACCATCTCCGCGCTTTGCTCCACTGCCCCCTCAGTGGTGGCCAATGGAAGCCTGCTGAGCGCGTCAGCGCAATGTTCGGTGCCTGGCCGGTGCCGTATGGTGTAGTCATACGCAGCCAGCATGAGAGCCCATCGCTGTATGCGAGCTGATGCACTGGCATTGACAGCTTTGCTGTCTGACAACAGGGATGTTAACGGCTTGTGGTCTGTTTCTAATTCGAACCTTCTGCTAAAAAGGTACTGGTGCATCTTTTTCACCCCGCAGACACATGCGAGTGCTTCCTTTTCAACCATCCCATATCCCCGTTCTGCTTGGGAGAGCGACCTGGAGGCATAAGCCACAGGTTGGAGTTGGCCCTCATCATTACTCTGCTGCAACACGCACCCAACCCCATAGGACGATACATCACATGTCAAAAACAATTTCTTACAGGGGTTGTACAGGGTCAACAGCTTATTAGAACAAAGCAGGTTCTGCGCCCGATTGAAAGCCCATTCCTGACAGTCCCCCCAAAACCAATCGCAACCCTTATGCAGGAGCACGTGTAGCGGCTTCAACAATGTGCATACATTCGGTAGAATGTTCCCGAAATAGTTCAAGAGTCCCAGAAATGAACGCAACTCCGATGTGTTGCCCGGCCTGGGCGCGCGATGAATCGCCTCCATTTTGGATTCGGTGGGCCGAATCCCGTCTGGGCAACCTGCCTGCCCAAAAACTCGACCTATCGGGCCAAAAACACACACTTGGACTCCTTTAGTCGCAGGCCTACCCGGTCCAGTCGGCGTAGCACCTCCTCCAAGTTGTGGAGGTGTTCCTCGGTGTCTCGACCCATGATAAGGATGTCGTGCTGAAATAAGATTGTTCCAGGGATGCATTGGAGCAAGCTTTCCATGTTTCTCTGGAAGATAGCGGCCGCTGATCGAATGCCAAATGGACACCTGTTGTAGACAAACAGCCCCTTGTGCGTGGGGATGGTGGTCAGTAGCTTGGATTCTTTGGCCAGTTCCTGGATCATGTAGGCTGAAGTGAGGTCCAACTTGGTGAACAGCTTGCCGCCTGCCAGCGTGGCAAAAAGACCCTCCGCTCTCGGAAGCGGGTATTAGTCTTCGGTTGATAGTGGCCTTGTAGTCGCCACAGATTCTGACTGAGCCATCCGTTTTTAGGACAGGGACGATGGGGCTTGCCCAGTCGCTGAATTCAACGGGCAAAATTATGCCCTCTCTTTGCAACCTGTCCAACTCACTCGCAATTTTCTCTCACATCACATATGGCACAGCTCGGGCTTTGTGGTGCACTGGTCTGGCATCCGGGGTGATGCGTATCACTACTTTGGTACCCTTGAAAGTCCCGACACCAGGTTGAAATAGTGACTCAAATTTCTGTAGGACCTGTGAGCATGAACTTCGCTCCACAGATGAAAAGGCGTGCACATCCCCCCATTTCCAGTTCATCTCGGCTAGCCAGCTCCTCCCCAAAAGCGCGGGACCATTTCCCAGGACAATCCAGAGTGGCAGCTGGTTCTCTGATCCATTTTGTGCGACCACCAATATTGCACTGCCGAGCACTGGGATGATCTCTTTAGTGTACATCCGTAGTTGCATGTCAATGCGTTCTAGTTTGGGTCTGCTAGCTCTGAGTGGCCATAGTTTCTCGAATTGTTGGACACTCATAAGTGACTGGCTGACCCCTGTGTCTAGCTCCATGCATACCGGGATGCCATTTAATAGGACTTTCATCATCATAGGTGGTGTTTTGGTATATGAGCTGTGGATGTTTGCCACATGAACCCGCTGAACTTCAGCGTCCATTGCTTTGTCCCAAGCATCAACCTGCCTTGCAGACCTCTCTTCTGGTTCATCTGCCTTATAAATTAGCCTCGCTCAGACCAAGGACTTGACCTTGGAAGCGGCGTCATTGATGGCTCAGACCTTCATGGCGGGGGAGGAGGAAACCAAGATAATATAAGCATGCAACTCTGTTCCCAACGTGGCGATGGATCAGTGAGTTAACATTGTAAACGCGACTCAGAACCCCGCAGGCAGGCAACGGCAATTCAACACCAACCAGGCAGCAACAGACTCGAGAGTGGGTCCTCAACAGAGACAATGGCAGGTTGAAAGGACATTTACACCATCACAAGGGACCTCAGCAGGGATTTCATCCGCTCCCATAGCCTTGTTGTTCTTGAGCTGTTTTATGGCTTTTCCTACCTCGTGCAACGTTGGGGTTTGACTGAGGTGGTGGCGGGTCACATGCTGCAGGATGGAGTCGAGTACACTCGAGTCAAAGGCAGAGTCTCGATTGAGGAGATCTTCGAAGTGCTCCTTCCAGCAGGCCCTGACTACCTCAGTGTCCTTGATGAATGTTTCCCGTTCATGGCCAAGAGTGGGGTGGGGCCTTGGGTGTTTGGACTGTAGGTGGCCTTGACTGTGATGAAGAATCCTTGCACATCATGGCTGTTCTTTAGGGTTGTTTGATGGACCTCAGCCTTGAGCCGCCTGTAATGTTGCTTTGCTGCTCCCGAGTTGGGTTGTTGTTTGTGGCTCAAAAATGCCCTGCGCTTGCGATTTATTAGTTCTTGGATCTCCTGATCATTCTCATCAAACCAATCCTGGTGTTTTCTGGTTGAGTGACCAAATATCTCTTTGCAGGCACTGGTTATGGAGGCCTGGAGGGCAGACCAAGCCTGTGAGCATTCTGCGTATCGGGGTCATCAAGGTACGGCAGGTTAGCTGTGAGGCGCTGGCTGAAAGGGCTCTCTTAACCTGGTCTTTAAGTGCCCCAGCATTGACTTTTTTGCGGCACTGCTTCTGCTGTCCCCTCCGCTTTGGGGCTATGTTGATGTCGATGATGAATCAGATTAGGCGGTGGTCCATCCAGCAGTCGTCAGCTCCTGTCATGCATCCTTGCGATCCCTGGCTCGGACGATGACATAGTCGAGCAGGTGCCAGTGCTTGGAGTGAGGGTGTTGCCACGATGCCTTATATTTGTCCCTCTGGCGGAACAGGGTATTGCTGATGAGAAGTTCATGTTCTAGGCATTTTGTTCGGAATAGGGTACCGTTGGAGTTGGCTTTCCTAATCACCCCTCTCTGATAATCACGCCTCCGCAGAGGGCTGTGTCCTTGCCGACCCTGGTGTTGAAGTCACCGAGGAGGGTCAGTTTGTCGCCTGCCGGGACGCGGGACAGGGATTTTTCGAGGTTGGAATAAAAACCCTCTTTGGTCTCATCCATTGCATCGAGTGTTGGGGCGTACGCACTGATGACTGTGGTGCACTGGTTCCGGGATAGGGTGAGTCGAAGAATCATGAGGCATTCGTTAACCCCGCAGGGGAGTCTTTGAGGAAGTCGACCAACTCATTTTTGATGGCGAAGCCGACTCCGTGAAGGCAGCGTTCTGCCTCTGGTTTCCCTTTCCAGAAAAAGGTGTAACCTCCACCTTGTTCCTTGAGCTGGCCTTCCCCTGCCCGCCGGGCCTCGCTTAGGGCGGCGATGTTGATGTCAAAGTGTCTAAGTTCCCAGACAACTATGGCGGTGCGGTGTTCCGGCCTGTCGCTGTTGGAGTTGTCCATGAAGGTCAGCAAGGAGTGGAAGAGTGGAAGAGTCATAGCCGTGATGGAGGGATGAAAGCCCACCGCTGGAGGGATGTAGGCCCACCACAGGAGGGGGTGGTGATGCCCCGGTCGCCTGGTTGGAGGCTCACCTGCTCGCCGATGTCGTCGTGAGTAATCCGGTTTCAAATGACTGAAAATGATGCTAATAAAACACACCAAACTATTTTCTAGTTAGATTGGGGTACAGTATTCAATTCCTTATTAAAACATTTTTAAAAGAAAATAATTCTTAAAAGTTCCTCCACGTTGTTTAAAAGTTTCTCCAGAAGTTTTAAAAGTTTTCCCAAAAAAGTTTCTCCTGAAGTTTTAAAAGTTTTCCCAAGTTGTTTAAAAATTTCCAAAATTGTTTAAAAGTTTAAAATGAAAGTTAATAGTAAGTTACTTCCTTTGGTATTGTTCCATTGGTGCTGCCAGCCCTCTGCAGCTGTACAAAGCCCTCGTTAGACTACACCCTAAGTACTGTGGAGAAGTAGAGGTCTCTGAAGGAGGGGGAAAGGCCAGCCACTGTGGTGAAAGAGGAGGAGGCCCAAACGCCGTCATGGAGGAGAGGATCCGGTCGCCATTGGGGAGAGGTCTGGAGGCCGCCGGGGGCCCGAACGCCTGGTCGCCGCTGGAGAGGCCTGGATAGCTCTTTGTTGGCCGATGCAGACATGATGGGCTGAAATGGCCTCCTTCCATGCTGTAAATTTCTGTGATTCTATGATTCTAGTTCAATGCAGTAGTGAGGATGAAATGATAAACTGTGGTCCCATTTACCTGTTCCGGTGTGTGTTAAAGATACTATGGCTCTATTTAAAGAGGCGCATGGAATCTTCCTTGGTGTTCTGGCCAACATTTATTTCTGAACCAACACCACCAAAAGCAGATGAACTAGTTATATATCTCATTGCTCTTTTTGGGATCTTGCTGTGTGCAGTTTGGCTGTCATGTTTGCCTGCATAACAACAGTGATTATATTTCAAAAATAATTCATTGGACTGGATTTTTGTCTTTGATATGTTTGGGATGATAATGGCGGCGGGACGGGAAAGATAGCACCCGGAAATAGTTTATGCCTGAGTTGGTAAGTTTGGGCAGCTGGGCCCTGAGTCAGGAGGCACAGCGCTAAGGGGGGCAATGTACACCTCTCCTGGGCGCTAGCATGAGAAACTCCTGAGCTAAAGAGCCGGGCCAGGAGTGCTCCAAGAGACGCCTGGGGAGGCAAAAAAAATTAAGAGTAGTACCACAAAAACATTCCCAAAATATAGCCCACGCCACCACAAGACAATTCGCAAAAAATGTTAGAAGAAAAAACAATCACACTTACCTTAGGAGTCCATTACTTACCTCTTCGCTGTCGGGATAGTTGGACCGCCTGATTTCCCAGGCAGTCAGAGCGAGGCGAGCTCTGGGACGGACGGGTCGGGCAAGAATCAAAACTCGCGTCGGTGTCGCAACCAGGGGCGATGCACACCGCGCGCTGCTCTTCCGGGCGGTGCTGCTCCATACCGCCGCTAAACCGGACCCGAGGATCGCTGCGAGGTGCTGGAGGCTGACCATCCGCCCAGAACCTCACCACCGCCATTGCTGCCGCTCTGGGGCGAAAAACGGAGCAGAGAGGAGCCGGAAATCCTGCCCAATAAACCCCGATTCTTTTTAGAATGATTATTTAGCAGGTGCCACAAGTACTTGAGATGCAGTTTTATTGATGTCACTGCACTGTGAGATCTACACGTTAATTATACTAGTCTTTGCAGTGCACACAGTTACTTTATTTCCAAACCTGTGATTGCCAAGGAGCACATTTTATACGCTCAATTCATTTTTGTTTTTAATTTTAAATCCAATGCCGCAGGAAATCCATTAATTATTGTTGCTTATTAAACATTAATTTTTGCATCTAATTATTCTTTCTCTGTTTAGCTTTGTCATTCCTCTGGATTAGTTTTTGGAGATAACAGTGCAGATAAATTCTATCTTCATTCACAGAAATTCCAACCCTGCTGGGCGAGATGAATTCTATTTTGCCACAGATACCCATAAATCACCTCATTCACAAGGAACTGAGCAACTGTCACGCTTTCCTCTTGCGAGCGTGACTCATCATTCCCTTTGAAATTTATGAAATTTAACCATTGGAATAAATTATAGTCGTATTAATGAAGCAGTCCGAGCCCGCATGCAGCAAGACCTGGATAACATTCAGGCTTGGGCTGATAAGTGGCAAGTAACATTCACGCCACACAAGTGCCAGGCAATGACTATCTCCAACAAGAGAAAGTCTAACCACTTCCCCTTGACATGAAACAGCATTACCATCGCTGAATCCGCTACCTTCAAAATTCTGAGGGTCACCATTGACCAGAAATTTAACTGGACCAACCACATGAATACTGTGGCTACAAGAGCGGGTCAGAAGCTGGGTATTCTGCGGCAAGTGTCTCACCTCCTGACTCCCCAAAGCCTTTCCATCATCTACAAGGCACAAGTCAGGAGTGTGATGGAATAGTCTGCACTTGCCTGGATGAGTGCAGCTCCAACAACATTCAAGGAGCTCGACACCATCCAGGACAAAGCAGCCCACTTGATTGGCACCCCATCCACCACCTTCAACATTCACTCCCTCCATCACCAGTGCTGTCATGTATGTAACCTTCATGTAACTGTAACCTTCATGTAACAACACTGTACACTGTATACACCTAAGAAATGCACACCTTGACCACAGGGGGTGAACTGGTGGGAGACACTCCTCACCTGGTCATCCAGGTATATAAAGGAAGGTCCCACGCAGGGTCATCACTTCTTGGCCCTGTGAATAAAGGTTCAGGTCGCAGAGTGATATTGTCTCCAGAATGTGCCTCGTGTTGACTTACAGTAGTTTACAGTAGAGTGTAAGGACACAACATTTGGCGACGAGAAACGGGAATCAACGACTCACGAGAATGGCCACCGGTAGCACAGAGGAACGGTACTGTGTTGGTGAGGACTAGAATGATTTCGTTGAGAGGCTCCAGCAGAGCTTTGTCACGAAGGACTGGCTGGGAGCAGCAGCGGCTGACAAGCGAAGGGCGCATCTACTGACCAGCTGTGGACCTAAGACGTACGCGCTGATGAAAGACCTGCTCGCACCCGAGAAGCCAGCAGATAAGAACTTTGAGGAGCTCAGCAACCTGATCGGTGAGCACCTCAAACCGGCGAGTAGTATACACATGGCCCGACACCGTTTCTTTACACACTGACGTCGGGAAGGGCAGAGCATACCGGACTTTGTTGCGGACCTTTGGCGCTTGGCCAGCCTCTGTAAGTTCATAGACACCTGCAGGAGGTAGCTGTTATGGGATTTCTTCATTGAGGGCATTGGTCATGCCGGGATTTTTAGGAAGCTAATTGAGACCAAGGACTTGACCTTGGAAGCAGCGGCGTTGATGGCTCAGACCTTCATGGCGGGGGAGGAGGAAACCAAGATCATATATGCATGCAACTCTGCTCCCAACGTGGTGATAGATCAGGGAATTAACATTGTGAACGCGACTCAGAACCCCACAGGCAGGCAAGGGCAATTCGACACCAACCAGGCAGTAACAGAATCTAGAGTGGGTCCTCAACAGAGACAATGGCAGGTTGAATGGACATTTACACCATCACAAGGGACAATACATCCCAGGATGGGGCCATTGACACCCACTAACAGAGTGCTCAAGAATAATCAAAGAGACAATCAGAGAGGAATGCCTGGTAACAGCTCTTTTGTTCACAACAATCTCAGCTCCTGCTGGAGGTGCGGGGGCAGACATGCTGCGAAAAGCTGCAGGTTTCAACAACTTATCTTCAGAAATTGTAACTTCAGTGGACATTTAGCCAGAATGTACAGGAAGCCCACAACGAGGCTGGTTTATGAAGTGGATGAACCACAAGAGGGGTCTGCAAGGCAGGGTTATGCTTGGGACACAACAATGGACGCTGAAGTTCAGCTGGTTCATGTGACAAACAGCCACAGCTCATACACAAAGACGCCACCTATGATGATGAGAGTACTGTTAAACAGCATCCCGGTACGCATGGAGCTGGACACAGGGGCCAGCCAGTCACTTATGAGTGTCCAACAATTCGAGAAACTATGGCCACTCAGAGCTTGCAGAGCCAAACTAGAACGCATCGACATGCAATTACGGACGTACACCAAAGAGATCATCCCAGTGCTAGGCAGTGCAATGTTGGTGGTCACACATAATGGATCAGAGAACCGGCTGCCACTCTGGATTGTCCCGGGAAATGGTCCCGCGCTTTTGGGGAGGAGCTGGCTAGCCAAGATGAACTGGAAATGGGGGGATGTGCACGCTATTTCATCTGTGGAGCGAAGTTCATGCTCACAGGTCCTACTAAAGTTTGAGTCACTATTTCAACCTGCTGTTGGCACTTTCAAAGGTACCAAAATAGTGATACGCATCATCCCGGACGCCACACCAATGCACTATAAAGCCAGAGCTGTGCTGTATGTGATGCGGTAGAAAATTGAGAGTGAGTTAGATAGGTTGCTAAGAGAGGGCATATTTTCGCCCGTTGAATTCAGCGACTGGGCAAGCCCCATCGTTCCTGTCCTAAAAACGGATGGCTCGGTCAGGATCTGTGGCAACTACAAAGCCACAATCAACCGAGTGTCACTACAAGACCAATACCCACTTCTGAGAGTGGAGGATCTTTTTGCCACGCTGGCAGGCAGCATGTTGTTCACCAAGTTGGACCTCACTTCGGCCTACATGACCCAAGAACTGGCCGAAGAATCCAAGCTACTGACCACCATCACCACGCACAAGGGACTGTTTGTCTATAACAGGTGTCCGTTTGACATTCGTTCAGCAGCCGCTATCTTTCAAAGGAACATGGAAAGCCTGCTAAAATCCATCCCCAGAACAATCGTATTTCAGGACGACATCCTTATCACGGGTCGAGACACCGAGGAACACCTCCACAACCTGGAGGAGGTGCTACGCCGACTGGACCGGGCAGGCCTGCGAGTAAAGAAGTCCAAGTGTGTGTTTTTGGCCCCAGAGGTCGAGTTTTTGGGCAGGAGGGTTGCCCAGGTGGGATCCGGCCTACCGAATCCAAAATGGAGGCGATCCGTCGCGCGCCCAGGCCAAGCAACATATCGGAGTTGCGTTCATTTCTGGGACTATTGAACTATTTCGGGAACTTTCTGCCGAACTTAAGTACATCGCTGGAGCCGTTACACGTGCTCCTGCGTAAAGGTTGCAATTGGCTTTGGGGGGACTGTCAGGAACGGGCTTTCAATCGGGCGCGGAACCTGCTTTGTTCTAATAAGTTATTGACCCTGTACGACCCCTGTAAGAAATTGGTTTTGACATGCGATGCATCATCCTATGGGGTTGGGTGCGTGTTGCAGTAGAGTAATGATGAGGGCCAACTGCAACCTGTGGCTTATGCCTCCAGGTCGCTCTCCCAAGCAGAACGGGGATATGGGATGGTTGAAAAGGAAGCACTCGCATGTGTCTACGGGGTGAAAAAATGCACCAGTACCTTTTTGGCAGAAGATTCGAATTAGAAATGGACCACAAACTGTTAATATCCCTGCTGTCCGACAGCAAAGCTGTCAATGCCAATGCATCAGCTCGCATACAGCGATGGGCTCTCATGCTGGCTGCGTATGATTACATCATACGGCACCGGCTAGGCACCGAAAACTGCGCTGACGCGCTCAGCAGGCTTCCACTGGCCACCACTGAGGCAGCGGAGCAAAGCGCTGAGATGGTCACAGCTGTCAATGCTTTCGTCAGCGCAGGCTCCCCCATCACAGCCCGCCAGATCAAAATCTGGACAAACAGAGATCCCCTCCTATCCTTGATTAAGAAATGTTGTCCTGACCGGGGATTGGGCGCCCACACACGGAGCATGCCCTGAAGAGGTCAGACTGTTTCACAGACGGATGGATGAACTCTCCATCCAAGCCGACTGCCTACCATGGGGCAGCCGGGTAGTTATGCCCCAGAAGGGAAGGGAAGCATTCATCAGGGAACTCCACAGTGAGCACCCAGGCATTGTGCTGATGAAGGCCATTGTCCAGTCACATGTATGGTGGCCGGGAATTGATTCAGATCTGGAACACTGTGTTTGCAGGTGCACGACATGTGCCCAGCTGGGCAATGCCCCCAGGGAGGCCCCACTCAGCCCGTGGCCCTGGCCCACCAAGCCATGGTCACATATTCACGTAGACTACGTGGGCCCGTTCATGGGGAAAATGTTCCTCGTTGTTGATGTGTACTCGAAATGGATCGAGTGCATCATATTGAATTCGTGCACGACATCCACCACAGTGGAGAGTCTGCGTGCGGTCTTTGCGATCCACGGCTTGTCGGACATCCTGGTTAGCGACAACGGCCTGTGCTTCATTAACTATGAATTCCGGGAGTTCATATCGGGTAATGACATCAAACATGTCAGGACAGCACCGTTCAAGCCGGCTCCCAATGGCCAGGCGGAACGTGCGGTCCAAATCATAAAACACGGCATGCTCCAGATTCAAGGACCCTCCCTTCAATGCCACCTATCACGCCTCCTGCTGGCCTACAGGTCCCGACCGCATTCGCTCACGGGAGTCCCGCCCGCGGAACTACTCATGAAACGTACACTTAAAACTCGGCTGTCCCTCATTCACCCAGTCCTGTCAGACATTGTTGAGGGCAAGCGCCACTCCCAAAATGAGTGCCATGACCGTAACTCAAAGGGGAGATGTATAGAAATCGATGACACTGTATTTGTTCTTAATCACGTTTTGGGGCCCAAGTGGCTTGAGGGTACTGTAATTTGTAAAGAGGAGAATAGGGTCATAGTGGTCAGACTTAACAATGGATAGATATGTCGCAAGCATCAGGACCAAGTAAAAAAAAGGTTCAGCATGGACACTGAGGAACCTGAGGAAAATCATGAGATGTTGCCCACACCACTGCCAGTGAATGAGCAATAAGAACCTTCAGCAGCATGCACAGTCCCTGCGGTCAGCCCGGACGAGCCGGAATCACCACAGAGGACAGAGACGCATACCAAGGCTCAACAACCAGAGCCCCAACTGCGGTGCTCCACGAGAGAGCGTCGACCACCTGAAAGACTCAATCTTTGACCCAAAGACGTTGGGGGGTGGGGTTGGGGGGGGCGGAAGGTGATGTCATGTATGTAACCTTCATGTAACTGTAACCTTCATGTAACAACACTGTACACTGTATACACCTAAGAAATGCACACCTTGACCACAGGGATGAACTTGTGGGAGAAACTCCTCACCTGGTCATCGAGGTATATAAAGGGAGGTCCCACGCAGGGTCATCACTTCTTGGTCCTGTGAATAACGGTGCAGGTCACAGAGTGACCTTGTCTGCACTATGTGCCTCGTGTTGATTTACGGTAGTTTATAGTAGAGTGTAAGGACACAACAGGCGCACCGTGGCTGCAGTGTGTACCAGCTACAAGATGCACTGCAGCAACTCACCAAGGCCTCTTCAGCAACACCTCCCAACCCACAATCTCTACCATTTAGAAGGACAAGGGCAGCAGAGAACATCACCACCTCCAAGTCTCCCTCCAATCTAACTTGGAAATACATCACCATTCCTTCATTGTCGCTGGTTCAAAATTCTGGAACTCCTAACTGCACTGTCTGAGTATCTTCACCACACGGACTGCAGCAGTTCAAGAAGGTGATTCACCACTACCTTCGCAAGGGCAATGAGGGATGGGCAATAAATGCTGGCCTTGCCAGTAACACCACTCTCCTGTGAATGAATAAAAAATGTTTACATTGGTTATGTTGTGTATTACTGATAATATCAGGCAGGGTTGCAGTACATTGACCAGCTTAAAGTACATGTTATACGATAAAAACTGATATGGCTGCTTGTGTCATCATGCAATGTTTAAACACAGTATGGGCCTGTTATTAATAGGCATGTCTGAGCAGGTATAGGTTCCATAGATCATAGGATATCTATGCATCCCAGAATTGCCAGGCCTGCTCTGCCAGTGGAGGTGCAGTGGATCAGAACCCTTGTCTGTCCTTACCCCAGAGGCCCTATCCCAAATCCCAGGGTTGTTTTTAATTTTGTAATGTGGGCATTGCTGTCAAGGAAAGGCCATCGACTTGAAATGTTAACTCTGTTTCGTTTTCTTAAGATGCTGCCTGACCCGCTGAGTATTTCCAGCATTTTCTGTTTTTATTTAAGTAATATCATGCTTTTGTTTCAGGAGTTATTGCCCAACCCTAGTTGCCCTTGAGAAAGGACAATGAACCGTCTTCCTGAACCGCTGCAGTCAGTGTGGCGAAGGTGCTCCCACAGTGCTATTAGGCAGGAAGTTCCAAGATATTTACCCGGCGATGCTCAGTGTTCCCGTTAAGCTGTGCGGCCACGCAGTCTGGCGGTCCGGCGCAGGCCGCTTACCGCCATTTAAAGGGAAAAAAAACACGTGCGCGCCAAAATTTGAATGGGCCATGTAGCCACTTAAAGGGGCCACGACCCTCCCCACCCCCCAAAAAATTAGGGGAACATTGGTGATGATGAAGGAACAATGTCCTAATCGGGATGGTGAGTAACTTGGAGGTGAATTTGCAGGTGGTGGTGTTTCCCTGCACTTGCTGCCCTTGTCCTGCTAGCTGGTGCAGATCGTGGGCTTGGGAGGTACCGTCGAAGAAGTCTTGGTGAAAGAAGAGAAAGTCAGTAGCCGCTGAATGGGTATCATTTATATAATGGTACCTGTACCCATTCTTCATATGGCATATCAAACTCATTTCCTTACTCCCACCACAGGTCCATCAAGCGCCCCCACCCCCCACCTACTGTCCAGGAGGAAGAGGAAGATGACTCCTCAGAGGAGTCTCCAGCCTCTGAGGGTGCAGCATCACCAGACATGAATGCACCCAGCATCAGCGCAGATACACATACCTCGGTGGGCCCCACGCGAGATAGAGTAATGTTGTCACTGGGTCCGTCACAAGTCACAGGTGAGCAAGATCAGATGGTGGAGATAGGGACTGCAGTGGAGATTCCTCACCAGAGGGT
This sequence comes from Pristiophorus japonicus, assembly GCF_044704955.1. Classification (NCBI taxonomy): domain Eukaryota; kingdom Metazoa; phylum Chordata; class Chondrichthyes; family Pristiophoridae; genus Pristiophorus; species Pristiophorus japonicus. The sequence goes on along the minus strand of NC_091990.1, from coordinate 62,023,019 downwards.
GCAGGAACCTCCCAGCTCTGCTCAGCTGCTTATAGATGCTGAGCCTCGGGGGCTCATTGAGAGAGAGTGCGATCCTGGAGGTACAGAAAGAAGTGAATTGGGCTCTCTAGGCTTTAGCAACCACGACGTCCGCAATAGTTCAGAGAATGGAGGGGTCCATCGCCAACATAAGCACCACCGTGTCGCAGGCGATGGTAACTGTGGGCTCTTCCATGGAAAGGATGGCTACGTGTATGGAGCAGCTAATGTGCCATTCACACGACCACATCTGTGGCTATCTATAAGAAAAAAAGACTTGCATTTATATAGCTCCTTCCACGACCACCGGATGTCCCAACGCGCTTTACAGCCAATGAAGTATTTTTTGAAGTGTAGTCACTGTTGTAATGTAGGAAACACGGCAGCCAATTTGCGCACAGCAAGCTCCCACAAGCAGCAATTTGATAATGACCAGATAATCTGCTTTTTAGTAATGTTGATTGAAACATAAATATTGACCGGGACACTGGGGATAGCGCCCTGCTCTTCTTCAAAATAGTGCCATGGGATCTTTTACGTCCACCTGAGAGGGCAGATGGGGCCTCGGTTTAACGTCTCATCCGAAAGGCGGTGGTGAGATAGGGTAATTTATATGGATGCTTTGCTGGCATCTGCCCCGAGCCACAAGCCAAAAATGTCAGAGCAGCATTAAACAGCCCCAACAGTGGGGAGAAGGGTTAGCGAGGCCCTAAAGAAAATTGTTCTCTTCAAATTTCCTATTCTCAACGGAGTAAATGGGTCGCTTTGAGAAGGTAATTGATACCCTCTGGAATCAAATACATTTCCCTAGTAAAGGTTTGGGCCCTCAGCAGGATTTCCTCCAGCTCTGATCTTCTGTTATGAGTTCACTCGGAACCTATAGCAGGTATAAAGGGTGGGTTCCCAGAGAACTCCCTCAGACACATCCATCTGGACTTGGGCAGGAGATCTGCCACTCAATTAGATCATGGCTGATCTGTATGTCAATTCTATTTTACCTGCCTTTGATCCATATCCCTTGATACACTTACCTAAACTATGTATTTCTGTTTTGAAAATTTCAAGAAGATTCCACATTCTCACCACCCTCTGTGTGAAAAAATACTTCCTGATTTCACTCATGAAAAGCCGAACTCTAATTTTAGGGTTATGCCCCCTTGTTCTAGCTTCCTCCACGAGAGGAAATAGTTTCTCTGTATCTACCCATCAAATCCTTTTAACATTTCAAACACCTTAATTAGATCACCCCTCAATCTCCTGTTCACAAAGGAATAGTAACCAAGTTTACACAACTGTCCTCATAATGTAATCGTTACAACCCCGGCATCATTCCGGCCATGCCCCCCGGCCCACCCCATCTCACCACTCCCTTGTATATAGCCAGTGCTAATGAGGAAAAATCCTACATAACTGGATTCTGACCCAAATTCCTGACTGCACCTGAGCAGAAATGAGTCTTTTTTTTTCCAGCCCCAGCAATTTTGGGCCCAGAAAAGCAAGACTTATCCCCAGTGTGCCTCACAACATTTATTTACCACTGACTCTATGGAAGGCACTATACCTAAACACTTCATACTGCTATCAGGGCCTTTTTACCTTTGAGACAGTGTCAGGAGCAAACCCGGTGATGATTACATCTCCGCCTCCGCAGACCGGCAGATCTTTCTCTAAAGACGCAGTGATTGCTACATTAATGACTTACAGCACAGCCTCTGCGGCAGTCTGCTTTGTGGAAAATTGGTGACAGATCCCGAGGTACGAGAGTTGAGGCGATAGACAAGGGCCTCTCTCAGCACCACTCTGAACAAGCGCTTTCTGCTAAAATCAGCATGGCGCCTTCTCATCTCCGCTGGAGTGATGCAACTTTGTAATTAGGTACTCTGTCCCTCAGATTAAAAACATGCTGCTTTCATGAAATGTTGAAAAAATAATTCACCGGGCCTGCCATCTTTAGGAGGCAGAAACTGGCGTGATGCTATAATTTCCTCATCCAGTGTGTGACTGAATGAAGTATGCATTTCTAGTTCACGCAGACAGCAGAGAGATTGCAAAGACTATAAGCTGGGATTTCAGACTGTTGAATGCATCTCTGGGCAGTTTATTCCCCATTTGTTTCCATTTTTACATCACTGCAGTTGACTGGATTTTGCCTCCATTCATCTGTCTCTGTCTGTTTTTAATCTCTCAGTGTACAGGAAGACACAGGTGCGAGCCCACATTTCTTCCACTCTATGACAGGACATTTGCTCGTCAAATAAAAATATTTTTGTTGCACAGACAAATTAGAATAGGGTGCATTACACAACAGATGAAGCTGGGGCTTCCGAGCGAACAGAGTATCTTCAGGAGGGCTGGGTGTTACACATCCTTTTTCTGTAAGTGGGTCAGTACCAACCTGCAAGCATTTCTCTAAGTGGCTGTATGTCTGTGTGTGCACCTTTGTCTCTCTCTAATCTCTCTCTGTCTCTGTCTCCCTTCCTGCTGCTTATTGAGGTGGCACAGTGAAATGATAACATCACGCCAGTTTTTGCCTCCTAAAGATGGCAGGCCTGGCACAGGGTGCCAAGGTGAATTTTTTTTTTCTGCATTTCATGAAAGCAGCATGTTTTTAATCTGAGGGACAGAGTACCTAATTACAAAATTGCATCACTCCAGCGGAGATGAGAAGGCGCCATGCTGATTTTAGCAGAAAGCGCTTGTTCAGAGTGGTGCTGAGAGAGGCCCTTGTCTATCGCCTCAACTCTCATACCTCGGGATCTGTCACCAATTTTCCACAACTCTTTTGGTTGGTTGCAAATTAAACAAGTAACTCAAGTGCCCCCCTGATCTGGGGGAACACTCCAAACATTTTTCAAGGCCCTTTTTTTCCTTTTTTTTTGTGTTTTGGTTTTTTTTTTGGGCACTAAAATCATAAATTTTACAAGTGCCCCCTATAAAAGGGGAGGGGGACACTAAAACTGGCAATAAAACAAATTAAACTTTAAAACATATAAAATCAAATTAAAATTTGGTTGCCGGGGGTAATGATGCACTCCAGTTCCACCGGTGCCCACCTCTCACGGAAGGCCGCGAGCGTACCTGTGGACACTGCGTGCTCCATCTCCAAGGACACCCTGGCGCGGACCAATTTTCCACAAAGCAGACTGCCACGGAGATTGCTGAAAGTCATTAATGTAGCAATCACTGCGTCTTTAGAGAAAGATCAGCCGGTCTGCGGAGGTGAAGATCTAATCATCACCGGGTTGTTTCCCCACGCTGAAGGCAGCTCAAATGGTCAAATGTTGGAGTACACAGCAGACATGTGGAGCAGCTGAAAGAACATAAGAACATAAGAACATAAGAATTAGGAACAGGAGTAGGCCATCTAGCCCCTCGAGCCTGCTCTGCCATCTAACAAGATCATGGACTCAGCTCCACTTACCCGCCCGCTCCCCATAACCCTTAATTCCCTTATTGGTTAAAAATCTATCTATCTGTGATTTGAATACATTCAATGAGCTAGCTTCAACTGCTTCCTTGCGCAGAGAATTCCACAGATTCACAACCCTCTGGGAGAAGAAATTCCTTCTCAACTCGGTTTTAAATTGGCTCCCCCGTATTTTGAGGCTGTGCCCCCTAGTTCTAGTCTCCCCAACCAGTGGAAACAACCTCTCTGCCTCTATCTTGTCTATCCCTTTCATTATTTTAAATGTTTCTATAAGATCACCCCTCATCCTTCTGAACTCCAACGAGTAAAGACCCAGTCTACTCAATCCCTCATCTCCGGAATCAGCCTAGTGAATCGTCTCTGTACCCCCTCCAAAGCTAGCATATCCTTCCTTAAGTAAGGTGACCAAAAGTGCATGCAGTACTCCAGGTGCGGCCTCACCAATACCCTATACAGTTGCAGCAGGACCTTCCTGCTCTTGTACTCCATCCCTCTCACAATGAAGGCCAACATTCCATTCGCCTTCCTGATTGCCTGCTGCACCTGTAAACTAACTTTTTGGGATTCATGCAGAAGGACCCCCAGGTCCCTCTGCACCGCAGCATGTTGTAATTCCTCCCCATTCAAATAATATTCCCTTTTACTGTTTTTTTTTCCAAGGTGGATGACCGCACACTTTCCGACATTGTATTCCATCTGCCAAACCTTAGCCCATTCGCTTAACCTATCTAAATCTATTTGCAACCTCTCTGTGTCCTCTACACAACCCGCTTTCCCACTAATCTTTGTGTCATCTGCAAATTTTGTTACACTACACACTGTCCCCTCTTTCAGGTCATCTATGTATATTGTAAACAGTTGTGGTCCCAGCACCGATCCCTGTGGCACACCACTAACCACCGATTTCCAACCCGAAAAGGACCCATTTATCCCGACTCTCTGCTTTCTGTTAGCCAGCCAATTCTCGATCCATGCTGATACATTTCCTCTGACTCTGCGTACCTTTATCTTCTGCAGAAATAGAATGATAAGTTGGTTATTCAGGTGTGAGGCAATACTTATCTCTTTCGGGTGCTGATGGACCTGTCGTGTATGTCCAGTGTTCTCTCTTTTTGTATTCTATTTCCAGGGTTTGCGTTTTTCCTTTGCCAATGGTGGCCTGGGTATCAGAACAGCATCTGTGCTCTGACTGAGTTATTCAAATCGCCACTCCAAGTGCTGGGACTTGTTAAGGCTGAATTGCTGGTTAATTTAGCTAATCAGTTGAAATACCATGTTTGCAAAAAAATAACATGCCTTTAATAACTGTCTGGGAAGTGCTGCTACAATGAGTGACAGTTCAATGGTCCGAGATAATGTGCTTGACGTATTGTTCTTGGTTCATCTGCACTCACAGTTATCCAAGCTAAAACTCGGTAATTAAACACGCTTTACACCATAATTGTTTTCGATAAAATGCTGGGAAACAATTAAATGAAGCAAATATGTTTTTGCAGAGAACAGAATGCATTTTTATCAGAAAAACTGTTAGCTATAGCAGCGAGTTATAAGAAGGACACAGCTGAAATGGAGAATCTAGCCGAGTGTTAAGATTCCGCGCTCTCGTTACGAATCGACGGGAACAATAAGAACATAAGTCCTGATTTTAACCCCACCTGTGTGCGCGACAAGAATAGGATGTGTGGAGGGTTGAACATGACAGTGTCCTTAATTCTGCATTCATGCTGTAACCATTACTCCAGGAATTACAGAGGTGTATGAGGCACTAATAAATATTCAAACATCTGGTCTCAAGTCAGCATTAGCCCTGACCTAATTTTAATCCCGTGCTATGTTAACCCCAGCTGCGTGAGTCATACACGGTGCTAGCTGCGACGAGGAAAACCTGTTGCAAATGAATGAGCAATGATGGATGATGCACATAGAGCAAGGGAAGCACCCAGATTCCATGATGCATCACTGGAATTACTGCTGGGTGCAAATAGGAGCAGGAGGGACATATCTTTCCCCAGCAATGAGAGGAAAAAAAACTACAACTCTCTCCAAGAAGGCATATTTGGAGGTAGCTGAGGAGGTGAACAGCTGGAATGTGATATCTTTAGACACCACTACACACAGCACACACATTACAAGATGGCTCCAAACAAGAACTGTGATCACATGACCCTGGCACATGACCTTTTATTCTTATTACATCAGTAGTTGTTATTACATCAATAGTCCATTAGGTGGAGAACTATTACACTTCTACCTCCTTATTGAAGAAGTTAATCATAACAAAATAATCATCATACATAAATTGCATGGTATAAACAACAAAAGATACAAACTTGTTTTTCCATATTTACAAATCAAACATAACCACTGTTTTTCAGTTTGAAGAGAAGACTTTTGCTCTTGAACAGAACCTTCCAATCTTGTCGTCGGACAGACTCATTCTAGGCTGAGCCTGAGGAGAGTTTTTCTCCAAGGGCTGACCTTGATCTACATTTGGATTCTCTACAACTTCAGACTTTGTCTGCCTGACTCAGACTAAAATTCTGACATTCTCTTGGACTTGTTTCTAGTACATCTGATGTAGGATTTGCTACTGGTACTCTAATTGTAACAAGACTATCTGACTCATCAGAAATAATCGAATCATCCCAACTTTCAACTCCTTCCAATCTGTAGGTAAAATATGATCAATGTGAACAAACCTAACCTATCCATGATCAAACATCTTGACCAAATATGGGTGAGGACCAAAGAGTCACTACTCTTCCTGGTAATCACTTTAAACATTTACAGTGATGGTTCTTTACTATAACCTTCTGATTCAATTTCACACTTCTCTCTCTTACTCTACCTCTATCATGACTCTCTTTCTGCCTTGATTGTTTCTCTTCTACTGACTGTGCCAAGTTTGACTTTAACAACGAGAACCTGGTGCGTGGCTGTCATTTGAGAAACAACTCTGCTGGTGTTCTACCAGTAGTGCTATGAGGAGTATTCTGATAAGTAATCAGAAAATTTGCCATTTTGTGGTCCTGTGACAACTGCCATTTCCTTGGATTTGGATGAGGGCACGTTTTACAAGTTGCACTGTGTGCTCTGCTGCACCATTTGAAGCAGGGTGGTATGGTGGAACTTTGGCATGTTTCACACCATTTCCGCTCATGAACTATGCAAATTCTTCTGAACAAAATTGCAGCCCATTATCAGGCACAATTTCTTCTGGGAGGCCATATGAAGAAAACTATCTTCGCAACTTATCTAGGGTTGTACATATTGTTATTTTCCACATCAGAAATACCTCTACCCACTTTGAATGACTATCTATCACTATGAACAATTATTGTCCTTCTAGTTCAGCAGAATCTACATGTAACCTTTTCCACACCCTGGGAGGCCTTTTCAATTCCTGTAATGGTACTGATGGTGATTTCTTGCTTGCCGATTGATACGTTGTACACCAACTGATGATATACTCTATCTCTTTATTTAAACCTGGCCACCATAATAACTGCGTGCAAAATTCTTGGTCAAGCACATTCCCAGGTGCTGGTCATGAAGCTCTCCTAACAATTTGAACCTGAACTTATTTGGAATAACCACCCTTGCTCCCCACATGATACAATCTTTATCCATTGACAATGCAATCCCACAAATGAAGCATGGATGAATATCTTCCTCTGATACCTGATTTGGCCATCCATTTGCTATGTGATCATACACCTTCAACATAACTGCGTCACATTTGATTGGTCTACCAATCTCTTCAGCTGTGACTGGCAGTTCATCAATGTATGAAAAATAGAACACTTCTTCCCTGTCGGGTGTAACTTGTGGTGGGGATGGCAACTTGGACATAGCATCAGTATTACTGTGATCAGCTGATCGTCTGTACTCAATATTATATGTATATGCTGACAAAATCAAAGCCTATCTCTACATTTGGGCTGCAGCTAATGTTGGAACTGGTGAGTTTGGATGGAGGATTGCTGACAGGGGCTTATGGTGAGTAACAATGGTGAACGTATGACCAAACGTATGGTCATAAGCTTGTAAACATTAGCTTGTGAAACTTCTTGACCCCAAAAATCAATGCCAAAGCTTCCCTTTTGATCTGCACATATTTCCGCTCACTGGCACTGACAGTGCATGAAGCAAAATCAATTGGTCTCTCCTCCCCACTAACTAGTACATGAGAGATCACTGCCCCAACTCTGTATGGAGAGGTGTCACACGCTAGCTTGACCTCCTTAAATACGTGAACTAACATGGTACTCTGCACTAACTGGCTTTTACACTCTTTGAATGCTGTGGCGAATGCTGTGACCACTTCCAATGGGCCTTTTTTTTCAATAGTTCATTTAGTGGATGTAATACTGTAGCCAAATATGGGAGGAACTTCCCGTAATAATTTAAAAGACCCCTAAATGATCGAAGTTCAGTAACATTCTAGGAGTGGGTGCGTTTCTGATTGCATCCAGCTTTTCCTTGGCTGGATGTAAACCATCTTAACATAGAAACATAGAAAATAGGTGGAAGAGTAGGCCATTCGGCCCTTCGAGTCTGCACCACCATTCGATTAGATCATGGCTGATCATTCCCTCAGTACCCCTTTCCTGCTTTCTCTCCATACCCCTTGATCCCTTTAGCCATAAGGGCCATATCTAATTCCCTCTTGAATATATCGAATGAACTGCCATCAACAACTCTCTGCGGCAGGGAATTCCACAGGTTAACAACTCTTTGAGTGAAGAATTTTCTCCTCATCTCAGTCCTAAATGGCCTACCCCTTCTCCTAAGACTGTGTCCCCTAGTTCTGGACTTCCCCAACATCGAGAACAATCTACCAGCATCTAACCTGTCCCGTCCTGTCAGAATCTTGTATGTTTCTATGAGATCCCTTCTCATCCTTCTAAACTCCATTGTATAAAGGCCCAGTTGATCCAGTCTCTCCTCATATGTCAGACCAGCCATCCCGGGAATCAGTCTGATGAACCTTCGCTGCACTCCCTCAATAGCAAGAACGTCCTTCCTCAGATTAGGAGACCAAAATTTAACATAATATTCCAGGTGAGGCACCAAGGCCCTGTACAACTGCAGTAAGACCTCCCTGCTCCCATACTCAAATCCCCTAGCTATGAAGGCCAGCATACCATTTGCCTTCTTCACCGCCTGCTGCACCTGTATACCAACTTTCAATGACTGATGAACCATGACACCCAGGTATCGTTGCACCTCCCCTTTTCCTAATCTGCCACCATTCAGATAATATTATGTCTTCGCGTTTTTGCCCCCAAAGTGGATAACCTCACATTTATCCACATTATACTGCATCTGCCATGCATTTGCCCATTCACCTAACCTGTCCAAGTCACCCTGCAGCCTCTGAGCGTCCCCCTCACAGCTCACACCACCACCCAGTTTAGTGTCATCTGCAAACTTGGAGATATTACACTCAATTCCTTCATCCAAATCATTGATGTATAGTGTAAAGAGCTGGGGCCCCAGCACTGAGCCCTGCGGCACTCCACTAGTCACTCATTGTCTGCCATTCTGAAAAGGACCCATTTATCCCAACTCTCTGCTTCCTGTCTGCCAACCAGTTCTCTATCCACGTCAGTATATTACCCCCAATACCATGTGCTTTGATTTTGCACACCAATTTCTTGTGTGGAACCTTGTCTAAAGCCTTTTGAAAGTCCAAATATACCACATCTACTGGTTCTCCCTTGTCCACTCTACTAGTTACATCCTCAAAAAATTCCACAAGATTTGTCAAGCATGATTTCCCCTTCATCAATCCATGCTGACTTGGACCGATCCTGTCACTACTTTCCAAATGTGCTGCTATTTCATCCTTAATAATTGATTCCAACATTTTCCCTACCACTGATGTCAGGCTAACCGGTCTATAATTACCCGCTTTCTCTCTCCCTCCTTTCTTAAAAAGTGGTGTTACATTAGCTACCCTCCAGTCCATAGGAACTGATCCAGAGTCAAAAGACTGTTGGAAACTGATCACCAATGCATCCACTATTTCTCGGGCCACTTCCGAAAGTACTCTGGGATGCAGACTATCAGGCCCCGGGGATTTATTGGCCTTCAATCCCATCAATTTCCCGAACACAATTTCCTGCCTAATAAGGATATCCTTCAGTTCCTCCTTCTCACTCGACCCTCGGTCCCCTAGTACTTTCGGAAGGTTATTTGTGTCTTCCTTTGTGAAGACAGAACCAAAGTATTTGTTCAATTGGTCTGCCATTTCTTTGTTCCCCATTATAAATTCACCTGAATCTGACTGCAAGGGACCTTTGTTTGTCTTCACTAATCTTTTTCTCTTCACATATCTATAGAAGCTTTTGCAGTCAGTTTTTATGTTCCCGGCAAGCTTCTTCTCATACTCTATTTTACCCCTCTTAATTAAACCCTTTGTCCTTCTCTGCTGAATTCTAAATTTCTCCCAGTCCTCAGGTTTGCTGCTTTTTCTGGCCAATTTATATGCCTCTTGCTTGGATTTAACACTATCCTTAATTTCCCTTGTTAGCCACGGTTGAGCCACCTTCCCCATTTTATTTTTACTCCAGATAGGGATGTATAATTGCTGAAGTTCATCCATGTGATCTTTAAATGTTTGCCATTGCCTATTGTATTGTATAGGGTTAATGACATAGGGTTAATTATGATAGTCCGACATTTACAGTGTGTTTTCTGCTTCATGCCTCGTGAAATGTTGTTGATGCAGAGAGAGAGAGAGAGAGAGACCTGGATGCGCACACCATTTTGTTTATGGGACGGTTGGCGCCTCGAGGTCTCATACTTTGTGGAAGAACAGCTGGGGCCTTACAGATTAGGAGTTGGCCATAAGCCACATGCACCTACATGCACCCGTCTTTGTTCAATAGTATAAAGGAACGGAACTGTCCAGTAGCAGCTTGAACTTCACCTTGGACCGTGATTCGCGAGCAGTGCCGGGACCCCCAAGGCTCCTGACCAGCCGTCGTTGCGGAGTTCCCGATGGGTCGAAGGCTGTGAGCTTTGTTGCATCTTATCATACTTCTCTTTTCTTCGTAAACTGTATTATGTTTCTTTTCTCTCAGTAAACGGTGTTTTATCTTTACTTCATTTGTCTTGTCTCTTATTTAACATTCATTCAGATCCCGAACCTGGGTTTATTATTATCGATCCAAAACATCTATCCGCCGTCAACCCTTTAAGTATCATTTGCCAGTCTATTCTAACCAATTCACGCCTCAAACCATCAAAGTTACCTTTCCTGAAGTTCAGGACCCTAGTTTCTGAATTAACTGTGTCACTCTCCATCCTAATAAAGAATTCTACCATGTTATGGTCACTCTTCCCCAAGGGGTCTCGCACAACAAGATTACTAATTAGTCCTTTCTCATTACACATCAGCCAGTCTAGGATGACCAGCTCCCTGATTGGTTCCTCGACATATTGGTCGAGAAAACTATCCCTAATACACTCAAGGAAATCCTCCTCCACCGCATTGCTACCAGTTTGGTTCACCCAATCAATATGTAGATTAAAGTCACCCATGATAACTTCTGTACCTTTATTGCATGCATCCCTTATTTCTTGTTTGATGCTGTCCCCAACCTTATTACTACTGTTTGGTGGTCTGTACACAACTCCCACTAGCGTTTTCTTCCCCTTGGAATTCTGCAGCTCCATACCGATTCCACATCATCCAAGCTAATTATTACTATTGCATTAATTTCCTTTTTAACCAGCAATGCCACCCCACCTCCTTTTCCTTTCAACTTCAACTTCCTAAATGTTGAATACCCCTGGATGTTGAGTTCCCAGCCTTGGTCAGCCTGGAGCCATGTCTCCGTGATGCCAATTACATCATACCCATTAACTGCTATCTGCGCAGTTAATTCGCCCACCTTATTCTGAATACTCCTCGCATTGAGGCACAGAGCCTTCAGGCTTGTCTTTCTAACACACTTTGCCCCTTTAGAATTTTGCTGTAATGTGGCCCTTTTTATTTTTGCCTTACTCTGCCCTCCACTTTTACTTTTCGTCTTTCTATATTTTGCTTCTTCCCTCATTCTACTTCCCTCTGTCTCCCTGCATAGGTTCTCATCCCCCTGCCATATTAGTTTAACTCCTCCCCAACAGCACTAGCAAACACTCCCCCTAGGACATTGGTTCTGGTCCTGCCCAGGTGCAGACCGTCCGGTTTGGACTGGTCCCACCTCCCCCAGAACCGGTTCCAATGTCCCAGGAATTTGAATTCCTCCCTGCTGCACCACTCCTCAAGCCACGTATTCATCTGGGCTATCCTGCGATTTCTACTCTGACTAGTACGTGGCACTGGTAGCAATCCTGAGATTACTTCTTTTGATGTCCTTTTTTTAATTTAGCTCCTAGCTCCCTAAATTCGTCATAGGACCTCATCCCTTTTTTTTACCTATATTGTTGGTACCTATATGCACCATGACAACTAGCTGTTCACCCTCCCTTTTCAAGATGCCCTGCACCCGCTCCGAGACATCCTTGGCCCTTGCACCCGGGAGGCAACATACCATCCTGGAGTCTCGGTTGCGGCCGCAGAAAGGTCTATCTATTCCCCTTACAATTGAATCCCCTATCACTATAGCTCTCCCAATCTTTTTCCTGTCCTCCTGTGCAGCAGAGCCACTCACGGTGCCATGAACTTGGCTGCTGCTGCCCTCCCCTGGTGAGTCATCCCCCTCAAAAGTACCCAAAGCGGTTTATCTGTTTTGCAGGGGGATGACCGCAGGGGACCCCTGCACTACCTTCCTTCCACTGCTCTTGAGTTCGTCTACTCTGTGCCCTAAGTACTTCACTGAGTTTTGAAATATCTCACATGTGTGAGCAGTCAGTCTTACTCTGTACTTCTCTAGCCGTTTGAGGACTTCATTCAACACCTTCTTATGGATTTGTCGGTTTGGTGCTGAAATGAATACATCATCGAAATAAGACACTACCCCTTCAATTCATTGCAAAATCTGGTTCATCACCCCTTGGAATATGGCGGGGGCAGAAGACACTCCAAATGGTAGCCTATTAAAGTGATATAGGCTTAGATGAGTATTTATAGTCAAGCATGACTTGGACTCTTCATCTAACTCAACTTGTAGGTAGGCGGTTGTTTGATCAAACTTTGAAAAGAGCTGGCCACCTGTCAACGTTGTGAACAAATCTCCATTTGGCTATGTATTGGGTAGATTACACTCTAGAAACTGGTTTACGATTACTTTATAATCACCACACAGCCTTACCTTATCATCTGGGTGTAGCCCAATTGGTGTAGCCCAATTGCTTCGATCTACCTTAGAGATAATGTTCTCAGTTTCTAGTCTTTTGAGTCCTTGCTCAACTTTTTCCTTGAGTGCGTATGGTATGGGACGTGGCTTGCAATGAACTGGTCTTGCGTCTTTCTGCACTCTGATGCTCACTTTGAAGTCTTGGATCATACTGCCTGTTTCGCGGAACACCTTTGCATGTTGCTTGTTGATGTCATCTTTCCATGCAAATTTCATTTCCACACAAAAAGTCTCTTTCCAATCCAGCTTCAGTGATCCCAACGAATTTCTACCTATCAAGGCAGACTTGTCACCTGCCACTACTATGAGAGGCAAGATATGAAACTAATCCTTGTATTTCACTTGTATGATGATACTTCCTACAACAGGGATTTGCTCTCCTGAGTAGCCTCGCAGGTCTATCTTCGATTTCTCCAGTCAAAAATCACGCAACTTGTTGAGATATAGCGATTCCGGTACTATGCTCATGGATGCAGCTGTGTCGATTTCCATTGGTATGTTGGTTCCTGCAACGTCTACTTGGATGACGATACATCGTGAATCATTGTTAAATACTCTCATGCTCCTGATGATGCATCCTGTTGCTTCTCTTCAATGCTGTATAGTGTCTGCTGATTTCTACTTCTAGCATTGAAAGTCGGTCTACTCTTCAGTCGGCATGCCTTCACAAAATGCCCAGTTTTCTTGCAGCAGAATCACTCTGCCTTCACATATGGACAGCTTTGAGCAATGTGTTGACCCAGGTACCAATAGCAAGATTTCATGCACTGTTACCTTCGTCAGTTGCTGGGTCCAATAGCCTTTTACTTTTAGCCTGCAGCTGATTTAACTCGGTTGTCTGATGACTGGAAATGGAGCGAAATTCTCAGGAGTATTGGTTGCCCATATTCATTGACACAGCTGTCTGGCAAACTAAATCAAAAGTTAAGTTAGGGATTGTCAACATCTTCCTTCTGTGTCCTTCATTTTCCATCCCACAAACAAAGTGATCACGCAATGCTCGGTCCTGAAAGTTTCCGAAACTACAATGTACTTACTAATGCCCATGTTATTTAATAGATTTCATATTCCAAAATGATCATTTTCAGCAATTTCCAGGGGCTCTGGGCTGTAGTGCTGTTCTAACCCTCCTTCAATGGCGTGTTCTTTGGCATGACAGGAACAACCACATTTTTCAGGGTTTCCAACACCTCGAGGCCCATTTCAGTTAAGAAAATAGCCTGTTTACTTTCTAAAACCGCTCAGTTACGGTTTACGTCATCGGGGACTTCGATGCTACTATTCACGGTGACAACCATGTTTAGCTGCTCCACAGACACTCCGAAAATCTCTCTGTCACGATGGAACCCACCCAAGCGCTCTTTTATTCCCATAGGCGCGGCCATCTGGATTCTGGCAACTTCGATGCTTCAGCCAAGTGTGCTTGAAATTTCCCCTCGGAATGACCATGGTTGAATTTCAAATTCAGTTGGAGGGTGAGAAAGAAGGTGACCAGTGTCCTAAGCTTAAATAAAGGAGACTACAAAGGTACGAGGGCAGAGTTGGCTAAAGGGGACTGGGAAAGTAGATTAAAGTGTGGGACGGTTGATGAGCAATGGCAGACATTTAAGGAGATATTTCATAACTCTCAACAAAAATATATCCCAATGAGAAGAAAAGACTCTAAGCAGGGGTAACCATCTGTGGCTAACTAAGGAAATAAGGGATGGTATCAAATTGAAAACAAGGGCATACATTATGGCCAAGACTAGTGGGAGACCAGAGGATTGGGAAACTTTTAAAAGCCAGCAAAGAACGACTAAAAAAATAATAAAGAGAGGAAAGATAGATTACGAAAGTAAATAGCACAAAATATAAAAACAGATAGTAAGATTTTCTAGAGGTACATAAAAAGGAAAAGAGTGGTTAAAGTAAAGGTTGGTCCCCTCGAGGATGAGACTGGGAAATGAATAATGGGGAACAGGGAAATGGCAGAGACTTTAAACAAATATTTTGTATCGGTCTTCAAGTTAGAAGACACTAAAAACATCCCAATTGTGGATAATCAAGAGTTTATAGGGAGGGAGGAACTTAATGCAATCACCATCACTAATGACGTAGTACTAGGTAAAATAATGGGGCTAAAAGCAGATAAGTCCCCTGTACTTGATGGCTTGCATCCTAGGGTCCTAAAAGAAGTGGCTGCAGAGATAATGGATACATTGGTTGTAATCTACCAAAATTCTCTGGATTCTGGGGAGGTCCTAGTGGATTGGAAGACCGCAAATGTAACACCTCTATTGAAAAAAGGAGGCAGACAGAAAGCACAAAATTGTAGACTGGTTAGCCTAACTTCTGTCATTGGGAAAATGCTGGAGTCCATTATCAAGGAAGCAGTAGCAGAACATTTGGAAAAGCATAATTCAATCAAGCAGAGTTAGCATGATTTTATGAAAGGAAAATCATGTTTGACAAATTTGCTGGAGTTCTTTGAGGATGTAACAAGCAGGGTGGATAAATGGGAACCAGTGGATATTGTGTATTTGGATTTCCAGAAGGCATTCGATAAGGTGCCACATAAAAGGTTACTGCACAAGATAAAAGTTCTCAGGGTTGGTGGGTAATATATTAGCATGGATAGAGGATTGGCTAACTAACAGAAAATAGAGAGTCAGGATAAATGGATCATTTTACGGTTGGCAAATAGTGAATAGTGGGGTTCTACAGGGATCGGTGCTGGGTCCTCAACTATTTACAATCTATATTAATGACTTGGATGAAGGGACAGAATGTAATGTAGCCAAGTTTGCTGATGATACAAAGATATGTGGGAAAGCACATTGTGAGGATGACACAACAAATCTGCAAAGGGATATAAACAGGCTAAGTGAGTGGGCAAAAATTTGACAGATTGAGTACAATGTGGGAAAATGTGAGGTTATCCACTTTGGCAGAAAAAATAGAAAAGCAAATTATAATTTAAATGGAGAAAAATTGCAAAGTGCTGCAGTACAGAGAGACCTGGGAGTACTTGTGCATGAAACACAAAAAGTTAATGTGCAGGTACAGCAAGTAATCAGGAAGGCAAATGGAATGTTGGCCTTTATTGCAAGGGGGATAGAGTATAAAAGCAGAGAAGTCCTGCTACAACTGTACAGAGTATTGGTGAGGCCAAACCTAGAGCACTGCGTACAGTTTTGGTCTCCGTATTTAAACAAGGATATACTTGCATTGGAGGCTGTTCAGAGAAGGTTCACTAGATTGATTCCGGAGATGAGGGGGTTGACTTATGAAAATAGGTTGAGTAGGTTGGGCCTATACACATTGGAGTTCAGAAGAATGAGAGGTGATCTTATTGAAACTTATAAGATAATGAGGGGGCTCGACAAGGTGGATGCAGAGAGGCTATTTCCACTCATCGGGGAAACTAAAACTAGGGGGCATAGTATCAGAATAAGAGGCCGCCCATTTAGAACTGAGATGAGGAGGAATTTCTTCTCTCAGAGGGTTGTAAATCTGTGGAATTCTCTGCTCCAGAGAGCTGTGGAAGCTGGGTCATTGAATGTATTTAAGGCAGAGATAGACAGATTTTTGTGTGATAAGGGAATAAAGGGTTATGGGGAGCGGGCAGGGAAGTGGAGCTGAGTCCATGATCAGATCAGCCATGATCTTATTAAATGGCGGAGCAGGCTCGAGGGGATAAAAGGCCTACTCCTGCTCCTATTTTTTATGTTCTTATGTTCTTGGATTTTTAGCTGTTCTTCAAAACAAAGAACCTCTCAAAATCTCTCTGTCAATTAGTAGGATTATCCACCAATTAAAATATGAGCTCGGGAATCCAAAATTCCTATTTTCATTACCAATCTATGTTATCTTTAGACACCACTACACACAGCACACACATTACAAGATGCCTCCAAACAAGAACTGTGATCACATGACCTTGGCACATGACCGTTTATTGTTATTACATCAGTAGTTGTTATTACATCAGTAATCCACTAGGTGGCGATCTATTACATGGAGCATTGTGTCCTGGTCTTTTAATGCAATGCAGGAAGCGGTTTACTGACCTAACCAGGTCAGGAAAAGTGAGTACATTTGCTGATTCACTTACATCCTGTGCTTTAAGGCCACCATCCACCCCATTTCACTCTACCTTGCCAAGCGTACTCCAACACATCACTCCTCAGATCTACTCAACATTCGATGCACCGTATCACTTCCCCATGAATCCATTCACTGCTGCCACTCACCCCAATCCTTATGCAATGTGATGCATCTGTCCCATAGTCACCCTCACTGAAAGCACTGCATCCATCGGGTGAATATCTTACCTTCATTCACTCACACGTCGGTTTTGTCAACCCTTGTAGGAGAAGAGAGCACAAAACACAAGGGAGAGGGACAGGACAGGACTAGAGGTAGCCCACCACAAATAGTCCAGCTCAAAGATGCAGAGGAGGAAGCCCAGAGATAAACGGTGTTACTGCGTTGCTCTCAGTTAGTGATGAAGAGACAGGGAGCTCGCAGTTAGCTGGTGACAGAATTATAAATATCTCTGACACCGATATAGAAACATAGAAACATAGAAAATAGGTGCAGGAGCAGGCCATTCAGCCCTTCTAGCCTGCACCACCATTCAATGAGTTCATGGATGAACATGAAACTTCAGTACCCCCTTCCTGCTTTCTCGCCATAACCCTTGATCCCCCGAGTAGTAAGGACTTCATCTAACTCCCTTTTGAATATATTTAGTGAATTGGCCTCAACTACTTTCTGTGGTAGAGAATTCCACAGGTTCACCACTCTCTGGGTGAAGAAGTTTCTCCTCATCTCGGTCCTAAATGGCTTACCCCTTATCCTCAGACTGTGATCCCTGGTTCTGGACTTCCCCAACATTGGGAACATTCTTCCTGCATCTAACCTGTCTAAACCCGTCAGAATTTTAAACGTTTCTATGAGGTCCCCTCTCATTCTTCTGAACTCCAGTGAATACAAGCCCAGTTGATCCAGTTTTTCTTGATAGGTCAGTCCCGCCATCCCGGGAATCAGTCTGGTGAATCTTCGCTGCACTCCCTCAATAGCAAGAATGTCATTCCTCAAGTTAGGAGACCAAAACTGTACACAATACTCCAGGTGTGGCCTCACCAAGGCCCTGTACAACTGTAGCAACACCTCCCTGCCCCTGTATTCAAATCCCCTCGCTATGAAGGCCAACATGCCATTTGCTTTCTTAACCGCCTGCTGTACCTGCATGCTAACCTTCAATGACTGATGTACCATGACACCCAGGTCTCGTTGCACCTTCCCTTTTCCTAATCTGTCACCATTCAGATAATAGTCTGTCTCTCTGTTTTTACCACCAAAGTGGATAACCTCACATTTATCCACATTATACTTCATCTGCCATGCATTTGCCCACTCACCTAACCTATCCAAGTCACTCTGCAGCCTAATAGCATCCTCCTCGCAGCTCACACTGCCACCCAACTTAGTGTCATCCGCAAATTTGGAGATACTGCATTTAATCCCCTCGTCTAAATCATTAATGTACAATGTAAACAGCTGGGGCCCCAGCACAGAACCTTGCGGCACCCCACTAGTCACTGCCTGCCATTCTGAAAAGTACCCGTTTACTCCTACTCTTTGCTTCCTGTCTGACAACCAGTTCTCAATCCACGTCAGCACACTACCCCCAATCCCATGTGCTTTAACTTTGCACATTAATCTCTTGTGTGGGACCTTGTCGAAAGCCTTCTGAAAGTCCAAATATACCACATCAACTGGTTCTCCTTTGTCCACTTTACTGGAAACATCCTCAAAAAATTCCAGAAGATTTGTCAAGCATGATTTCCCTTTCACAAATCCATGCTGACTTGGACCTATCATGTCACCATTTTCCAGATGCACTGCTATGACATCCTTAATAATTGATTCCATCATTTTACCCACTACTGAGGTCAGGCTGACCGGTCTATAATTCCCTGTTTTCTCTCTCCCTCCTTTTTTATTTAATCAATTACTGAAATATGAGAAGGCTGAGTATGGTGACTGTCAAGATTGTGACTTTGCCATGACTTTTGTCTTCCAGGGCCTTCATGCGTACAGGAAGTGTTGCTGGAGATGCATAAGGACGATTCCTCAGAGGAACACGTTCCTTCTGAGGCTGCACCGTTACAGGACGTAGAGCTGTGCACCAGTGCAGACACTAGCACTTCAGTGGGTCCACATGGTCAGTTAGTTGGGATTCCCACCTCAAAAGTGCACGAGCAGACACTGGTGGCAGGGACAGCTGTGGAGAGTCTGTGTCAAGGAGTGCAAACCTCTCCAAGCTCTGATGTTGAACCCTGTTGTAAGAAAATAGCACGATGGAAATTCAATCAAGAAAGTTGTCAGGGAAATACTGATCTAGTTGCAGAACACAGGCAGGATACTGATCTAATTAACAAACTGTCATTGTCGCTATTTCTGAGGTAACGGCTCAAGAATGTGGAGTCAGGTGGGCAAACAAGATAAATAAGCTAGACATACTAAAGAGATTAACAGCAAGCCAAGAACCTTCGACTATCGATAGATATGCAAATATAATATAATCAAGGAGAAAGAGTGCGAGCCATGCCCTGGGGCCCACCCTCAGGAGCGCATGGACAAGGACCATGAAAGGTGTAAGGCTGTAACCATTTCTGTATTCTGCAGAGTGCTCTACCTGGAGCGGGCGAGAGAGACTCTCCGTGCTTATGCTAGAGAAATAAAGGCCTGATGTTGAATTAAGACCCACCCGACTTGACTCATTAGAAGAACCAGAGGTGGTCTCGGTTGCAAAGCAACTGAGACAGCGCGGGCGCATTTCACCCGGACGAGGCCGGTCTCTGAAGTGTTACCTCAACAAACCCCATAGGCTATTCATTGCAAGAGGATTTGAGTGCAGGAGCAAGGATGTCTTACTACAGTTATACAGGGCCTTGGTGAGACCGCACCTGGAGTATTGTGTGCAGTTTTGGTCTCCTTACCTAAGAAAGGATATACTTGCCATAGAGGGAGTGCAGCGAAGGTTCACCAGACGGATTCCTGGGATGGCAGGACTGTCATATGGGAAGAGATTGGGTCGACTGGGCCTGTATTCACTAGAGTTTAGAAGAATGAGAGGGGATCTCATTGAAACGTATAAAATTCTGACTGGGTTGGACAGACTGGATGCGGGGGGGATGTTTCCCCTGGCTGGGAAGTCTAGAACAAGGGGTCACAGTCTCAGGATACGGGGTAGGAAATTTAGGACCGAGATGAGGAGAAATATTTTCACTCAGAGGGAGGTGAACCTGTGGAATTCTCTACCACAGAAGGCTGTGGAGGCCAAATCACTGAATATACTTAAGAGGGAGATAGATAGATTTCTAGAAATAAAAGGCATCAAGGGGTATGGGGAAAAAGCGAGAATATGGTGTTGAGATAGAGGATCAGCCATGATCATATTGAATGGTGGTGCAGACTCGAAGGGCCGAATGGCCAACTACTGCTCCTATTTTCTATGTTTCTATTGTTGAGAAGGAGAATGCCAGAGGTGCATCAGTAACTTAACCAGCTGCTGATAGATGTGCCACACTCTGCACAATAGTGTCGAGGATGGAGATGTCCAACTCCATCGCTAATGGATTGGTGATGCAGGGAATTGTGAAAATATCCGCCATGGAAAGATTTGCCACCTCCATGGAGCTTCAAGAACAGCTCTCAAATGAGTCCATGCAGGCTATGGTCATGGCTGTGCAGACTTTGGATGCCAGCTGATCTGCCACCTTTAACAGATTGACAGATACCGTATCCATAGTCTTCCAATGCATCACTGATCTTCACCCAGGCGGTCTGCTAGGAGTGATGTGGCACTGACTCAGGAGAGGGAAGATGGCAAAAGGGGGAATGGAAGTAAGAACCCTATTCCAAGTGCTCCAACTTCTCACCCATTGCCGCCCCTCACCCAGTAATGGACACCTTCCTCGTCTCCCATTGGCCGTACGCTATTAGAAGACACTGCATGACAATTGTAAAATTCAATAACAAATGTTAATAATTTAACAAATTGTAATATGTGTAAAAATAACACCCACCACCCCCAACATACAACACATTTTTATTCACAACAATCCCCCCTTCCTACCTGCAGCCAAGCTTTCCTCCAGATCCTTTACCCTCCCACGTCCTAGGCCCCCGTTTTAACCCCCGAGTAATGGGACCAGGACGACTTGCAGTAGGTGACCTCACGGCCTGCTGTTGTGTGTGTGGTGGTGGGGGGGGGGGGGTGGTTTCGGTGGTGACGGTGGCAGTATCCTCTCAGGGGTGGATGAGGAGAAGACGTTTCGAAAGAAACGACTTCCGAGCCAGAAGGAAGTTCTTCCTCCTGACTCGCATCTGTGCTGGCGTTTGGTGGGGGCGGCACCTTGGGGTGCAGTGCCGTCTCCCGACAGTATTGCATGTACAGCATGGACGGCGGCAGTCTGTTGGCCCATTGCCACAATCATGCGCTCCATACCCTCCGATATGCGAGCAGACATTGTGGCAATGTTCCCGGACAACCCGCCAAATGCCTGGAGGAACTCTCGACTGAGGTCGATGCTCTCCCTGCACAGCGCAACCATGTCCTCTTTCGGACCTGCCTGTCACAGCACATGCCGACCCCGCTGGCTCAACCTCCGTGGGGTCGGCGTGGACACTGTTGGACGCCTTGGGGTCGCCGCTACTTCTTCCGTCAAAGACAACGAAGTGGCCGCAGGTACGACAGATGCTGGGATGCAAGGGGCATCCTCCTCGGTGTGCGTTCCCATTTCCATCTCCATCTCCTCCTCTGGTTTGGTGGCCTCCTCACCACCCGTGGTTATTATCACCTGCAATGGTGCAGGTGCGGACTCTCTTTGTGCCTGTTGAGTCAGGTGACCTGCAAAACACAATTGGGCTCATTGAGCTTATTAGAACAGAAGGTACACATGATTCTTGTGCAGCGCTGGCATGCGTAAGAGGAGCAACGCTACTACAATAAATGTAACCAAGAGACGCTCCATATTAATACATCATATGGTAGTACATATGGTAGTACATCTATGTGGAATTCACTGCCCCAGAGAGCTGTGGAGACTGGATCAGTGACTATATTTGAGGCGGAGATAGACAGGCTTCTGAATGATAAGGGAGTGAAGGGTTATGGGGAAAGGGCAGGGAAGTGGAGCTGAGCCCTACATCAGATCAACCATGATCTTATTAAATAGTGGAGCAGGCTTGAGGGGCCAATGGCCTGCTCCTGCTCCTATTTCTTATGTTCTTTATGTTGTTAACCTGAGAGTAGTACAGAAGCTGCATGCATAACATGACATCATTCGTATATTATAATGAAATGCCGTTATATTGCTTTGAATTAACACTGCTTTACACATTACTCACGTGACGCAAGAGAGGAATCTGCACCAGCATGGGTGATGGCCGAGCGACTGTGGGTTCCCACCAATGCCGCAGCGCGTCCCTCCAAGTCTGTTTGAGTAATGAGCTGGGCAGGGCCTCCTCCGGTGCACCTGCGCTCCGCCCGATTCTTAGATATCTTCCTCTGCAAACGTGACAAGAGCATGGCATAAGCTAATTGACTTGGTACTATCATGGAAAGACAATAGTTTCCAACATTATATGCTAATAGGGTGTGTATGGTTATAACTAAGATCGTGTTTAGGATCTAATGCTTGACAAACATCTCGGATACAATCTCCACAAAGGGCCCCCGGGGGGATCAGGATAGCTGGTGAGCTCGGCAATGACAGGAGCTAATGTCCCAAAGTGTCTCAGGGCAGACAGTGAGCCAGGGCAGCTCTCCCCAGTCCAGGCTGGGTCACTGTGTGACTGACAGCAGCCGGAGAGACTCACACAGTCTGGGTAAAAGTGACTGGACCCCTCAGTGCTCAGTCGTGCCCCATCCACCAACGTAACCCAAAAGGAGACGGTGCCAAAATCAGACTTAAAGGGCGCAGGTTCCGAGCCCTGTCCAGATCTTAGCAGGGAATATATGCAAGAATAACCAGCTTAATTTCAATCCGGGAGATTTACATATTCTGTGGATCATTACAATTTAAAATCTATTTATTACTTCCTCTTGCCGAAGCAACCAGGCTGTTCCAGCGCTTGCGGCACTGGTCCAACCCCCTCGCCTCATGGGACGCCAACGAGACCACGTTGGCGATCACACCCAAAATTTTCTGGCAGACCCGGGGTGGAGATTTCCCATGCCCACCCTGGATTAATTAGGCTCACCGCGAGTGCATCTCCCCAACGAAGGCCTCATTGGCCTCGTCGGAGAAGGGTTTGGCCCTCCTGCCCCCCCTCCACATCCTGGTCACTCTCCACCGACCCTTCCACGTTGGACATAATTTGCTGATTATTATTTAAATCTCAAATGTATTAAGAACTAGAACAATTATTTAAATCTCTGTCACTCTCTGTCTCTCTCTCTCTCTGTCTCTTTCTCCTATCTGTCTCTCTCTCTCTCCTCTCTCTCTCTCTCTCTCTCTCTCTCCCTCCCTTTGCCTTCTGTGCATGCCCGGATGACCCCTGACCTCTCGAATAGCAGGAAACCTTCTTTGCAAAAAAAGAACTGCATGCGCAGAAGGCCGTTGCAAGGGACGCCTGGCCTTCCACATCGCTGAGCTATCGCCCCCCAAAAAAGCCAAAAGTAGCGATCAGAAAAATGGGCGATCTTCCAGCGATCCTGAAAGCTGAAGCATCGCTAAGGCTGGAACAGCGCCCATTATTTGGATGATAGCCACCTAAGTGGAAAGTCTAGCCCCACGTCTTTCTTTCTTTTTCACAGGCCAAATGCTTCTCAGCAGGGCAGGGATGTGAGCAGGCTGCTTCTACCTCTGCTGAAGTCACACAGGACATAGAAGCAGTCAGGAGCATAAGGCCAAGAGATTGTAATTCACCTAGGGAATGCACATGAGTGTTTGACAACATTTTATGTTGTTAAGTTTCATTTTTTTATAATGGCACCTAAAATTTATTGATCAGCACCACTTCCACATCTTGCCCATTGTTGGGTTCTGACTGCCAACTCACCCTTGCACTTGTTTCATGATGAATGTCAATACATGAGTGGACCCATTGGGCAGATGAGCAATGGTAGATGTGTGTTTGAAGTAGTGTTTAGTGCAAAGGGAGGAGGGTGGGAGTGGTGCTGGTGGTGGGAGCGGAACACAGGGCTTCAGTTGTTCCCAGGGAACCTGGCGCAGACCTGTATCAATCTCTTCTGGTGGTTGCACTAGCTGTGCATTGACGTACGGATATCCCTTGTGGTATATAAATCTCCTGGTTTCTGTGGTGGTGCTCGAATTGCCACATGTGTGTGATCGATGGCATCCTGCACCTGTGGGAATCTAGCCAGAGAGGCGAATCCAGCTGCTCGCACTTTCTGACTATTGTCAGCACAGGTGACCTTTACCTAACCCCCAACCTGGCAAACTATCAATCCATCACCTGCCTTATGCATTTATGTGCAGCGGACTGCAGGACCCTCAAGATGTCTCCAATAGCAAGGAAGGAACCAGAGGCAAAACAAATTGAAAGCTGTGGTGACCTTCACAACCACGGGTAACGAACGCGTGTTCACCAGTGGCCAGCTCTTTTTGTCTGCCACCAACTGACGTGACAACCTCAGCCAGCGGAAGCACTGCTCTTCTCAGAGATCAAGGAAGCTTAGCCTCTGTCTGTAAACCCTGTGATGTGGGTAGTACCTCAGCCCCTCCCCTGTGCAACATCCTCCTGAGCCTCATTCCCTCCTGTACCCGTCCCCTGTACTCCTCCCCACCTGTACCCCTCCCCCTCCCTCACTCCTTTCCCTCCTGTGCCCCTCTCCCTCCTGTGTCCCTCCCCCTCCTGTACCCCCCTCCCTGAGCCCTCCCTCCTGTACCCCTCTCCCTCCTGTACCCCTCTCCCTCCTATACCCCTCTCCTTCCTGTGCGCCTCTCCCTCCTGCACCCCTCTCCCTCCTGCACTCCTCTCCCTCCTGTACCCCTCTTCCTCCTGTACCCCTCTCCCTCCTGTACCCCTCTTCCTCCTGCACCCCTCTCCCTTCTGCACCCCTCTCCCTATACCCTTCTCCCTCCTGTACCCGTTTCCATCCTGTACTCCTCTCCCTGTACCCCTCTCCCTCCTGTACCCCTCTCCCTCCTGTACCCCTCTCCATGTACCGCCCTCCTTCCTGTACCCCTCTCCCTGTACTGCCCTCCCTCCTGTACCCCTCTCCGTGTACCCCTTCCCTCCTGTACCCCTCTCCTTCTTGTACCCTTCCTTCCTGTGCACCTCCCTCTTGTGCCCCTCTCCCTCATGTACACCTCCCTCCTGTACCCCCTCTCTCCTGTACCCCTCTCCCTCCTGTATCCCTCTCCCTGTACCCCCTCCCTCCTGTACCCCCTCCCTCCTGTACCCCTCTCCCTGTACCCCTCTCCCTGTAGCCCTCTCCCTCCTGTACCTCTC
This sequence comes from Pristiophorus japonicus, assembly GCF_044704955.1. Taxonomy (NCBI): domain Eukaryota; kingdom Metazoa; phylum Chordata; class Chondrichthyes; family Pristiophoridae; genus Pristiophorus; species Pristiophorus japonicus. The sequence goes on along the minus strand of NC_091990.1, from coordinate 61,997,786 downwards.
TCCCTCCTGTACCCCTCTCCCTCTACCCCTCACCCTCCTGTACCCCTCTCCCTGTACCACCCTCCCTCCTGTATCCCTCTGCCTCCTGTAGCCCTCTCCCTCCTGTACCCCTCTCCCTCTACCCCGCTCCCTCCTGTACCCCTCTTCCTGTACCACCCTCCCTCCTGTACCCCTCTCCCTCCTGTACCCCTCTTCCTGTACCACCCTCCCTCCTGTACCCCTCTCCCTCCTGTACCCCGGTTCCCTCCTGTACCACCCTCCATCCTGTACCCCTCTCCCTCCTGTACCCCGCTCCCTCCTGTACCCCTCTCCCTGTACCCCCCTCCCTCCTGTACCTCTCTCCCTCATGTACCCTTCCTTCTTGTGCTCCTCCCTCCTGCACCCCTCTCCCTTCTGTATCCCTTTCCCTGTACCTCTCTCCCTCCTGTACCTCTCTCCCTGTACCCACTCCCTCCTGTACCTCACCTCCTGAGCCCCTTCCTCCTGTACCCCTCTCCCTCCTGTACCCCTCTCCCTCCTGTACCTCTCTCCCTGAGCCTTTCCCTCCTGAGTCCCTCCCCTTGTGCACCTCCCTCCTGCGCATCTTTCTCTTGTACATGTACAAATTCAACCACAGCTGATGGTGATGGTGTTGCTCTTTTCTGATGTGCTGTCAAACACATTCAACGTGCCTCTCATACTGATCGTGTCAGTTTGAAGAATTAGAAGAAGCTGCATGAATACAAGAATTCTCTGCCATATCTTTGCCAGAGGGAACTGAGACACCAGCTGTAATCAGTAAGGTTTTATTCCGATGGAGAAATCACAAGTTTAAATACTCAGCTGAACTACGGCTCAATATCGCCTCTATTTCCCTGATCAGATTCCCAAGCCCCGGGGAACCCTTGATACAGACGTTAAATTCAAAGCTAAGCCAAACTCATTTAAGAAAGACCTCATTAATGTCACATAAGGACGTTAATTACTCCAATAAGCGCCCAGCTGTACTAATTAAAGTCCCAACCTGACAAGTCAGTTACTCGCAGGTATACAAACCTGCCGCCATTAATCCTGGAAGTGGCGCATTGGAGCCGTGTTAAATACCGAACCACCCTCAAATCACCGTTCTTGGGGGTTCAAATTTCCCCCATTTTCTTGGTGACTTATTCTACAACCATATTATTCTTCGGATGGAAAAGTTCAGTCTGATTTCTCTTACTTCTAACTTCCTATTTGTCAATGTGTGTCCTGTGGTATTTCAATCCTTCATCGCAGTCAATAACTGTCTGGAGCAATTTTGTCAATATCCTTCTAAATCTTTAAAAGTCACCACAAAGACTTATTTTCCAAAGATGCAACAACGTTTATGTGAAACAGCATTCTCTCCCTCCCAGAGATTATTCAGGCACTGGCCAAGATTGCATCAGTAATGCTGTCATATGGAGATTTCCCTACCTTCACACACGTCCCTCCCAATCCCACTGTATTATAGAATCATAATGTTCCTGCAGTCTTTTACTCAACTCCATTTCTGTAAGTGGAGCAGAAATTTCAGGTGGTTACCTATAAAACTGAATTTAAATTCTGGTCTTGAACTAGGAATTTCTTTGCATTAAATAAAAACCAGACAGACCTATTGCAAAAAAGTGGATGCTGTTCACAGTGAATGCCGGTGAGAATGATCAGGCATTTTTTTTTTATTCACTCATGGGATGTGGGCATCACTTGCAAGGGCAGCATTTATTGCCCATCCCTACTTGCCCTTGAGAAGGTGGTGGTGAGTCGCCTTCTTGATCCGCTGCAGTCCGTGTGGTGAAGGTGCTCCCACAGTGCTGTTCAGGAGGGAGTTCTGGGATTTTGTCTCAGTGACGGTGAAGGAACAGCCGATATATTTCCAAGTCAGGATGTTGGTAAATTGGAGGGGAACGTGGAGGTGGTGGTGTTCCCATGCGCCTGCTGCCCTTGTCCTTCGAGGCGGTAGAGGTCGCGGGTTTGGGAGGTGCTATTGAAGAAGCCTTGGCGAGTTGCTGCAGTGCATCTTGTAGATGGTACACACTGCAGTCACAATGCGCCGGTGGTGGAGGGAATTAATATTTAAAGTGTCGGTTCTCTCAAAACCTGCCACAGGCCCAGTCTGGCAGCTATGTCTTTCAAGACTTGGTCAGCTCGGTCAGTATTGATGCTACTGAGGCACTCTTGGTGATGGACATCGAAGTTCCCGACCTTGAGCACATTCTATGCCCTTGCTATTCTCAGTGCTTCTTCCAAATGGCGTTCAACATGGAGGAGTACTAATTCATCAGCTGAGTAAGGGTGGTAGGTGGTAATCAGCGGGAGGTTCCCTTGCCCATGTTTGGCCTAACTTCATGGGGCCAGGAGTCAATGTTGAGGACTCCCAGGGCCACTCCCTCCCGACTGTATACCACTGTGCCACCACCCCTGGTGGGTCTGTCCTCCCAGTGGGACAGAACATACCCAGGGATGGTGATGGAGGAGTCTGGGACTTTGGCTGAAAAGTGTGATTCTGTGAGTATGACTATGTCAGGCTGTGTTACAGCTCTCCCAATTTTGGCACAATTTCCCAGATATTAGTGAGGAGGACTTTGCTGGGTCGACTGGGATCAATTTGGATGATCAGAAATTGACAGGGAGTGACAACAGTAATTGACTAAATTGGATATGGTGGAAGCATTCAGGACTGGGAAAGTTCTTTGTTATTTTGGTAAAGTATTCTAGAAGTTGAGAGGATACCAGAGGTAGAAGGAAGGAAAGGCACCTCTCAGGTAATAAACAGTGTTATAATTGGGAGAATGCAGAATTGTAGAAAGTCACATCTGGCCCCTGATTGCTTTCAATTCAAGGTTAAGGCTAGTAGAGCTATATTTATTATTGTCTGTTTTTAGTCTGTAGAGAAATAAATACTCTGAAAGTTGTCAGCCATAAGAAATTGCTGAATGAGAGAGACATCTTATCATGGATAGCAGGCCAGGATGACGAAAGGATAAACTTGATATATGGGGCTAGAGTTGCTATTGCCCATTTTGAGGCATTAATCTCGGCTGGTCAGTAACGGCAGTGCCTTGTGAAATTTAGCACCATCTACCGCAAAATTCGGTTTCAGTGCCCCAAGAGAGAAATGGATCAGTTAATCAGTCGTTGCACAATTCTCTTAGGGCGGTGAAGCCGAAAATCATTGCGATAAATTTCCAGAGTGAATGTGGATGAGGCGATGGTCGGTAGACTTTCCGGCGTCAGCCTCTTCTTAAAGGGGATGTAAGATGACTCTGCATAGGCACAGTTTCACCATCGCAGTCTGGTCACAGCGGCAACATGGCTGAGGCTGGAGCTTGCCAGCGTGCCCATTGGTTTTCCAACACAGCCCTGGAGGCTTTGTTAGAGGCTGTTGAGAGGCGAACAGATATCCTGCAGCCTGAGAGTGGCAGGCGGTCACGGCCGAGAGTTTTGCGGGGTTTGTGGACGGAAGCGGCACAGCACGTGACTGCAAGAAGCACGGTGCCCAGAACTGCGTCACAATGTCGCGAGAAGTTGCACGACCTCATTCGGGTCATCAGGGGGAACACCCATTCCATTAACCTGACAATGCCATTATGTGAACTTCACTGCCTCTCACACAATGTAGAATATGTGTAGTACCTGCTCCTTTACTATGTGTACCAGGTCATGATCTTTGTTGCTGAAGAGAGCTGCAAAGTCCCACATCAGTTCAGCAGCCATACCCTGGGTCTCCAAATGTTGCTCTCCTTCTTGGTCCTTACTCAGCCCCACCCCTCCTCTTACTAGCTTTTCACTCTTTACATGCGTTTGAAAAACATTAGCCTTACCCTTAATCCTAGCTGGCAGCCACCAAATCCCACCGTTCACACAGCCACTCTGCACAATAACCAAGAGTCAAATGGACATCTGCATACTTCCACACAAAACAGCTATTCAACTCTGTAAGGCACATGTGGTAGACGATTAGCTGCACACTTACTCACACCTTCTTCTGTTTGTTATTGCAGGCGAAATTCGCTCAGAACAGGCACCAACAAATGCGGACCGAAGGAGGGGAGCCTGAACTCCATGGCCTCATGGAGGTGGAAGACCGAGTGGCCGCCCCCATGTGGATGTAGTAGCGGTCAGTGAACCGAGCTCACTGGGGCCAGTGACGGTATGTTCATCCTATTCCAATCTTCAACCACATGCCTTTGCCACTTTACATATAAATGTCCTATGTCACCTCCTACTTCCCTTCCTGCCCCCTCCCAATACCTCTGTCGCTTTCTGCTTACAGATAATGAGCCAGAAGTGTAACAGCCTGTCCATGAGGTGCCCACCTCCAACGATGGGAGCAACAAGGAGTAAGGGGACGACAGTTCTGTGCCACTCCGGCAGGATCCATCCGCTCCAGATAGTTGGGGCACCACCTCAGCGGACGGGCCGATATTCCTGTGGTTTCCCAAGCCTGAGGCTCCTGGACCCAGGGGCCTGCAGCAACACCCAGCATGAAGGGAAGCTCGGGGGCCAGCTGCCTGGAGGGTGAGACAGCGCCTGAGTCTTCCTGAGCCTGACTCAGATGTGCACCTGGAGTTGGAGGGTATGGTGAGAGTGTCAGGGGATGCACTGTGACCTTATGGGTTCATTGGCAAGGGTCCCGCAGAACATGGATGCACTTGCTGTAAGGTTGGGGGAGGCCGCCTCAAGCATTACCCGTGCCTCTGAGCATTCCATCGAGCCCATCTTTGGCAATTACCAAAGAGGTGATGGTGCGTGCCATGGCTGACATGCCAGAAGCTATTACAGCACAGGCCAAAGCTACACAAAGTCTTCGTGATGTGATGGCATCAACTTTCAGTCTGCTGCGGTGCAGACTCAGACGGCTTCCATCGTCTCTGGATTCCCCACAGTCCAACGAGGAAGTCACGGTGCCGAAGCAGGCCAGCTTCGCTCTAGCCACATTCTCCGGATGCTGAGGCTCTGCCTCGGGGGAGTGGCGGTGTGTCGATGGAAATGGAAGATGCTGTCCTCTCTCACGATGACAGCATTGCGGCTCCCACCACTGCCACTCTGCCTTTGCACACCACCCATCCCAGACTGCTGCCGCCCATGCTGAGGTGGTGCAGTCCGCCGCTGGGCCTTCCGGGCCCAGAGCTGGGCCAGGGTGTCCTGCTCAGCCATCTACAGTCTCTGCCTCACAGACACAGCAGCCTTCAAGAAGCCTTGCTGCCGACACTGCAGACACATTAAGGAGGAGCACTATGCGTGGGAGGGGGGAAAAGGGAAGGGGTGGGCAGTATGTGAACAAGTCCCAATAAGGACTATTCCGACCATGGCCAGATGTCCACATGTAGTAAGTATAATTGTACATATTTTGTTTGCTGATGTTTGATGCCTGTTATTTGTGGAAGGGTCTTGGCATAATATGGTTCATGGGAGCTGGTCTTGCATTTCAGATGGGAGAGGCGGTTAACATAGAAACATAGAAAATCGGTGCAGGAGTAGGCCATTCGGCCCTTTGAGCCTGCACCACTTATCAATAAGATCATGGCTGATCTCTCACCTCAGTACCCCTTTCCTGCTTTCTCTCCAAACCCCTTGATCCCTTTAGCCATAAGGGCAACATCTAACTCCCTCTTGAATATATCCAAGGAACTGGCAACAACAACTCTCTGCGGTAGGGAATTCCACAGGTTAACAACTCTCTGAGTGAAGAAGTTTCTCCTCATCTCAGTCCTAAATGGCTTACCACTTATCCATAGATATGTCCCCTGGTTCTGGACTTCCAAACATCGGGAACATTCTTCCTGCATCTAACCTGTCCAGTCCCGTCAGAATTTTATATGTTTCTATGAGATCCCCTCTCATCCTTCTAAACTCCAGTGAATAAAGGCCCAGTCAATCCAGTCTCTCCTCATATGTCAGACCAGCCATCCCGGGAATCAATCTGGTGAACCTTTGCTGCACTCCTTCAATAGCAAGAACATCCTTCCTCAGATTAGGAGACCAAAACTGAACACAATATTCCAGATGAGGCCTCACCAAGGCCCCGTACAACTGCAGTAAGACCTCCCGGCTCCTATACTCAAATCCCCTAGCTATGAAGGCCAACATACCATTTGCCTTCTTCACCGCCTGCTGTACCGGCATGCCAACTTTCAATGACTGATGTACCATGACACCCGCGTCTCGTTGCACCTCCCCTTTTCCTAATCTGCCACCATTTAGATAATATTCTGCCTTCGTGTTTTTGCCCCCAAAGTGGATAACCTCACATTTATCCACATTATACTGCATCTACCATGCATTTGCCCACTCACCTAACCTGTCCAAGTCACCCTGCAGCCTCTTAGCGTCCTCCTCGCAGCTCACAACACCACCCAGTTTAGTGTCATCTGCAAACTTGGAGATATTACACTCAATTCCTTCATCTAAATCATTAATGTATATTGTAAATAGCTGGGGTCCCAGCACTGAGCCCTGCGGCACCCCACTAGTCACTGCCTGCCATTCTGAAAAGGACCCATTTATCCTGACTCTCTGCTTCCTGTCTGCCAACCAGTTCTCTATCCACATCAGTACATTACCCCCAATACCATGTGCTTTAATTTTGCACACCAATCTCTTGTGCGGGACCTTGTCAAAAGCCTTTTGAAAGTCCAAATACACCACATCCACTGGTTCTCCCTTGTCCACTCTACTAGTTACATCCTCAAAAAATTCCAGAAGATTTGTCAAGCATGATTTATCTTTCATAAATCCATGTTGACTTGGACCGATCATGTCACTGCTTTCCAAATGCTTTGTTATTTCATCTTTAATAATTGATTCCAACATTTTCCCACTACTGATGTCAGGTTAAGCGGTCTATAATTACCCGTTTTCTCTCTCCCTTCTTTTTGAAAAAGTGGTGTTACATTAGCTACCCTCCAGTCCATAGGAACTGATCCAGAGTCGATAGACTGTTGGAAAATGATCACCAATGCATCCACTATTTCTAGGGCCACTTCCTTAAGTACCCTGGGATGCAGACCCCGGGGATTTATCAGCCTTCAATCTCATCAATTTCCCTAACACAATTTCCCGCCTAATAAGGATATCCTTCAGCTCCTCCTTCTCCTCGGTCTCCTAGTACTTCCAGAAGGTTATTTGTGTCTTCCTTCGTGAAGACAGAACCAAACTATTTGTTCAACTGGTCTGCCATTTCTTTGTTCCCCATTATAAATTCACCTGAATCTGACTGCAAGGGTCCTACGTTTGTCTTCACTAATCTTTTTCTCTTCACATATCTATCGAAACTTTTGCAGTCAGTTTTTATGTTCCCGGCAAGTTTCCTCTCATACTCTATTTTCCCCCTCCTAATTCAACCCTTTGATGTCCTCTGCTGAATTCTAAATTTATTCCAGTCCTCAGGTTTGCTGCTTTTTCTGGCCAATTTATATGCCTCTTCCTTGGATTTAACACTATCCTTAATTTCCCTTGTTAGCCACGGTTGAGCCACCTTCCCCGTTTTATTTTTACTCCAGACAGGGATGTACAATTGTTGAAGTTCATCCATGTGATCTTTAAATGTTTGCCATTGCCTATTCACCGGCAAACCTCTAAGTATCATTTGCCAGTCTATTCTAGCCAATTCACGCCTCATTCCATCGAAGTTACCTTTCCTTAAGTTCAGAACCCTAGTCTCTGAATTAACTTTGTCACTCTCCATCTTAATAAAGAATTCTACCATATTGTGGTCACTCTTTCACAAGGGGCCTCGCACAACAAGATTGCTAATTAGTCCTTTCTCATTACACATCACCCTGTCTAGAATGGCCAGCCCGCGAGTTGATTTCTCAACATATTGGTCCAGAAAACCATCCCTAATACACGCAAGGAAATCCTCCTCCATCGTATTGCTACCAGTTTGGTTAGCCCAATCTATATGTAGATTAAATTCGCCCATGATAACTGCCGTACCTTTATTGCACGCATCCTTAATTTCCTGTTTGATGCTGTCCCCAACCTCACTGCTACTGTTTGGTGGTCTGTACACAACTCCCACTAGTGTTTTCTGCCCTTTGGTATTCCGCAGCTCCACCTCATCCAAGCTAATGTCCTTCCTTACTATTGCGTTAATTTCCTCTTTAACCAGCCATGCTACTTCACCTCCTTTTCCTTTCCGTCTATCCTTCCTGAATGTTGAAAACCCCTGGATGTTGAGTTCCCAGCCTTGGTCACCCTGGAGCCACGTCTCCCTGATGCCAATTATATCATATTAATTAATTGCTGCCTGTGCAGTTAATTCGTCGACTTTATTACGAATACTCCCGCATTGAGGCACAGAACCTGCAGGCTTGTCTTTTTAACACACTTTGCCCTTTTAGAATTTTGCTGCAATGTGGCCCTTTTTGATTTTTGCCTTGGGTTTCTCTGCCCTCCACTTTTACTTTTCTTCTTTCTATCTTTTGCCTCTGCCCCTATTTTACTTCCCTCTGTCTCCCTGCATAGGTTCCCATCCCCCTGCCATATTAGTTTAATTCCTCCCCAACAGCACTGGCAAACACTCCCCCTAGGACATTGGTTCCGGTCCTGCCCAGGTGCATACCATCCGGTTTATACTGGTCCCACCTCCGCCAGAACCGTTTCCAATGTCCCAGGAATTTGAATCCCTCCCTTCTACAGCACTCCTCAAGCCACGTTTTCATCTGAGCTATCCTACGATTCCTACTCTGACTAGCATGTGGCACTGCTAGCAATCCTGAGATTACTACCTTTGAGGTCCTACTTTTTAATTTAACTCCTAGCTCCCTAAATTCATCTTGTAGGAGCTCATCCCGTTTTTTACCTATATCGTTGGTACCGATATGCACCACGACAACTGGCTGTTCACCTTCCCTCTTCAAAATGTCCTGTACCCGCTCAGAGACATCCTTAACCCTTGCACCAGGGAGGCAACATACCATCCTGGAGTCTCGATTGCGGCCGCAGAAACGTCTGTCTATTCCCCTTACAATTGAATCCCCTATCGCTATAGCTCTCCCACTCTTTTTCCTCTCGTCCTGTGCAGCAGAGCCACCCATGGTGCCATGAACTTGGCTGCTGCTGCTCTCCCCTGGTGAGTCATCTCCCTCAACAGTAGCCTATTTTGCAGTGGGATGACCGCAGGAGACCTCTGCACTACCTTCCATCCACTGCTCTTCCTGTTGGTCACCCATCCCCTATCTGGCTGTGTACCCTTTACCTGTGGTGTGGCCAACTCATTAAATGTGCTATTCACATCATTTTCAGCATCGTGGATGCTCCAGATAAAATCCACCCTGTAAGGTTCGAAAATCCACGGCTGCATTTTATTGGAACACCCTAAGGACAAGAAAACTAAATGGGATCGTTCTATACATTTTAAATTAACATTTTTGGCCAAGTAAAATCCTCAGACCAGGCAGGAGGCTGGGAAACGTGTGGGCGGGTACAGATATTGTGGAGTCTGGCTCACAAGCGAGACAGAGGCACTGGCCAATGGGAGAAAAGTCCTCAAACAATGGGGACTACCCGGCCCAGTTTGAAAATATGACTCACCCCTAATCAAATTATGAATGTGGACCATTATCTCCCTAATCAATATGGACAGTGGACAATCGCCCTGAGATCACTGCGGTGATTGACTCCCAGGACTGTTACAATGGACCAGCAGACGTTGAGACAACAATGTGCACGGAAACAATACCCTTGTCCTCACATCTACCTGTACCTGTGACATCTTCTGATTACATTGTGGAGTCTGGCTCACAAGCGAGACAGAGGCACTGGCCAATGGGGGAAAAGTGCATTCTGGCAGGCCAATCAGGGGTCGAGTCAGGCCTGAAGCGGGGAAATCCTCAACCAATGGGGACTATCCGGCCCAGTTTGAAAATATGACTCACCCCTAATCAAATTATGAACATCTTCTGATTAAACATTCAAAGCTATCTCCCCGCCCAAACTTACACAATTGGGTACAAATATAGGACCTAGAGAACCACTGGGAGAACAGAGAGGAAGCCGCTGGAACAGTGAGGAAGGAGAGAAGCAGCTGGAGCTGTAGGAGAAGGAATCGAGAAGCAGTAGCAGTCACAGACCGACAGAAACCGAGAGAGAACGGAGACGGTCTGTTACCGGCTGGGAAACCTACCATCGACTGGGAGATCCGTATGCTCACTTCCTGGAGATAGCGCAGGCAGTGGACATGAACACATGCGATAACGCGGAAGCAGTTAAAGTGCTCCTTTTTTCCATTGACGGGAAGACCTAACAGGCTCTTCCCCCAGATTGTTGCAGGGGACAAAGCACCCTCGCAGCACTACAAAGGGGCATCCTAGAGGCCATGGGGTAGAACGAAGGAAGTCCCTTTGAAAGGATAGCGAAAACACGCCAGTTAGCAGGAGAGGTCCCACAGATATACGTGGAAAGGTTACGGCTGGTCTACAGCACAGCATGTGGTGGCCTGCTTGTCAGAAACAACTTTACAGCGGAACAAAGGCAAGCATGGTTTCGCACCATAATTGCGAACATCCTGCCCAGTGTCAAGGAAAGGGCAGATCTCTGGTTCATCCAAACCCATCATGATAGGCAGACTGGCTGCCACACGGCGGCGGGATGGGGAGGAAGAGGGAAAGCCAGAGAAAACAGTAAAAGGCCGGGTGCATGCGGTGCAACCCAACCAAACCCCCAAGAGAGAGTGGCATCAGGAGGGTGGACATCCTCTCGATAGAAGGGGGTGTTTTACGGGTGCGGTAAGCCTGGCCACTACCGCAACAACTTCAGGGCCAACCCTTACCGCGTGAAAGAAGTAAAAACACCCACGGAGGTGAAACCGGGTAATGAGAAAGCGGGTGCCACAACAGTGTTTGAAACCGCTGTAGAAACACTCAGGCAGCTGCTGACAGGTCCTGGCTGTATCAATGTAGCAGTGGGTAGAGCGATCCCCACAGCTCCCATACGGCAGGAACCAGGACTAGCAGCCACCAAGCCTGCCTACCTGTGTCCGCTGGGCTATGATTCGTGGGGAAGACCATCGATAAAAATGGCGGTGGAGGGGAACCAGGGAACTTACTTGTTGGACACGGGGGCTTCAAGCACCCTTGTCCACACAGAGGACCCGGCCTCCTCGCCCCTGTCCAGCGGTGTGCCCTACGAGCTAGTCGGCTTCACGGGGAAAGAAAGAACAGGGTATTTTTCGATCCCACTAACCCTTAAGTTGGGAGCACTGACCACCAAATGGAAGTGCATCCTGATAAGGTGGGAGCAGGCTAACAAAGGTATATTGCGGGCCGACTTCATTATAGTCCACCAGATCCTGGTGGATCTGCATAATCAATGTTTATGGGGAACAGGGGACCCAGATACAAATAACGAGGTCATGCTTATAGAAAGGATACAAGACAAAGGGGCTCTGTGTACTGTGAAGCCAAAAGGGGGTTTTGACTGAGAGCTTCTGGTCAGGGACACCCTGGCAGAGTACAGGGCCTATGTGCGAGCCAGTCTTGCAGCATTTGCCACCCACAAACACGACTGTGGGAGAGTCACCGGAGTAGAGGTCAGGATAGATGGGGATCCCATGTCCCGACCTCAGAGGCAGTATAACTTCCCGAGAGAGGCAGAAGCCGACTTGGAAGTGGCACTGAGCTCACTGGTGGAGCAGGATGTGTTGAGACCCATAGCCACGCACATGAACTCTCCCCTGTGGCCGGTCAGAAAACTGGACAACTCGTGGAGGGCCACCGTGGACTACCGGGTGCTCAACAGAAACATCCCGGCTTGTGCTCCTACAGTGACAGCAGTGGCAGACCTGATCAGGGAAATCCCTGCATCTGCAACCACCTTCGCAGTCCTAGACATTTCAAATGGCTTCTGGTCTATCCCTGTGAGGAGAGAGGACCAGTAAAAGTTTGCTTTCACCTTTAAGGAACAGCGATATACTTGGAGCTGTCTCCCGCAGGGATTTCACAACAGTCCCAGCATCTTTCACCAGTGCATGGCGAACTGTTTAAAGAGCTTCAGCCAGCTGCAACAGTTGGTGCAGTATGTGGATGACCTGCTCCTTTTCACTGACAACAGTAAAGAGCATGGTCCCCTGCTGGCAGAACTGTTGGCTGTGCTCAAGGAGGGGGATTTTAAGGTCAACCCCAAGAAGGATTAAAGGAAGTAAAATTCCTGGGTCTAACACTCAGAGCAGGGGAACAAGATATAGATGAGGCCCGAAGGCAAGCCGTGCAAGAACTCCCGGTACCGACCACCGTATCATATCTTTTTTAGAGATCACAGGCTACTGTAGAGATTTCATAGAAGATTATGCAGCAACCGCAGCCCCTCTACTCAGGCTCCTACACAAAGGGGTCCTGTGGGAGTGGGATCAAGGCTGACAAGCTGCATTTCTTTAGTTGAAACAGAAGGCACCTGCACTGGGGGCTATTAATGGGGGAAAGGATTTCTATTTAGAAGTAGCAGCCAGTGGGGACAGTCTGAGTGCAGTGCTTTTACAGGAAAGGCACGGACAGAGGTCCTTACAGAGGTGGAGAAGGGGTACTCCAACTGTGAAAGGCATCTGTTAGCCACTCACTGGGCTAAGAAAAGAGCACAGGTTTTTACAGGAGTATCCCCTATCACACTCCTCACCCATCACACCCCGACCCAGATGTTGTTAGATGGGAGAATAAAGGATGGAACAGTCAGCGGTGCCAGGATCACTCGCTGGACCCTCCTCCTCTCCCAAATGGCCATCAGGGTCAGGGGCCTCTGTGAGCCCAGGTTCGCAGCTACCTCATATATGCAGGGGAGCCACATAGATGCTCAGTAGAAGGGGTTTGGGACACCGACTTTCGATTTCGGGCATGGGTACATCTCACAGGCCGTGAGATCGACATCAATGGATCCAGTTCGGTGTCCGCAGGTACAAAACTCACGGGCTGCGGAGTTTGGGACCCCGAGGCAGGCATAGCCTTGGCGCTTAAACTCCCTAGCACCCTGAGCGCCCAGCAGGCTGAATTGTCAACGGTGATGTATGTGGTGACACACCCCAAGGAATTCCCCACCCCGCACACGATTTGTTCGGACAGTATGTTTACTTACAATTCGTGTACAGAATATCTGGCTATTTGGTCACGCAGGGGGTACACATCCACAGATGGGAAGCCCCTGGTAACCAAACCCCTGCTAGTAGGAATAGTGGCAACCCTAGGGGACAATAGGGACGTCTACATCCACAAGGTTAAGGCACATTCTAAGACAGAGCCCAGGGCAGAGGGTAACCAGCGGGCGGACCTCCTGGCCAGAGAAGGAGCCAAGATAGGTCGCTTCTGGGACCCGTATGAGAAAGGCAGGGTGATAGCAGCTTGAGGCAAGCCAGGGAAACAAGGGAGTGCAGGGGTAGCAGTGGCCCCGGACCTGAGAACGGTTCAGGCGCAGGACCCCGTCCTCAAGGCTGCCATAGGAACCATCCTAAGTGGAGGAAAGGCAGAGAGCCCATACAGTGCTGCAGATATAGCTGTCAAGGAAGGGATGCTGTTCAAAGGAGATAAGTGGGTGGTTCCAGCACAACACCAGCGGGAGTTCCTACAACCGGCCCATGAGGGTCCAGGTGCGGGACACCCCGGGCCAGAGTCCACCTGGCAGAAGGTGGAACTGGCAGCATGGTGGCCAGAGCTCCGGAACGACGTCCGTGATTTCTGCGCAGCCTGTCTGGTGTGTGCAGCCAACAACCCAGACCCCCAGAAAAGGAAGGCATCCATGGGACACATCAGGCGGGTAGAGGGACCATGTCAGTCGATCAAAATCGACTACATAGGGCCCCTATCAACCACCCAGGGGGGCACAAGTACTATCTAGTGCTGGTGGATGTATTCTCCAAATGGGTGGAAGCCTTCCCTTGCTGAACAGCTACTGCATTGGGGACAGCCAAGATCCTGGTCAGGGAAGTGTTCTCAAGGTGGGGTCTGCCGCAGTTTGTGGAGTCCGACCAGGGAAGGCACTTCACCGGCCAGGTGATGCAGGCCACCTTAAAGATACAGGGGATTAAAGCACGGTGGCATGTGGCATACAACCCCTAGTCCTCAGGCCCTGTAGAGCGTCTCAACCGCACCATCAAGGAAAGGCTCCGCAAGGAGACAGGGAATTCACCCAACAGATGTGTAGAGGTCTTGCCACTGGTCCTCATGGGGATCCGGGCCAGTCAGTCGAAAAGCACAGTGTATTCACCCCACGAGCTGATGACTGGGAGACCCTTGAGGATCCCAATACACACATTGGTGCCAGGTCTCATCGAAGGACAGCTTCAGGAAGCTAACTGAGACCGCTTTGCTAGGAATCTGCTGGAACAGCTGCAGCAGATTCACTGGCAGGCAGCCACCAACATGGGAAGACAGCACTTTAGTAACAAGCTGCTGCTGGAACCCCGTAGCCACCACGACTGGGAAATAGGCGGCCAGGTCATGGTACGCAGCTTCGCCAGGGTGGGGGTGTTCGAGCCACTATACATGGGGCCCTACAGTATAGTGGACAAGGCAAGCCCTGTGGGTTATGTGGTCCAATTACCCCGCCGGGTAAAGTGGTACCACATAAACCAATGCAAGCGGTTCGACCCTACTAGGGCAGGAAAAAGGAAGGCTCCCACAGGTAAAGAAACCTCACGGGAGGTAGAGGACTTTCCGGTGGATGTGGAGGCTGTAACAAAGGTCAACCCCGGCCCCGAAGCCCCACAACCCGGAATAGTCCACTGCCACAGTAGGACCATCACACAGCAGAGTGAAGTGGCACAGCCTGATAGGCAGGAAAGGGACTTAGCACAGGAGAAGGGAGTCCTGTGCAATATAACGACAGGGCAGATAGAGGAAGGGATAGACCAGTGGGAGGACCAAGGGGTGCAGCCTGTAACATGGGACTCCGCACCCCTGGTTAGGCGTAGTTCCAGAGTGAAGCAGCCTAGGATGCCTTGGTTCCCCGTATACCTTCCCACCCGTCCCAGGGTCAAACGAGAAAAGAAGCACAAGTGTGGTAGACTCTGTGCGGTAAAAGGGACACCACCGAAAGACCCAGGAAAGATCCCAGACACTAAAGGGCTCACAGAAATGGAAGCAGGACATTTAAAAGAAGTCCTCCTGCAAGCCTACAAAAGGGGGCAGTCCGGCTCCTGGGGCAAGGTCAGCAAGATGGCCGACAAAGGCAAGTCAGTATCAGAGACTGACCTGGTCACCCGGAGACGGGTGGCATTGTATATAGCCCGGTGTTCTATAGTTTAGGGAGATTTTAAAGTGAGGGGATGGTGTTTTTATTTTGTGATGTTACTCCAGTCGAGCCTGAAGAAGTCTCAGGCAAGACTGTGACCAATCTTGTGTTCCAGAAGATGCTCTGGACCATCGCGATGTTATTTACCTACCTGGGGACCTGCACCGGACAGAAACTCGACATCAAGATGTCTTTGACATACGGGTGCTCCGTGGGCAGGGCACCAATCGTGACCTCGGGAGAAGGGATCATGGAGGCAGAAGGCCAGGCTACCTACTTCCACAAGGGAAGATGGCCTGGGTGGTTGGGTTCGAATTCCACCCGGTATTCGCGCCACGAGAGTTTTACCAATGGGGAGGCCTCCATCCCTTGCCCCAAAATCGAGAAGGCCACATCCCGGGTTAGGGTGACAGAGGGAAGGAGAGTGTGTTTAAGGTGCATTGGGGACATACCTTTGGGACGCTGGTGGTGGCTCAGGAAACTGAGCGCGGACGTCGAGGACAGCAGCTCAGACTGGGAACGTCTGAACAATGACACCTACCAGACGATCACGGGGTCACTGGGAGGGGGTCACTGTGTGTTGGGAGAAATGGTGGGCCGATGATCAGGGGATCTATATATGCCTATGGGGGTCGGCCCAGGTGTACCCAGCGGGTTTGTCCATTGCCTTTGCTAGATGGTGGAAGGACTTGGGGAAGGGGATGGAATGGGATCGCAGCAGGGAAGACTGTGTGCTCCTTCGCTTCTGGGTACCAGTCAATGCCACTGAGCTGCTGGCTCAGGGGAAGAAACCCCTGCCCATGCCCAAGCCCATTGACAGTTATGGATGTCCGCCCACCACGAGGGGACCTGGGAATGGGTTAATGTTAGTACTGACAGATAAGTCAGTATACCAGGGAGTACATTGTGTGTTGCTTCAGTAATTCTAAACCTGGCAGAAGTTCGCCTACCTGCCTTCTGCCCCAGAGAAACTGAATTGTTGTACCAAGCTCTACTGAAGGAAATGTTCAGGAGCTTCTACGAGCTGGACTTTGGGAACGTCAATGTGGCAGACCTGTATAGACAAGAAGATACAATCGAGTGGGGCAGACAGCGCAGGGGGGTCATGAATGACGTTTTCACCGGATTTAACACTGGGGCATCCGCCATGAACAGCATGGATGATGTGCAGCTGGCCCTACAGCTCAATGAGTTAAAGTCACAGCTGCACAGCATCTTAGGGAAAGAGAATAATGTGTTGGGTTCCACGCTTCACGAGGGGGTGGCTATGACTGTACATCTGAAAGAAATTATTGCCCAGCTAGAGGCTCACGCCTGGACAATAAACACCTTGATCAAGGAGAACCGGCTGGCCTTGGATCAGGCTGCAAAGAACGAGGTGTGTGTACTCTATGGGGCCTGGTTGCTGGGAGAGGGATGGAGCAATTTGGAGGACCTTCGGCAAGGTCGGATCTCCTCCTGGATCAGTAACCAGCACCTGGAGGCACTACACCCATACAGCAGCACCCTCAGTCCCTGCCAACTCCGCGTGGCGTCGGAAGCCGACCCTGTCCCTGTTGACTGTGGGAAATCTAACCACACTATTATGGGTGTAGTTGTGTGAATGCCAGTGATGGGGCCATCCACCAAGCCAGCACCCCTGTACCGTGTGGAGAACATTGGAGTCATTCGCGGGGGGTACACGTCCGTTTCGCAACGGTCCCACCCTATGTCATTGTGTGGGAGCGCGCAATGAGGGGTACAGACCTATCTGGCTGCCGTAGCCGGGGAGCACAGGTCATCCTGTGTCCCCAGCACTTGAACGCCTTCGGGAGGCCACAGTGTGGGTTTAGCACTGCTAGGGCAGAACCTATAAATTGCACGATGGAGGTGATGGCACCTGACCATGTACCTCCACAGATAGTATATGTAGGTGGTGGGACGTATTGTGTCGCCACGACTGCCCACCTGTATAGCCACGGCCCGAGTAAGTGGTGTGATATACCGGACAGCAGTTTTTGCTTTAAACCTAGGGCAGAAGTTCAAGTGGCCCAGGAAGGGATCATCCAAATCCCAGAACCCTCCACGGTCCACCTCACGGTACAGTATAACGCGAGTGATCTACAGAACGATGTTGCCCATTTTGGGTACCCCATATCCTGACTACCTGAGAAACTCACTACCCTGTTGAAGGCAGTGGATCTCAGCCAAAAACATTATTACACCCTCCAGCAAAAGACCAAAGACATAGCCCTCAAAATCGCAGACATACAGTCACCAGTGTGGTGGGAATGGGGTACGAGAGTAGATATCCTGGTTTGGCTTCGCATGGCCTCCCACACACTGGTGATTGTACAACTGGTCATTGTCCTATGTCTCATCATCAATGCCTGCAGATCCAACAGAGCCAGAACAACACGGGGTTATGTTAAAATATTCCAGAAACAACAGAAAGACAGTCCAGTCTAACACACAAGAATGCCATTTTGTTTCCAGGTGGTTTTAAACAGAAGGGAACATTCTGGTTTACCGTAACACCACGAAAACTCGTACCTGGAAACTGACTGGCACTGTCAACTATGTAAGCTGTTAAAACTATCCATGACAGAACACAATACGGACTTACTTATCACAGATATACATTTGCACAGTGTAAATACATCTGTTCGATATGCTGTGATGGCGGAATAATCTTTCAAGGAACGCAAGGAACACGCGACATAAGAACATAAGAACATAAGATTTAGGAACAGGAGTAGGCCATCTAGCCCCTCGAGCCTGCTCCGCCATTCAACAAGATCATGGCTGATCTGGCCGTGGACTCAGCTCCACTTACCCGCCCGCTCCCCATAACACTAAATTCCCTTATTGGTTAAAAATTTATCTATCTGTGATAAGAATACATAGAAACATAGAAACATAGAAAATAGGCCCTTCTAGCCTGCACCGCCATTCAATGAGTTCATGGCTGAACATGCAAATTCAGTACCCCATTCCTGCTTTCTTGCCATACCCCTTGATCCCCTTAGTAGTAAGGACTACATCTAACACCTTTTTGAATATATTTAGTGAATTGGCCTCAACAACTTTCTGTGGTAGAGAATTCCACAGGTTCACCACTCTCTGGGTGAAGAAGTTTCTCCTCATCTCGGTCCTAAATGGCTTACCCCTTATCCTTAGACTGTGACCCCTGGTTCTGGACTTCCCCAACATTGTGAACATTCTTCCTGCATCTAACCTGTCTAAAGCCATCAGAATTTTAAACGTTTCTATAAGGTCCCCTCTCATTCTTCTGAACTCCAGTGAATACAAGCCCAGTTGATTCAGTCTTTCCTGATAGGTCAGTCCCGCCATCCCGGGAATCAGTCTGGTGAACCTTCGCTGCACTCCCTCAATAGCAAGAATGTCCTTCCTCAGGTTAGGAGACCAAAACTGTACACAATACTCCAGGTGTGGCCTCACCAAGGCCCTGTACAACTGTAGCAACACCTCCCTGCCCCTGTACTCAAATCCCCTTGCTATGAAGGCCAACATGCCATTTTCTTTCTTAACCGCCTGCTGTACCTGCATTCCAACCTTCAATGACTGATGTACCATGACACCCAGGTCTCGTTGCACCTCCCCTTTTCCTAATCTGTCACCATTCAGATAATAGTCTGTCTCTCTGTTTTTACCACCAAAGTGGACAACCTCACATTTATCCACATTATACTTCATCTGCCATGCATTTGCCCACTCACCAAACCTTTCCAAGTCGCTCTGCAGCCTCATAGCATCCTCCTCGCAGCTCACACTGCCACCTAACTTAGTGTCATCCACAAATTTGGAGATACTACATTTAATCCCCTCGTCTAAATCATTAATATACAGTGTAAACAGCTGGGGCCCCAGCACAGAACCTTGCGGTACCCCACTAGTCACCGCCTGCCATTCTGAAAAGTACCCATTTACTCCTACTCTTTGCTTCCTGTCTGACAACCAGTTCTCAATCCATGTCAGCACACTACCGCCACCCCATGTGCTTTAACTTTGCACATTAATCTCTTGTGTGGAACCTTGTCGAAAGCCTTCTGAAAGTCCAAATATAGCACATCAAATGGTTCTCCCTTTTCCACTTTACTGGAAACATCCTCAAAAAATTCCAGAAGATTTGTCAAGCATGATTTCCCTTTCACAAATCCATGCTGACTTGGACCTATCATGTCACCTCTTTCTAAATGCGCTGCTATGACATCCTTAATAATTGATTCCATCATCTTACCCACTACCGATGTCAGGCTGACCGGTCTACAATTCCCTGTTTTCGCTCTCCCTCCTTTTTTTAAAAGTGGGGTTAGATTGGCTACCCTCCACTCGATAGGAACTGATCCAGAGTCAATGGAATTCTGGAAAATGACTGTCAATGCATCCGCTATTTCCAAGGCCACCTCCTTAAGTACTCTGGGATGCAGTCCATCAGGCCCTGGAGATTTATCGGCCCTCAATCCCATCAATTTCCCCAACACAATTTCCCGACTAATAAGGATTTCCCTCAGTTCCTCCTCCTTACTAGACCCTCTGACCCCTTTTATATCCGGAAGGTTGTTAGTGTCCTCCTTAGTGAATACCGAACCAAAGTACTTGTTCAATTGGTCCGCCATTTCTTTGTTCCCTGTTATGACTTCCCCTGATTCTGACTGCAGGGGACCTACATTTATCTTTACTAACCTTTTTCTCTTTACATATCTATATAAACTTTTGCAATCCGTCTTAATGTTCCCTGCAAGCTTCCTCTCGTACTCTCTTTTCCCTGCCCGAATCAAACCCTTCGTCCTCCTCTGCTGATTTCTAAATTTCTCCCAGTCCCCAGGTTCGCTGCTATTTCTGGCCAATTTGTATGCCATTTCCTTGGCTTTAATATTATCCCTGATTTCCCTTGATAGCCACGGTTGAGCCACCTTCGCTTTTTTATTTTTATGCCAGACAGGAATGTACAATTGTTGTAGTTCATCCATGCGGTCTCTAAATGTCTGCCATTGCCCATCCACAGTCAACCCCTCAAGTATCATTCGCCAATCAATCCTAGCCAATTCACGCCTCATACCTTCAAAGTTACCCTTCTTTAAGTTCTGGACCATGGTCTCTGAATTAACTGTTTCATTCTCCATCCTAATGCAGAATTCCACCATATTGTGGTCACTCTTCCCCAAGGGGCCTCGCACAACGAGATTGCTAATTAATCCTCTCTCATTACACAACACCCAGTCTAAGATGGCCTCTCCCCTAGTTGTTTCCTCGATATATTGGTCTAGAAAACCATCCCTTATGCACTCCAGGAAATCCTCTTCCACCGTATTGCTTCCAGTTTGGTTAGCCCAATCTATGTGCATATTAAAGTCACCCATTATAACTGCTGCACCTTTATTGCATGCACCTCTAATTTCCTGTTTGATGCCCTCCCCAACATCACTACGACTGTTTGGAGGTCTGTACACAACTCCCACTAACGTTTTTTGCCCTTTGGTGTTCTGCAGCTCTACCCATATAGATTCCACATCATCCAAGCTAATGTACTTCCTAACTATTGCATTAATCTCCTCCTTAACCAGCAATGCTACCCCACCTCATTTTCCTTTTATTCTATCCTTCTTGAATGTTGAATACCCCTGGATGTTGAGTTCCCAGCCCTGATCATCCTGGAGCCACGTCTCCGGAATCCCAATCACATCATATTTGTTAATACATTCAATGAGCTCGCCTCAACTGCTTCCTTGGGCAGAGAATTCCACAGATTCACCACCCTCTGGGAGAAGAAATTCCTTCTCAACTCGGTTTTAAATTGACTCCCCCGTATTTTGAGGCTGTGCCCCCTAGTTCTAGTCTCCCCGACCAGTGGAAACAACCTCTCTGCCTCTATCTTGTCTATCCCTTTCATTATTTTAAATGTTTCTATAAGATCACCCCTCATCCTTCTGAACTCCAACGAGTAAAGACCCAGTCTACTCAATCTATCATCATAAGGTAACCCCCTCATCTCCGGTATCAGCCTAGTGAATCGTCTCTGTACCCCCTCCAAAGCTGGTATATCCTTCCTTAAATAAGGTGACCAAAACTGCAAACAGTACTCCAGGTGCGGCCTCACCAATACTCTGTTGCAGCAGGATCTCCCTGCTTTTATACTCCATCCCTCTCCCCTCTCGCAATGAAGGCCAACATTCCATTCGCCTTTCTGATTACCTGCTGCACCTGCAAACTAACTTTTTGGGATTCACGCACAAGGACCCCCAGGTCCCTCTGCACTGCAGCATGTTGTAATTTCTCCCCATTCAAATAATATTCCCTTTTACTGTTTTTTTTTTCCAAGGTGGATGACCTCACGTTTTCCAAAATTGTATTCCATCTGCCAAACATTAGCCCATTTGCTGAACCTATCTAAATCTCTTTGCAGCCTCTCTGTGTCCTCGACATAACCCGCTTTCCCACTAATCTTTGTGTCATCTGCAAATTTTGTTACACTACACTCTGTCCCCTCTTCCAGGTCATCTATGTATATTGTAAACAGTTGCGGTCCCAGCACCAATCCCTGTGGCACACCACTAACCACCGATTTCCAACCCGAAAAGGACCCATTTATCCCGACTCTCTGCTTTCTGTTAGCCAGCCAATTCTCGATCCATGCTAACACATTTCCTCTGACTCCGCGTACATTTATCTTCTGCAGTAACCTTTTGTGTGGCACCTTATCGAATACCTTTTGGAAATCTAAATACACCACATCCATCGGTACACCTCTATCCACCATGCTCGTTATATCCTCAAAGAATTCCAGTAAATTAGTTAAACATGATTTCGCCTTCATAAATCCATGTTGCGTCTGCTTGATTGCACTATTCCTATCTAGATGTCCCGCTATTTCTTGCTTAATGATAGCTTCAAGCATTTTCCCCACTACAGATGTTAAACTAACCGGCCTATAGTTTCCTGCCTTTTGTCTGCCCCCTTTTTTAAACAGAGGCGTTACATTAGCTGCTTTCCAATCCGCTGGTACCTCCCCAGAGTCCAGAGAATTTTGGTAGATTATAACGAATGCATCTGCTATAACTTCCGCCATCTCTTTTAATACCCTGGGATGCATTTCATCAGGACCAGGGGACTTGTCTACCTTGAGATCCATTAGCCTGTCCAGCACTATTCCCCTAGTGGTAGCGATTATCTCAAGGTCCCCCCTTCCCACATTCCCGTGACCAGCAATTTTTGGCGTGGTTTTTGTGTCTTCCACTGTGAAGACCGAAGCAAAATAATTGTTTCAGGTCTCAGCCATTTCCACATTTCCCATTATTAAATCCCTCTTCTCATCTTCTAAGGGACCAACATTTACTTTAGTCACTCTTTTCCGTTTTATATATCGGTAAAAGCTTTTACTATCTGCTTTTATGTTTTGCGCAAGTTTACTTTCGTAATCTATCTTTCCTTTCTTTATTGCTTTCTTCGTCATTCTTTGCTGTTGTTTAAAATGTTCCCAATCTTCTATTTTCCCACTAACCTTGGCCACCTTATACGCATTGGTTTTTAATTTGATACTCTCCTTTATTTCCTTGGTTATGCATGGCTGGTTATCCCTTCTCTTCTTTTTCACTGGAATATATTTTTGTTGAGCACTATGAAAGAGCTCCTTAAAAGTCCTCCACTGTTCCTCAATTGTGCCACCGTTTAGTCTGTGTTCCCAGTCTACTTTAGCCAACTCTGCCCTCATCCCACTGTAGTCCCCTTTGTTTAAGCATAGTACACTCGTTTGAGACTCTTCTTCCTCACCCTCAATCTGTATTACAAATTCAACCATACTGTGATCACTCATTCCGAGACGATCTTTTACCAGGAGATCGTTTATCATTCCTGTCTCATTACACAGGACCAGATCTAAGATAGCTTGCTCCCTTGTAGGTTCTGTAACATACTGTTCTAATAAACAATCCCATATGCATTCTATGAATTCCTCCTCAAGGCTACCCCATGCAATTTGATTTGACCAATTGATATGTAGGTTAAAATCCCCCATGATTACTGCCATTCCTTTTTCACATGCCTCCATTATTCCCTTGATTATTGCCCGCCCCACCATGAAGTTATTATTTGTGGGCCTATAAACTCCGCCCACCAGTGACATTTTCCCCTTACTATCTCTAATCTCCACCCACAATGATTCAACATTTTGTTCATTAGAGCCAATATCGTCTCTCACAACTGCCCTGATATCATCCTTTATTAACAGAGCTATCCCACCTCCTTTCCCTTCTTGTCTATCTTTCCAAATTGTCAGATACCCCTGTATGTTTAATTCCCAGTCTTGGCCACCCTGCAACCACGTTTCTATAATGGCCACCAAATCATACCCATTTGTAATGATTTGTGCCGTCAACTCATTTACTTTATTTTGAATGCAGCGTGCGTTTAGGTAGAGTGTTTTAATACTAGTTTTTCAACGATGATTTTTAGTTTTGACCCCTTTATATTCATACATATTGTCCCTTCCTATCACCTTGTGGTTTACACTTACCCCAGTGCTACTCTGCTCTGTTGCCTTCTGCCTTTTGCATTCTTTCTTGGGGTCCTGTTCATCTGAGCTCTCACCCACTCCAACTAGCTCAGAGCCCTCTCCTGGGTTCCGAATACTCCTCGCATTGAGGCAACAAGCTTTCAGGCTTGCCTTTTTATTGCACTTTGACCCTTTAGAATTTTGCTGTATAGTGGCCCTTTTTGTTTTTTGCCTTGGGTTTCTCTGCCCTCCACTTTTCCTCATCTCCTTTCTGTCTTTTGCTTCTGTCTCCATTTTGTTTCCCTCTGTCTCCCTGCATTGGTTCCCATCCCCCTGCCATATTAGTTTAACTCCTCCCCAACAGCACTAGCAAACACTCCCCCTCGGACATTGGTTCCGGTCCTGCCCAGGTGCAGACCCTCCGGTTTGTACTGGTCCCACCTCCCCCAGAACCGGTTCCAATGCCCAGGAATTTGAATTCCTCCCTGCTGCACCACTGCTCAAGCCACGTATTCATCTGAGCTATCCTGCGATTCCGACTCTGACTAGCACGTGGCACTGGTAGCAATCCCGAGATTACTACTTTTGAGGTCCTAATTTTTAATTTAGCTTCTAGCTCCTTAAATTTGTCTTGTAAGACCTCATCCTTTTTTTATCTATATCTTTGGTACCAATGTTCACCACGACAACTGGCTGTTCACCCTCCCTTTTCAGAATGTCCTGCACCCGCTTCGAGACATCCTTGACCCTTGCACCAGAGAGGCAACATATCATCCTGGAGTCTCGGTTGCGGCCGCAGAAACGCCTATCTATTCCCCTTACAATTGAATCCCCTATCAATATCGCTCTCCCACTCTTTTTCCTGCCCTCCTGTGCAGCAGAGCCAGCCACGGTGCCATGAACTTGGCTGCTGCTGCCCTCCCCTGACGAGTCATCCCCCTCAACGGTACTCAAAGCGATGTATCTGTTTTTCAGGGCGATGACAGCAGGGGACCCCTGCACTACCTTCCTTGCACTGCTCTTCCTGCTGGTCTTCCATTCCCTAGCTGGCTGTGGACCTTTCACCTGCAGTAAGACCAACTCGCTACACATGCTACTCACGTCATTCTCAGCATCGTGGATGCTCCAGAGTGAATCCACCCTCAGTTCCAATTCCGCAACGCGGTCCGTCAGGAGCTGGAGGCGGACACACGTCCCGCACACGTAGTCGTCAGGGACACCGGAAGTGTCCCTAAGTTCCCACATGGTACAGGAGGAGCATATCACGTGACCGAGCTCTTCTGCCATGACTTAATCCTTAGATACACTTAATTTGGCGACAACACTGTTAACAGGTTACTTACTGATATAAAAAAGAAAAAGAAAAGCTACTCACCAATCACCAGCCAATCACTTACCCTTTGGCTGTGACTTCACCTTTTGATTTATTTCTACTTCTTTTTTGCTTTTTCTCCCAGCTGGAGCTCTACAAGTTGGGCCTTTTGTAGGCCTCACCAACGCCACGAACTCCCGCCTCTGACTGCTGCCGCCTCTCGCTGCTGCTGGGCCTTTTGTAGGCATGATGTGCTATAATTATGTACTTAACTCTATGCAACTAAAAGCAAAAATGGTACCTTGTTTGTAGTTTACCTGTAAAGGAGCATGGATAGAAATATTGTTTGTGCACAGTGGTTTCTACGGGTCTATAATTTAGAGTAATTATGGGGATGGCTGACACTTGGGGAGCTCTAGGATTTTCTTGCAACCCTTTAGACACATTCCGTCTATATCCGGGTGTGTCAAGATGGGGAAGTGTAAGGTTCGAAAATCCACGGCCGCATTTTATTGGTACATGCTAAGGACAAGAAAACTAAGTGGGATCATTCTATACATTTTAAATGAACATTTTTGGCCAAGTAAAATCCTCAGACCAGGCAGGCTGGGAAACGTGTGGGCGGGTACAGACATTGTAGAGTCTGGCTCACAAGCGAGACAGAGGCACTGGCCAATGGGGGGAAAGTGCATTCTGGCAGGCGAATCAGGTGTCGAGTCGGGCCTGAAGTGGGGAAATCCTCAACCAATGGGGACTACCCGGCCCAGTTTGAAAATATGACTCACCCCTAATCAAATTATGAACATCTTCTGATTAAACATTCAAAGTTATCTCCCCGCCCAAACTTACACAATTAAGTACAAATATAGGATCTAGAGAACCACTGGGAGAACAGAGAGGAAGCTGCTGGAACAGTGAGGAAGGAGAGAAGCAGCTGGAGCAGTAGGAGAAGGAGTCGAGGAGCAGTAGCAGTCACAGACCGACAGAAACCAAGAGAGAATGGAGACAGACTGTTACTGGCTGGGAAACCTACCATCGAACGGGCCCTGGACTCGACTTGTGTGCAGAATATACAACCCAAGTACCAAGAGGCCCAATATCATCTCAAGAAGTCGAGCCGCACACCGAACAACGCTCCGAGGCCAACTAGCTGAAGAACCGGAGACCGAAGTAACTGGGAGAGGTAACATTCACTTCAGCTACCCCGTAAACCAACCATCCTAAGGCTAAAAAAAACAATAACTGTCAAAAGGGATCGTAAGTATTATCCTGGGGTTTCTTTTCCCAACTGTCAGCCTCGATCAGTCAGGTAAAAAGTGGGGGTGGGGGTGGTGTTGGGAATGTCTTGTAAAGGTAAAATTGTGTAAGGTTTTCGTTGTGTCCATTTCTTCCCATAGATTTTCATAGTTTATAAATGTGTGTGTCAGATATGTGTTTTGATGAAGTTTGACCTTGTTGAAAACTTACCGTGGTGAATAAATTGGACTTATCCATTTTTTTTTGTTCCAAGGACCACTTGTGTCGGACTGTTTTGTTTTCCCTTGTGGAAGCTCATAATCCACCAAAATTCTGAGCTTAGAACCAGATAGGGGTGCGAGGGCACTTCGCAACTGCCAGTTTAGTGGTCAGCGAGCCATAAGCTGCTGGACCGTTCCCTAGAAGGGACAGAGAGGCCCAATACACTAACAGCCATCAAAGGCCCCGTTAATTGGTCACAGCAAAAACCCCCTACAACCCGCAGCTCCTGTGCCGCAATGCGGTCTGTCAGGTGCTGCAGACAGATACACTTCCCGCACATGTAATCGCCAGGGACACTGGAAGAGTTCCTGAGTTCCCACAAAGCACAGGAGGAGCATAACATGTGTCCGAGCTCTCCAGCCATGACTTAAACCCTAGATTAACTTAATTTGGCAACAACAATGATAAAGGTTACCTACTGATAAGGAAAAGAAAAAGAAAAACTACTCACCGATCACTAGCCAATCACTTACCCCCTTGGCTGTGACGTCACCTTTCAATTTCTTTCTACTTCGTTGTGTACCTTTTGCCCCTGCTGCAGCTGCACCAGCTGGCCTCGGACGCTGCCCCGGAGTCCCGCCTCACCGACTGCCTCCTCGATCTCCTGCTGGGCCTTTTTACAGGCCTCCGCTGCTGCCCTGGACTCCCGACTCACCGACTATATCTATAATCATGAAGTTGCTTGTGTGTTATGCTGTTTCAAAGAGCATTTGTTACATTCTGTATTAGTTGCTGGTGAAGGGTTGTTGGTGTGCTGCTTGAGGGCACACTCTAGTTAGAGAAGATAAAACATTGATTTGACCGTTTGCATTGCCGTCATACGTATGAATGGAGAATTTCACGGAGCTGCACCACCAGCCTAGCACATAGTGATGTGACTGTGAGGCCCAGTAGTTATCTGGTCATTGATTCAGCAGAATCGATGCAGGGTGAGGTGCTGACATGTGGCCCTTGCAGTGGCAGCATTGTCACAGTGCCTCCTCTGTGGCTGCTGATCCTCCTCCTCGTCTCACTCACCATGCTGTGCATCGTCATGCTCCTCTTCCTCCTCCTGAGGTGGAGCTGCAATCCCCAGTGGCAATGCCTGAGCCCCCACGATGGCCAGGTTGTGCAGCATGCAGCAGACCACAATGAAGCGCGAGACCTGATCAGGGGAGTACTGAAGGCTGCCTCCAGAGCGTTCAAGGCATCGGAGCCGCAGTCTTCTAACGCACTGCTCCTCAGACATGACTAGGTATGATAAGTGCTCCCGATAAACCCGTGGGTGGTAAGCCCTCCTGCCCCGATGCCTACGAGGTTTCCTCATTCTCTGTAGCTGCTGCCTATCAATTGCTTGGAGGAGGCAAGGGTGGCGTGTTAGCATTGCACCCATCTAAATACGCGCCTCAAATCGCCACCTAACACCAACTTTGAAGACTGCCTCAGCAATCCCAAAGATACACGCACAGTGCTTTGTGGAAATGTAAACTCTGAGTAACCCGGTTGCTCATCCTTTAAATGTCCTCTCGGTATCAAGCAAAACAGCTGGGACCACTTGGTTTTTCAGACGTGTTCAGCGGCTGTCGTTATTTGAGGCGCACAAACTGAAGTGCACAAATCATTCTGCAAAGTTTGCGTCCGGGGCTTTAGTGGGACATTGCATGTGTACTGACGTCGTGATCTGGCTGTTGTTGGACGGCGAGATGATAACTGTGAGTGCCGCCGGTAAAAGTCAACCAAAGTTTCCGGGCACCGCTAAAATCTCTGCGCCCAGGCGTTAACCCACGAGCAATGCATTACCGCCTCTGCAGGGCGCTAATGAGAGGCGATACCTATCTGAATTTCTAGCCTATGTAATTTAACAAATTTCTCTTAATAGATGTTGCAACTCCTGTCCATGAGGAACCTCACTTAACAGTTTCATACTCGATGAAACATCTTTATGCACTTTTACTTCAGCAGACTGTCGCACACTGCAGATTTGTAGTTTTTCCGCTATTGGCTGCACTCCTAAGTATAAACATTTGCACCTGTAGGGAACTATTGGGATTGTAGAGCCTTAGAGTGGTGGGTGGACTCCCTGCCGGAGGAGCTCAGGCCTTTTGCCTCGAGCACGACCCATCTCCTCTATCTGGGAGTCTACCTTAGCCCCGACGAGGAAGCCTGGCTGGCGAACTGGCAAGAGCTGGAGGCCAAAGGTCGCCGCTCGCCTAGGGCGCTGGACAGGACTGCTCCAAGTGCTATCCTACAGGGGTCGAGCGCTAGTCATAAACCAGCTGGTGGCCGCTATGTTGTGGTGCCGGCTGGTCACTTTGACCCCTCCCCCTGCGTTTGACGCCAAGATACAGAAGAAGCTGGTGGACTTCTTCTGGAACAACAGGAAGCACTGGGTCTCTGCCGCGGTCTTGAGTCTCCCGCTTGAGGAGGGCGGTCAGTCATTGGTGTGCATCGGCGCCCAGCTAGCGACTTTCCGTCTTCAGACCCTGCAGAGATACCTTTACGTTGAGCCTCGTCCTAGGTGGCGTATGCTGGTGATGTATTTCTTCCGCCAGCAGTACAGCCTCAACTACGACACGCAGCTCCTGTTTGTGAGCCTGGGGGGGCGTCAGGACCGCCCTCCGGGAGCTGCCTGTCTTTTACCAAGAACTCATCAAGGTCTGGAACAAAGTCTCCACCAAGCGCAGCGCTCCACCGGCTGGAGTGGCGCTGTCCTGCAGGAGCCGCTGCTCGGGAATCCGTACCTCCATGACCGAGGTTTCAGGTGGCAGGTGGACGAGAGGGCTGCGGCTGGCGAGGTGACCAGGGTCAGGGACCAGCTCGATGGCGGAGGAGCGGGCTGGATGGCGCCAGACATGCTGGTGCGGCGCCTAAATTTGGCCGACGTCCGCCGCGCGGCCGATGCCATCGAGTCGCTAAAAACAGCTCTGGGCCCTGACTCCGTTAGGTGTGTTGAGGAGGCTCAAGCATGTGGGGAGATCCCATCCGAACTGACCCCCGTTGCACTTCAGTCCCACACTCCTGATCTTTGGGCTCCCTGTGCGGAGGGGAGCGGGTAGGTCCGAAGGCCTCCTCGTAGGACTGCTCCTGGGCACGGCCAAGGGTGCCATCAGCCGATCCAGGCAGCGGGCGGTTGAGGGGGTCATTCAGCCTGACTGCCTGCCTCTCTTCTGCGCCTACATCCGCGCCAGGGTGTCCCTGGAGATGGAGCACGCGGTGTCCACCGGTACACTCGTGGCCTTCCGCGAGAGTTGGGCGCCGGAGGGACTGGAGTGCATCATCACCCCCAGCAACCAAATTTTAATTTGATTTTATTTGTTTTAAAGTTTAATTTGTATTATTGCCGGGTTTTTAGTGTCCCCCTCCCCTTTTATAGGGGGCACTTGTAATTATTTGTGTTTTAGTGCCCCCCCAAAAAAACACAAAAAAAAAGGAAAAAAAAGGGCCTTGAAAAATGTTTGGAGTGTCCCCTAGATCAGGGGGCACTTGATTTAACTGTTTAATTTTGTGTTCCAAAAGAGTTGTAGAGCCTTGGAAACATGAGATTTAAGGCCCCTGGATTCAGCAAATGGAAAATGCAGCATTGTTTCTGTATACTCTCTATCAATGGGGTCTTCCTATTTCCAGTGGTCCCTGAGGCAAATGTTAAAATTAAGAGAAGAGCACATGAAAGATATAAGCAACCCCTAAGGTAAATTAAAATGGTGTTTAACAGAGTGATCAGCTGTTATAATGAAAGATAAGGTGGGGAAGAGGGAAGGATACACAAACAATGTCTACAGCTTCTTTGATACCATTTTTAACACCACACTTGCCCCTTTTTTTCAGTAACTGAAAATTCAAGGAAAGAGGAGGCTTGCATTTCTATCGTGTCTTTCATGGCCTCAGGATATCCCAAACACTTTACAGCCAATTAAACACATTGAGGTGTCATCACTGTTGTACTGTGGGAAACACAGCAACCAATTTGTGCACAGCAAGGTCCCACAAAGAGCAATGTGATAAGTGACTAGATAATCTTTTTTTGGTGTTTGTTGAGGGATAAATGATCGCCTAAACATAGGGAGAATTTCCCTGCTCTTCGAATAGTGCCATGGAATATTTTACATCTACCTGAGAGAGTAGACGGTGCCTCAGTTTAATGTCTCATCTGCAAGACAGCATCTCTGACAGTGCAGCTCTCCCTCAGCACTGCACTGAGAGTGTCAGCATAGATTAAGTGATCAAGGCTTTGGAATGGGACTTGAACCCACAACCTTCTGACTCAGAGGTGAGAGTGCTTCCCACTGAGCCAAGGCTGATAACTTTGGTAATTCAACACTCTTATAACCGTGCTCTTATTCTAGTTGTTAAAAAAAATACGTTTCCTTCCTACCCTTCCCCTCCCTCTTATCTAAACGGACCAACTCTTTCTTGGTTAAGGTACTTGAGGTGCTCTGGCACATTGGCCCAGAATTTGCTGGAGTGGGGCATCCTATGGTGTGCCCCGTTGGTTAGATTTTTTTTCTCACCCTTCAGCTTGAATAATTTTTGCCACAGAGATTTCTGGAAGTGTGAGCTAATAACGGAAAAGCTACACATCGGCCCTGGGCTGCGGTCTGCTGAAGTAAAAGTGCATAATGAAACACATTATGACACTGTCGGTGAAGTTACTTGAGAATCGTAGCTCCAGGTCTTGTCTAACTGGCTCTTCATGTGTGATCCGGGACAGCGAACTTCAGCAGGGAGATCTACCCAGGGGGCATCAGTACTGAGCCAATCCTGCCCTCCTCCCACATTGACACACATTCAGAGGTTGCTGGATAGAAAACAGGAGAGTAAATTCTGGTCAATGTTTCCTGTCCTTAAGCCAACGTTTCTGGGGCCAATTGTAGAGCCTCAACTGTGCCCCGGAACCAACTCAACACATGTCAACTATTGAACCCGGGAACTGTACAGTTCTGCTATTTTAAACCCGCAAATCAACAGGAGATGGCATTGGGCTGAAAATTGCGGCCTTTCCGTGTGAGTACGATGTGAGCACACACCCAAGAGGCCTTGCAGATTCGGGTTCACGCCGTGCGATGGGCATGCACCAAGAAACGGCTTTTGCGATCTGCCCAAAAATGTTTTCACAAAAATGCATCGCGCAGGAAGGACATCGCGGGGCAGAGATCGAGCTATTTGCCCAACTCTTGCCCAGCGAATGTCCTTTAAACTCTTACACCCAGCGTAAAAGTTTTGAAACATAGAAAAATTAAACATAATCACTCATTTTTATGTTAAAAACCCTGTCCGTTAAGGTAAGTTTATTTTTAACCCCTTTAAAACAAATTTAAGAAAAATCATTCTTTTTTTAAAACACTTAGTTACATTCAATTTCAATTAATTTTAGCTTTGTGAGGTTTTTTTATATTTATTGTGTTGTTTCTTGTTTTGGGGGTATTCTTATCAATAGTAATGGGAGCTCGTACAAGCAGAGAATACTACATGGTGGTCCTCTTTCAGCCATGTTTCTGTAATGGCCATAATGTCATACTCCCAAGTTTCTACCTGTGCTCTCAGCTCATCTGCCTTATTTGTTATACTCCTTGCGTTGAAGTATATACCATTTAGCACAGGAAGACCTCCTTGATTACTACTTACTAACCCTTGTTTCCCCTGTCTTACAAATTCACTTTCTACATTCTTGCTTTGCAATTTCAGCTTTACTTCCTTCCCTATTGACTTTGTTCTCAGGTTCCCATCCCCTGCCAAGCTAGTTTAAACTCTCCCCAACAGCACTAGCAAAACTTCCCGTGAGGATATTGGTCGTGGCGCCGTTGAGGTGAACCCATCCGGTTTGTACAGGTCCCATCTCCCCCAGAAGTGGTCCTAATGCCTCAGGAACTTAAAGCCCTCCCTCCTGCACCATCTCTTCAGCCACGTATTCACCCTCTCTATCCTTCTATTCTTGTACACATTAGAACGTGGCATGGGTACTAACCTGGTGATTACTACATTTGAGGTCCATTTGGTGCATGAAGATAATAAAAAGAAACACATGGAGGAAAAAGGAACATTTTTCAATATTTTTATTTTCAGTATTTCAGAAAAATGATCAAGTGAAAGTAACTAATTGGACGAGAGTCACTGCCCAAGTGTTGCACAATATTTTAAACAGTAAAATCGAATCCAGCCACTGACCAGTCTGCTGCAATAAACAACCAAATGTTTTTAATGCAAAATAGTCATCCGTCTGCTGATGTCACTACCTTCAACTTCCTTTGGCGTTGTAGTATATACCTTTGGCCACTTATAATCACCATTATAATTCGGAGACTACAACCTGAATTTTCCTCACACTTGCTGCCAGCTTTCAGACAATCCTGAGATGATCAGAGACAGAAAGTTGGCCACGATGGCCTAGCACTAAACCCACGCTCATAAAAAGCTGTTCATCCACCCACAACATGGAAGTCTCATAGTGCCTGCTGCCAGCCTGCACACAAGCTAATTTCACTTAAATGACATGGTGTTGGGCACTATTGAATTTCCCTTCCCTCACACCCATGGGCAGCCATGCATCTGAAAGGAGTTGATTGTTACTAAGCTTGACTCTTCCTCCCATTTGTCTTAAATAAATAGTTATTTAGTGTTTGAAGATAATAAATAGATGCATATGCATACACACTTGCCTCTGAGTCAGAAGGTCATGGTGCCAAGTTCCACTCCAGAGAATTGAGCACAAAAGTTTAATATTGCAGACAGTCAGATTGGGGCAGAAAAGGAGTGGCTAAGTCCCCCGCTCCATCTTTACTATCTTCCTGCCTGGTTTCCACCAGGTGGGGGAGGTGGGGGGGGAGCTAAAATTGAGCCGCAGGAGTTATCTCCGGAAGCACTCCCCGTCTAGTGCTTTTTGAACTGTGGATGTGATAGGAATTCGAAGTTCATGGCATGTTCCTTAAACTTGGATTCAACTCATATTGCCGACAGTTTGTTTTCTGTCAAAATAACCAGCCCTTTAGCAGCAACTAAGCATAGTTGCGGTGTTTGGAGGCAGGCAGAGAGCATGTGGGTCAACTGAAGAATGCTATGCAGTACGTCAGTTATTAAGAAGAACAAGAGGCAGTTGATCTCTTGCTTGTTTTCAACTCGTGATCATCATATCTGGAATTTGGAAATGATAGTCACGGCACCATGTTGTAGATAAGGTGGAATAAGTAAGTTGGCCTCAATGAGGAGGAATGAATCACCATTGGGAAGTTAAATCTCAGCAAGGCACAAGATGTCAACACACTCTTCCACAATGCGATCATGTTAACTAGGTAACAGATAGTCTGGAGGGCAATACAAAGAGAGAAAAAATATAAGAAATAGGAGCAGGAGCAGGCCATTTGGCCCCTCAAGCCTGCTCCGCCATTCAATAAGATCATGGCTGATCTGATCACTTCCCTGCCTGCTCCCCATAATCCTTTATTCCCTTATCGCTCAAAAATCTGTCTATCTCCGCCTCAAATATAGTCAATGACCCAGTGTCCATAGCTCTCTGGGGCAGAGAATTCCATAGATTTACAACCCTCTGAGAGAAAAAATTCCTCCTCTCAGTTTTAAATGGGCGGCGTCTTATTCTGAGACTATGTCCCTCGTTTTAGTTTCTCCTATGAGTGGAAATATCCTCTCTGCATCCACCTCATCGAGCCTCCTCATTATCTTAAATGTTTCGATATGATCACCTCTCATTCTTCTGAACTCCAGTGAGTATAGGCCTATCTTCATAAGTCAACCCCTTCACCTCCGGAATCAACCTAGTGAACCTTCTCTGAACGGCCTCCAATGCAAGTATATCCTTCCTTAAATACGGAGACCAAAACTGTACGCAGTACTCCAGGTGTGACCTTACCAATAACCTGTACAATTGTAGCAGGACTTCTCTGCTTTTATACTCCATCCCCCTTGCAATAAAGGCCAACATTCCATTTGTCTTCCTGATTACTTGCTGTACCTGCATACTAACTTTTTGTGTTTCATGCACAAGGACCCCCAGGTCCCTATGTACTGCAGCACTTTACAATTTTTCTCCATTTAAATGATAATCTGCTTTTCTATTATTTCTGCCAAAGTGGATAACCTCACATTTTCCCACATTATACTCCATCTGCCAAATTTTTTGCTTACTCAATTAGCCTGTCTATATCCCCTTGTAGATTTCTTGTGTCCTCCTCACAATTTGCTTTCCCACCCATCTTTGTATCATCAGCAAACTTGGCTACATTACACTCAGTCCCTTCATCCAAGTCAGTAATATAGATTGTAAATAGTTGAGGCCCCAGCACCGATCCCTGCGGCCCCCCACTAGTTACTGTTTGCCAACCGGAAAATTACCCATTTATCCTGACTCTCTGTTTTCTGTTCGTCAGCCAATCCTTTATCTGTGCTAATATATTACCCCCAACCCCGTGAACTTTTATCTTGTGCAGTAACCTTTTCTGTTGCACCTTATCGAATGCCTTCTGGAAATCCAAATATACCACATCCACTTGTTCTTCTTTATCCACCCTGCTTGTTACATCCTCAAAGAACTCCAGCAAAATTGTCAATCATGATTTCCCTTTCATAAAACCAAGCTGACTCTGCTTGATTGAATTATTTTTCTTTTCCAAATGTCCCGCTATTCC
Organism: Pristiophorus japonicus; assembly: GCF_044704955.1. Taxonomy (NCBI): domain Eukaryota; kingdom Metazoa; phylum Chordata; class Chondrichthyes; family Pristiophoridae; genus Pristiophorus; species Pristiophorus japonicus. The sequence continues at coordinate 61,962,637 of NC_091990.1, read as the reverse complement.
TTCCTTAATAATGGACTCCAACATTTTCCCAACGACAGATGTTAGGCTAACTGGTCTATAGTTTCCTGCTTTTTGTCTGCCTCCTTTTTTAAATAGGGGTGTTACGTTTGCGGTTTTCCAATTCGCTGGGACCGCTTCAGAATCCAGGGAATTTTGGTAGATTACAACCAATGCATCCACTATCTCTGCAGCCACTTCTTTTAGGGCCCTAAGATGCAAGCCATCAGGTCCAGGGGACTTGTCCGCCTTTAGTCACATTATTTTACTGAGTACTACTTCATTAGTGATAGTGATTGTATTAAGTTCCTCCCTCCCTATAGCTCTTTGATTATCCACTATTAGGATGTTTTTAGTGTTTTCTACCGTGAAGACCGATACAAAATATTTGTTCAACGTCTCTGTCTGTTCTCCATTATTAATTCCCCAGTCTCATCCTCTAGGGGACCAACATTTACTTTTGCCACTCTTTGCATTTTTATGTACTCTTACTATCTGTTTTTATATTTCATAGAAACATAGAAACATAGAAAATAGGTGCAGGAGTAGGTCATTCGGCCCTTCGAGCCTGCACCGCCATTCAATAAGATCATGGCATGCTAGTTTACTTTCATAATCTATCTTCCCTCTATCATTTTTTTAGTCGTTCTTTGCTGGCTTTTAAAAATTTCCCAATCCTCTGGCCTCCCACTAGTCTTGGCCACATTGTATGCCCTTGTTTTCAGTAATAGATCCAAAATAGCCTTCTCCCTGATTGGTTCCACAACCTACTGGTCAAGGAAACTATCCAGGATATACTCTATGAACTCTTTCCCAAGGATATCCTTGAGAAAGGGATAGACCGAGTAATTATAGGCCAGTCAGCCTAGCCTCGGCAGTGGGAACATTATTGGAAAATATTCTGAGGGACAGGAGAAATCTTCATTTAGAAAGACATGGATTAATCATCCCTTATTTCCCTAGTTAGCCACGGATGGTTATCCCTTCTCTTACAGTCTTTCCTTCTCATTGGGATATATTTTTGTTGCGAGTTATGAAGTATCTCCTTAAATGTCTGCCACTGCTTATCAACCATCCCATACTTTAGTCTATTTTCCAAGTCCACTTTAGCCAACTCTGCCCTCATACCTTTGTAGTCTCCTTTATTTAAGCTAGGACCCTGGTTTTAGAACCAACTTTCTCACCCTCTAACTGAATTTGAAATTCAACCATGGTCACTCATTCCTAGAGGATCCTTTACTACGAGATCATTTATTAATCCTGCTTCATTACACAGTACCAGATCTAAGATAGCCTGCTCCCTGGTTGGTTCCACAACGTACTGGTCAAGGAAACTATCCAGGATATACTCTATGAACTCTTTCCCAAGCATACCCTTGAGAAAGTGATAGGCCGAGTAATTACAAACCAGTCAGTCTAGTCTCGGTGGTGGGAAATTATTGGAAAAAATTCTGAGGGACAGGATTAATCTTCATTTAAAAAGACATGGATTAATCAAGGACAGTCAGCATGGATTTGTTAAGGGAATGTTGTGTCTGACTAACATGAATGAATTTTTTGAGGAGCTAACAAAGAGGGTCGATGAGGGCAGTGCATATGATGTAGTGCATATGGATTTTAGCAAGACTTTGGATCACGTCCTACATGGCGAACTGGTCACGAAAGTAAAAACCCATGGGATCCAGGGCAAAGTGGCAAATTGGCTCAGAGGCAGGATGCAAAGGGTAATGGTCGATAGGTGTTTTTGTGACTGGAAGCCTGTTTCAACTGGGTTCCTGCAGGGCTCAGTGTTGGATCCCTTGCTTTTTGCAGTATATATCAAAGATTTAGACCTGAATGTAGGGGGAATGTAGTTGGCAGGTCTATGGCGAATGACATAATCATAAGTGGATAATGTCAGTGCCCACCTCTGGATGTGGGATGAAGCATTGGTATTGATAACTTTGTTTTCAGAAAACAGTGAAATGAACGGCTTGTGATCTGTCTCCAGTTCAAACCAAAGACCAAACAGGTACTGATGCATCTTTTTAACCCCATACACACAGGCTAGTGCTTCTTTCTCTACCATGCTGTAGGCTCTTTCCGCTTTCGACAAACTTTTTGAAGCATACGTGACTGGTTGAAGTTTACCCGACTCATTAGCTTGTTGGAGTATGCAACCAATTCCATATGACGAAGCATCACAGGCCAATACTAAACATTTATATTGGTCATAATGTACCAGCAGCTTGTTAGAGCAAAGCAGATTCGTGGCTTCCTCAAAAGCTCTGTCTTATGACGCACCCCACACCCAGTTGTCACCTTTTCTTAGCAGCATGTGCAGTGGTTCTAATAATGTGCTCAATTTAGGTAGGAAGTTACCGAAGTAGTTGAGTAGACCCAGGAACGAATGCAGCTCCATCACCTTCTGCGGCTTGGGTGCATTCTTGATGGCCTTGGTTTTTGCGTCTGTGGGCCTGATGCCGTCAGCAGCAATTTTCCTCCCCAGGAATTCGACCTCTGGTGCCATAAAGACGCACTTCGAGCGTTTCAGTCTGAGTCCCATTTTGTCCAGACGATGTGGAACCTCTTCCAAGTTGTTCAGATGTTCCTTGGAGTCACGACCTGTGATCAGGATGTCATCTTGGAACACGACGGTTCTGGGAACGGACTTCAGTCGACTTTCCATGTTCCTCTGAAATATCGCTGCAGTCGAGCAAGTTCCAAAAGGCTACCTGTGGTAAATAAACAATCCTTTATACGTGTTAATGCACCTAAGTCTCTTCGACGTCTCGACCAGCTCCTGTGTCATGTAGGCCGACGTCAGATCCAGTTTTGTGAATGACTTCCCCCCGGCTAGCGTTGCAAACAAGTCATCAGCCTTTGGTAACGGGTACTGATCCTGTTTCAAAACCCTGTTGATCGTAGCCTTGTAATCTCCACAGATTCTGACTGTGCCATCACTTTTCAGCACAGGAACAATGGGGCTGGCCCATTCATTAAATTCAACCGGTGATATGATCCCTTCATGCTGGAGTCTGTCCAGTTCGATTCCGACCTTTTCCCTCATCATATACGGAACTGCCCGAGCTTTATGATGGACGGGTCTTGCATCCAAGTCCACGTGGATCTACACCTTGGCTCCCGTGAAGTTGCCGATGCCTGGTTCAAACAGCGAGAGGAACTTACTCAGTACTTGGGCACATGTATCTTTCTCCGAAGACAACGCCTTGATGGCGTTCCAATCACATCTGACTTTTTTAAGCCAGTTCCTGCCGAACAGCATTGGGCCATTGCCTGGGACAATCCATAGCGGTAACTCGTGAACCATACCGTCATACAACACTTTAATTGTGGCACTGCCAATCACCGTTATAATTTCTTTGGTGTACGTGCGCAACTTGACATTGACTGGACTCAGCCTGGTCCTCACAGTCTTAGTATTCCACAGCTTGTCGAATACCCTCTGGCTCATTATCGATTGACTCTCCCCCGAGTCCAGTTCCATCGATACCGGCACCCCATTAAATTTCCCGTTGATCGTTATCGGTTTGCTCTTAGTTATGAACAAGTATAGTCCATACACTTCCTCCTCTGGTCTCGGATTGCGTATCTGGATCCGCGCTAGTCTGACCATCATCCTCCACATGGTGTGTCGCAGCACGCTTGCTCATCTGCGGACACTTGCGCTGGTGATGGCCCACTCTCAGACAGCCTTTGCAACTATATTGCTTAAATCGGCAATGCTGGTGCCGGTGATTTCCCCCACAATGCCAACACAGATGCATTTCCGCTGGCGGACTTTGGACAGCCACAGATTTTGCATACGCAGTCGGGTAGGCCCTGCCATGTGCCGCTCTGCCAAACGCTGAATCAATCATATTGACAGTACTTGCCGAGTTTCGATTTTTCACTGATATCTGCTTTAGACTTCTATCCGTCGTCATGCATGACTGAGCGATCGTGATGGCCCTGTTCAAGTTCAACGTCTCCACCGCCAGTAATTTACGCAGGATCACCTCGTGGTTGATGCCGATTACAAAGAAGTCCCACAGCATGTCTGCCAACGCAACCCCAAACTTACACGGTCCCGCTTGACATCTGAGGTCGGCAACGAATTCCACCGCATTCTGGCCCTCTGAGCGAAAGTGCGTGTAAAATCTGTATCTCGAGATGATGATGCCTTTGTCTGGCTTAAGGTGGTCCTGTACCAGTGTACACAATTCTTCATACGTTTTCTCTGTTGGACTTACAGGCAGGAGTAGATTCTTTTGGACCGCAAACCGTGAGGAACACCGCCCGGCGCCGATCTGCGTCGCTGACCTCTGCCATTTTGTTGGCCACGAAGAACTGGCTCAAACAGCTCACAAAGTCTGCCCAATCTTCTCCTTCCACAAATCGCTCCAACAATCCAATTGTGCTCATTTTTGCATGCAAAGGTTCTTGTTGCCTCATTGCCAAATGTTGTGTAGGCAATAACTGTTAGACTGAGTACTGTTTAACTCCAAGAGATATGAACTTGGCTCTGCTTTATTGGGGCCCAAAGTGTCTAATATACAAATGGCTGGCTTTTTGTACTTGGGCTGCACACACATGCGTGCAGCCCAATGGCCTCCAACAGTGACGCCATCTAGTGGCTAGTGATCCGAAAAGTACATACATGACACTTTCGTATGCCTCACTGAACAATCAAGGGAGGCTATTAGATAGTCCTAACAATCTTAATTAGTCAAAGGTAGAGGTTCTGATGTTGTTTATATCTGACATTTCAGGAATATTGCAGTCGCAGCTTGGTTCAACTTGCAGCCATTTTGCCTTTGAATCAGAAGATGGTGGGTTTGATTCCCACTACAAGTTGAGTATGCAATCTAGGCTGACACTTCAGTGTAATACTGAGGAAATACTACCTTGTTGGAGGGGCCATCTTTTAGATCAGGTGTTAAACTAAGGCATGCCCATGTTGAAGTAAAAGATCCCATGACACTATTTTTCTTCCCTCAACCAACAGATTATCTAGTCATTGATTCATTTACTATTTGTGGTAACTTGCTCTGTAATAATTGTCTGTCATATTTGCCTACATGACAATAGTGATTCCACTTCATAAGTAATTAATTCATGGTAGTTTTGGGAGTGTTATAAGGAGCGATATAATGCAAGTCCTTTCTTTATTTTCTGTTCACTTTTGCCAAATCTGAACAATTTCATAGACTCATATTGGTCGAAATTCCGTTTCTAACACCAACCGTTTACATGGGAGAGGGGCAGCTAACCGACGGCAAAGTCCTACCATCAGCGATAAGCGGCATCCACGCCTCCGGAGAAATTCAGCTGGGTCTTTGGTAGAGTCGCCAAGAGGTAATGCTGCACCGGCTAACACCACCCACATGGTGATGTCATCCAGCGTGCAATGCCCTCTTGGTGCGCTGTCGCGATATTTGGTCTTCACGGTGGCTTTCCCGGCAGGCGTTCTTACTGCCTGAACAGAGTGGTGAGAACATAATGGGTCTCGGGCAGAATCACCCAGACAGCAAGGCAAGTGTTTTTCTTTATTTATTTCTGCATCTTTTCATCAATTGTAACAGGGAAGTGAGTGTGTGGGTGGGGGATGTGTATGTGTGTGGGAGGGGGAAGTGTGTGTGTGGGAGGGGGAAGTGTGTGCGTGGGAGGGGGAAGTGTGTGTGTGGGAGGGGGAAGTGTGTGCATGGGAGGGGGAAGTGTGTGTGTGGGAGGGGGAAGTGTGTGTGTGGGAGGGGGAAGTGTGTGCGTGGGAGGGGGAAGTGTGTGTGTGGGGGGGGAAGTGTGTGTGTGTGGGAGGGGGAAGTGTGCGTGTGTGGGAGGGGGAAGTGTGTGCATGGGAGGGGGAAGTGTGTGTGTGTGTGAGGGGGAAGTGTGTGTGTGGGAGGGGGAAGTGTGTGCGTGGGAGGGGGAAAGTGTCTGCGTGGGAGGGGGAAAGTGTCTGCGTGGGAGGAGGAAGTGTGTGTGTGTGGGAGGGGGAAGTGTGTGTGTGGGAGGGGGAAGTGTGTGTGTGTGGGAGGGGGAAGTGTGTGTGTAGGAGGGGGAAGTGTGTGTGTAGGAGGGGGAAGTGTGTGTGTGTAGGAGGGGGAAGTGTGTGTGTGTGGGAGGGGGAAGTGTGTGTGTAGGAGGGGGAAGTGTGTGTGTGTGGGAGGGGGAAGTGTGTGTGTGTGGGAGGGGGAAAGTGTCTGTGTGGGAGGGGGAAGTGTGTGTGTGTAGGAGGGGGAAGTGTGTGTGTGTGGGAGGGGGAAGTGTGTGTGTGTGGGAGGGGGAAGTGTGTGTGTGTGGGAGGGGGAAGTGTGTGTGTGTGGGAGGGGGAAAGTGTCTGCGTGGGAGGAGGAAGTGTGTGTGTGTGTGGGAGGGGGAAGTGTGTGTGTGGGTCGGAGAAGCCTGAGATTTTCCTTCTTCCCTGTTTTTTCCGTTTCCCAGCGAGCTCGGCAGCCTCCCGATGGGAAGATTCAGTCGGCCTCCTGAGCTTCCCCCTGAGGGTGAGTGTGCAACGCCACTTTTTAGCTCTGCTCTTTCATCTTTGGCCGTAAAAACTGAACTTGGCAGTTTGAGGCTACACCTAACGTCCGGCGGTAAAATCAGCACTCAGGCGGTGACACCGCATCAAAAATGGCGGTACCGAATTTCGACCCCATAGAATCTTATAGCACAAGAGGCCATTCGGGCTATTGTGCCAGTGCTGACTCTGTGGTGGAGCTATCTATTCAGTCCCACTCTCCTATTCATATAGAATCACAGAAATTTACAGCACGGAAGGAGGCCATTTCGGCCCTCCATGTCCGCGTTGGCCAACAAGCGACTATCCAACCTAATCCCACTTCCCAGCTCTAGGTCCGTAACCCTGCAGGTTACGGAACTTCAAGTGCACATCCAAGTACTTTTTAAATGTGGTGAGTATTTCTGCCTCTACCACCCTTTCAGGCAGTGAGTTCCAGACCCCCACCACCCTCTGGGTGAAGAAGCTTCCCTTCAAATCCCCACTAACTGGATCAACTGGGCCTTTATTCACTGGAGTTTAGAAGGATGAGAGGGGATCTCATAGAAACATATAAGATTCTGATGGGACTGGACAGGTTAGATGCGGGAAGAATGTTCCCGATGTTGTGGAAGTCCAGAACCAGGGGACAGAGTCTAGGGATAAGAGGTAGGCCATTTAGGACTGAGATGAGGAGAAAATTCTTCACTCAGAGAGTTGTTAACCTGTGGAATTCCCTGCCACAGAGAGTTGTTGATGCCAGTTCACTGGATATATTCAAGAGGGGGTTAGATATGGCTCTTACGATTAAGGGGATCAAGGGGTATGGAGAGAAAGCAGGAAAGGGGTACTGAAGGAATGATCAGCCATGATCTTATTGAATGGCGGTGCAGGCTCGAAGGGCCGAATGGCCTACTCCTGCACCTATTTTCTATGTTTCTATTTTTCTAAACCTTCTACCAATTACTTTAAATGAATGCCCCCTGGTTGTTGACCCCTCTGCTAAGGGTAATAGGCCCTTTCTTTCCACTATATCTAGGTATCTAGGCCCCTCATAATTTTATACAGCTTAATGAGATCTCCCCTCAGCCTCCTCTGTTTCAAGGAAAACAAACACAGCCTATCCAATCTGTCCTCATAGCTCAGATTTTCCACTCCCGGCAACATCCTTGTAAATCTCCTCTGTACCCTCTCCAGTGCAATCACATCCTTCCTGTAATGTGGTGACCAGAACTGCACGCAGTACTCCAGCTGTGGCCCAACCAGTGTTTTATACAGTTCAAGCATAACCCACCTACTATTATATTCTATGCCTCGGCTAATAAAGGCAAGTATTCCGTACGCCTTCTTAATCACCTTAGCTACCTGGTCTGCAACCTTCAGGGATCTATGGACATGCACTCCAAGGCCCCTTTGTTCTTCTACACTTCTCAATGTTCTACTATTTATTGTGTATTCCTGTTCCTTGTTAGCCCTCCCCAAATGCATTACCTCACCCCTCTCTTTTTTGAAAACAGACACAAAGTGTTCATTAAGAACCGTACCCACATCGTCCGCCTTCTCACACAGATTACCCTCGTGGCCTCTAGTAGGCCCTAACCTTTCTTTAGTTATCGTCTTGCCCTTATTATATTTATAAAACATCTTTGGGTTTTCCTTGATTTTACTTGCCAAGAATTTTTCATGCTCTCTCTTTGCTTTCCGAATATCCCTTTTGATCTCACCCCTGGACTTTCTGTATTCCTCGAGAGTTTCTGCAGTATTTAGCCCTGCGTATCTGTCATAAGCCTCCCTTTTTTTCTTTATCCTACCCTGTGTGTCCCTCGACATCCAGGGGGCTCGAGATTTGTTAGTCCCACCCTTTTTCTTTAAAGGTACATATTTGGCCTGAACCCTCGGGATCTCCTCCTTTAATGCCTCCCACTGCTCTGACACTGATTTACCTTCAAGTAGTTGTTTCCAGTCCACTTTGGCCAAATCACTTCTCAGCTTCGCAAAGTTGGCTTTTCCCCAATTTAGAACTTTTATTCCTGGTCTAACCTTGTCCTTTTCCATAACTACCTTAAATCTAACTGAATTATGGTCACTAGCACCTAAATGCTCTCCCACTGATACCCCTTCCATCTGCCCAGCTCCATTCCCGAAAACAAAATCCAGAACCGCTCCCTCCCATGTGGACTTGCTACATACTGACTAAAAACGTTCTCTTAAATGCATGTTAGGAATTCCGCACCGTCTATACCCTTCACACTAATGTTATCCCAGTTAATATTAGGGTAGTTGAAATCCCCTACTATTATTGCCCTATAGTTTTTACACTTCTCAGAAATTTGCCTACATATTTGCTCTTCTATCTCCCTCTCACTGTTTGGGGGTCTATAGTACATGCCCAGCAGTGTGATCGCTCCTTTTTTGTTTTACAGCTCGATCCCTATGGCCTCCTTTGATGATCCGTCGAAACATATCATCCTTCCTCACAGCTGTAATAGTTACTTTAATCAAAACCATGATCCCCCTCCCTTTTTACCCCCCTCTCTGTCCTGTCTGAAAATCCAGTAACCAGGAATGTTAAGCTGCCTTACCTGCCCCTCTTTTAGCCATGTCTCTATAATAGCTATAACATCGTACTCCCAAGAGACTACCTGTACTCTCAGCTCATCTGCCTTATTTGCTATACTCCTTGCATCGAAGTATATACCATTCAGTATAGCCAGACCTCCTTGTTGCCTACTTTCTAGCCCATGTTCCCTCTCTTTCAAATTCACTTTGTACTTTTCTGCTTTCCAATTTTAGCTTTACTCCCTTCCCTACTGAATCTATTCTCAGGTTCCCAACCCCCTGCCAAATAAGTTTAAACCTTCCCCAACAGCACTAGCAACCCCCCACTAGCAACCCCCCACGCCCCCCCCCCTCCCCCCACGGTAATATTGGTCACAGCTCTGTTGAGGTGTAACCCTTACGGCTTGTACATGTCCCACCTCTCCAAAAGAGGTCCCAATGCCTCAGGAAACTAAAGCCCTCCCTCCTGCACCATTTCTCCGGCCACGCGTTCATCAGCTCTATCCTCCTATTTCTGTACTCACTAGCTCGTGGCACCGGGAGTAATTTGAAGATTACTACTTTTGAGGTCCTGCTTTTTAATCTCTCTCCTAGCTTCTTTAACTCTTCCTGCAGGACTTCATCCCTCTTCCTACCTATGTCATTGGTCCCAATATGGACCACAACCTCTGACAGTTCACCCTCTCCCCCCAGAATGCCCTGCAGCTGCTCGGTGACCCCCTTGACCCTGGCACCAGGGAGGCAACATATCATATTTTCCCAAAGCCCTGCACATATGTCTGTTTAAAGTCTTTTGCCAATTCCCTTTTGAAAGTTACTATCGAATCTGCTCCCACTATACTTTCAGCTCGTGCATTCCAGATTTTTGTTAAAAATCTCCTCACCTCTCCTCTGGTTCTTTTGCCAATTTGGAGTTATTCACAGAATTGTGAATTTGTCCAGTTCCAAGCGAGTTGGTTTTGGATAGCAGAGATCGGGCATGTAAGTGTGGCTTCGGCATTTATCAGAAGCTGTGTACAGAGGCTTCAAACGCCTCAGCTGCACCAGGGGAATTGCATGAAGAAATCTGAACCCAGATTAGGGAAATGAAAAATGAAAAGTAAGATTTCTTTCTTGTGCGGAGAGTCAGCAATGCTGCAATGAGGACTGAGTGTGTGCAGCACAAAGGAAAGGCTGGAGGGGAATAGTTTAATCACAGGTCGGCTCCTGGGATTACACAAAAAGCTTCAGTAAATTCAAAATGAAATGAAAGCAGCTGCTGATGAAATACTGTAACGATTTGACAGCTGCGATGAAGCAAATAGCACTCATTTTACGTTCATGGAAATGGAATTAACCAGATGTTTTATACAAATAAAAGTACATGTATTAAAAATTTGGAATGTCAGAGCAAATATTTGAAGAGCCAAGTTATCATAGTGATAGATCAATTGTCGAAAGTATCAAGCAAACGAGAGCCTATTTCATGGATAACCGCTTCACAGGTTCTGCTGAGAATTCTGGGCCCGGAGTCTGATGACTCCTTGCTTAATTTGGACATATTCCTTGAGACTGCTTCTTGTTTGGAGAATTTCTCTAAAATGAGTGGGAGGCTGACAAGATATGCTCCCCCATTGGGGAATTCCCATCACGTAACCGTTACAGGAAAAAGAAACGGAGAAATAGTAGGCAACCTGGGAAGATAGGCTTATAAGACAGCATCACAGGAGATCCAGATGTTCCTACCCATACACAACCACCCAGGTATAACCCAGCATTGAAGCACTGACCACACTCGATCAGCTCCGCTGGGCAGGCCACATTGTCCGCATGCCAGACACGAGACTCCCAAAGCAAGCGCTCTACTCGGAATTCCTTCACGGCAAACGAGCCAAAGGTGGGCAGAGGAAATGTTACAAGGACACCCTCAAAGCTTCCCAGATAAAGTGTGACATCCCCACTGACACCTGGGAGACCCAGGCCAAAGGTTGTCCTAAGTGGAGGAAGTGCATCCGGGAGGGCGCTGAGCAGCTCGAGTTTCATCGCCGAAAGCATGCAGAAATCAAGCGCAGGCAGCGGAAGGAGCGTGCGGCAAACCAGTCCCACCCACCCCTTCCCTCAGCGACTATCTGTCCCACCTGTGACAGGGACTGTGGTTCTCGTATTGGACTGTTCAACCACCTAAGGACTCATTTTAAGATTCCGAAGGACTGCCTATGATGATGATGATGACCTAGGTATAGGCCCAGAAAATCATTGCCCAATATATCCATGAAATTTAAGTGTCGGGAGGCCTCAGTGTTTGAAGGAACTTGTGTGCCACTTGCTCGAGAATGTTATGCATTATAACGAAGCCCTCCCTGATAGTGCCACAAAGGATGGCATTGGAGTCTGTTGCCATTCGTGCCGCCTGCACATCTCTGGAGAATCTTTGCAATGCCTCCGTGTGCTTCCGATGCTTCACTTTTCCATTAAAAAAAAGCAGGCCCTCTGAGACCATCATCTAAATTCTCAACCGCCAGCCTCTGACATCTCCTCCGTCCGCACAGCTACATCCTGCTCCACCTCCGATTCCTCATCCCTTGTGGGCTGTGAATCAATTCCACTATCCAGGGGAATGGGGGGTGGGATTCGGTCGTGCTCCTTCTGGGGTAATTGTTTACTTTTAGAATATATAGCATCCGGCGAGATGCCTTGTCAGATTGTGGGAAATTGGGCGTTTTCGGCCCAGCAGTGAAGGGTGGGGTGGGGGCAGTAAATGAGGTGCTAATGGCCTCAGCTGGGTGCTGCAAGGGGTGATTAACAACCACTTACCCAAATCCAGCTCAGGTCCTCATCATCACCACAGACAGTCCCTCGCAATCGAGGACGACTTGCTTCCACTCTTAACATGAGTCCTTAGGTGACCGAACAGTCCAATATGAGAGCCACAATCTCTGTCACAGGTGGGACTGGTTTGCCGTACGCTCTTGCTCTTGGTTTCTGCATACTCTCAGTGACGAGACTCGAGGTACTCAGCGCCCTCCCGGATGCACTTCCTCCACTTAGGGCGGTCTATGGCCAGAGACTCCCAGGCGTCAGTGGGGATGTTGCATTTTTTCAGGGAGGCTTTGAGGGTGTCCTTATAGCGTTTCCTCTGCCCACCTTTGGCTCATTTGCCATGAAGGAGTTCCGAATAGAGCGCTTGCTTTGGGAGTCTCGTGTCTGGCATGCGAACAATGTGGCCTGCCCAGCGGAGCTGGTCGAGTGTGGTCAGTGCTTCAATGCTGGGGAAGTTGGCCTGGTCGAGGATGCTAAGATTGGTGAGTCTGTCCTCCCAGGGGATTTGTAGGATCTTGCGGAGACATCGTCGGTGGTATTTCTCCAGCAATTTGAGGTGTCTACTGTACATGGTCCATATCTCTGAGCCATGCAGGAGGGCGGGTATTACTACAATCCTGTAGACCATGAGCTTGGTGGCAGTTTTGAGGGTCTGGTCTTCAAACACATTTTTTCTCAGGCGGTCGAAGGCTGCACTGGCACACTGGAGATGGTGTTGAATCTCGTCATCAATGTCTGCTCTTGTTGATAGGAGGCTCCCAAGGTATGGGAAATGGTCCAGGGCCGCGCCTTGGATCTTGATGACTGGGGGACAGTGCTGTGCAGTGAGAACAGGCTGGTGGAGGACCTTTGTCTTACGGAGGTTTAGCGTAAGGCCCATGCTGTCGTATGCGTCGACTATTTCCTGGAGTTCAGCCTCTGTTTGTGCGCAGACGCAGGCGTTGTCCGCGTACTGTAGCTCGACGACAGAGGTTGGGGTGGTCTTGGACCTGGCCTGGAGACGGCGAAGGTTGACCAGGTTCCCACTGGTTCTGTAGTTTAGTTCCACTTCAGTGGGGAGCTTGTTGACTGTGAGGTGGAGCATGGCAGCGAGGAAGATTGAGAAGAGGGTTGGTGCAGCCCTGTTTGACCTCGGTTCGGACGTGGATTGGGTCTATAATGGATCCGTCGGTAAGGATCACGGCCTGCATGTCGTCATAGAGCAGGCGGTGGATGGTGACGAACTTTTGGGGGCATCCGAAACAGAGGAGAACGCTCCATAGACCCTCGCGATTAACAGCGACAAAGGCCTTTGTAAGGTTGAAAAAGGCCATGTATATGGGCTTGCGCTGTTCCCTGCATTATTCCTGCAGCTGTTACGCTGCAAAAATCATGTCCGTTGTGCCCCGTAGGGGACAAAATCCGCACTGCGACTCCGGGAGGAGCTCCTCAGCTACAGGGAGAAGATGGTTGAGGAGGACTCGAGCGACAACTTTCCCAGAGGCTGATAGCAGGGAGATTCCTCTGTAGTTGCCGCAGTAGGATTTGTCCCCTTTTTTAAAGATGGTCACAATCATTGCATCTCTGAGATCTCCCGGCATGCTCTCCTCCCTCCAGATGAGAAAGATGCGGTCATGTATTTGCGTCAACAGCGCCTCTCCGCCATACTTCATGCCTCAGCAGGGATTGCATCCGCTCCGTTAGCCTTGTTGTTCTTGAGCTGTTTTATGGCTTTTACTACCTCGTGCAGTGTTGGGGTTTTAACATCAGGACATAAGAACATAAGAATTAGGAACAGGAGTAGGCCATACGGTCCCTCGAGCCTGCTCCGCCATTCAATAAGATCATGGCTGATCTGATCATGGACTCAGCTCCACTTCCCCGCCCACTCCCCATAATCCCTTATCCCCTTATTCTTTAAGAAACTGTCTATTTCTGTCTTAAATTTATTCAATGTCCCACTTCCACAGCTCTCTGAGGCAGCGAATTCCACAGATTTACAACCCTCTGAGAGAAGAAATTTCTCCTCATCTCTGTTTTAAATGGGCGGTCCCTTATTCTAAGATCATGCCCTCTAGTTCTAGTCTCCCCCATCAGCGGAAACATCCTCTCTGCACCCACCTTGTCAATCCCCCTCCTAATCTTATACGTTTCGATAAGATCACCTCTCATTCTTCTGAATTCCAATGAGTAGAGGCCCAACCTACTCAATCTTTCCTCATAAGTCAATCCCCTCACCTCTGGAATCAACCTATTGAACCTTCTCTGAACTGCCTCCAAAGCAAGTATATCCTTTTGTAAATATAGAAACCAAAACTGCATGCAGTATTCCAGGTGTGGCCTCACTAATACCCTATATATCTGTAGCAAGACTTCCCTGCTTTTATACTCCATCCCCTTTGCATACAGATTCCATTGGCCTTCCTGATCACTGCTGTACCTACATACTAACCTTTTGTGTTTCGTACACAAGTACCCCCAGGTTCCGCTGTACTGCAGCACTTTGCAATCTTTCTCCATTTAAATAATAACCTGCTCTTTGATTTTTTTTCTGCCAAAGTGCATGACTTCACACTTTCCAACACTGTACTCCATCTGCCAAATTTTTGCTCACTCACTTAGCCTGTCTGTGTCCTTTTGCAGATTTTTTTGTGCCCTCCTCACACATTGCTTTTCCTCCCATCTTTGTACCGTCGGCAAACTTGGCTACATTACACTCAGTTATCTCCTCGAAGTCGTTAATATAGATTGTAAATAGTTGGGGTCCCAGCATTGATCGCTGCGGCACCCCACTGGTTGCTGATTGCTGAGATGGTGGCGGGTAGCATGCTGCGGGATGGAGTTGAGAACACTCGAGTTGAAGGCAGAGTCTTGATTGAGCCCTGGCTGCCTCGGTGTGCTTGATGAGTGTTTCCCCGTTCTTGGCCAGCAGTGGGGTAGGGCCCTGGGTGTTTGGACAGTAGGTGGTCTTGACTGCGATGAAGCATCCTCGCACATCATGGCTGTCGGCCAACTGCTGTATCTCCTGTGCTTTCTCCATCCACCACCTGTTCTTTAGGTTCCAGTTTTTTTGTTGAAACTCAGCCTTGAGCCGTCTGTAATGCTGCTTTGCTGCTCCCGAGTTGGGTTGTTGTTTAAGGTTCAGAAATGCTCTGCGCTTGCGATCTCCTGATCATTCTCATCAAACCAGTCCTGCTGTTTCCTGGTTGAGTGACCGAGCGTCTCTTTGCAGGCACTGGTTATGGAGGCCTGGAGGGCAGACCAAGCACTGTGGGCGTTTTACATCTCGGGGTCATCAATGCATGCCAGGTTAGTTGTGAGGCACTGACTGTATAGGGCTCTATTAGCTGGGTCTTTAAGTGCCCCGGCATTGACTTTTTTGCGGCACTGCTTCTGCTGCCCGCTCTGCTTTGGGGCTATGTTTATGTTGATGATGGATCAGATTAGCCATTCAGCAATCGGCCTTCAATCCTCGACTCCAGCTCCATCCAGCTCCTAAAGGGGAGGTCATTCCAACCTGCTGCTGCTCGTTGTCAGCATTGCGGAACTACCGTCAGTGATCTCTGGAGCTGAGGAAGAAATGGCTGCTGCTAATCCCCTTTCAAGGAAGAGGGTCACACAATTTAACGATGTGGCTCTGGAGGTATTTTTGAGGGCACTAGAGACCAGGAGGGAGTTGCAGTTCCCTGCATCGGGCAGGTGGCTATCCCTACAGGTTTTCAGTGCCATGTGGCGAGAGGTTGGCCGGGAGGTGTTGGCCAGCACTGTGGTGCAGAGAAGCCTCAGCCAGTGCTGTAAAAATTCAACGAGCTCAGTCGGGTGGTGAAGGTGCGTACAAGCATCTGAACCTTCTCCACACCAGCCTCTCAACCTCTGTCTGTGCACACTGTGCAAACCACCACTCCACCACCACTCCCCCACCAAGCATCTGTAGATACTCACATCCTCATCTCACAGCCCATATTCACAGCTATTCAACCACGGTTGGCATATCTTCAACTGTTGACGGAATACTCTGGGAGGGTATGGTCTCCTGTTGCCAACCCTGTTGGGCCTCCCTCCGTCTGGCCACATTTTTCTGCCTTTCTCTATGTCTTCTCCCTCTGCTTCCCCACCGTTGTCTTCGCAGAAACAGCCTCCGATGGTGACGTCGGAGCAGGAGATCGAGTGCCAACACATTCTCCCATGAAACTAGATAAATGTTGTGGTTTCAAATCTGCCCTGAATGATACAAGGGAATAGTTAGGAGGCAGAACTGTCCCTGAAGTCAAAATCGCTGTGATCTGTCCACCAGCCACTCGGCTTGTGTTCACAAGCTGTAAACAGTAATGGCCGTCAAAATTTCTTTTTCAAGATAGCCCCTTTAAATATCGCTCATCCAACCGACTCTTGACGCCAACTCGACAGCTGAAGTTGTCGTTGTGGCGGTAAATTAGGGGCGTGGCCAAATTTCACTTCCGGGGCGGTAACGAGGCGCTGCACACGGTGATGATGTCATCATCGCCTGCCGCAGCTGAGTGGAGTCGCTTCCGGCAGGAGCGAGGTGCTACCCCCACCCAATTACGTGGGGGGGGGGGGGTCGGGGGGGGGGCGCGGATCTCAGCACGCCCGGACAAAAAACCTTTTGCGAGCCTGCCATTAGCGCCTCCCAGAGGCTCACAAGAGGCCAATCTCGACCCCTCTGTATCTCCCCCAGTTCACCTGTCTTGGCTGGTAAATGTAAGTGATCAGGTTCATGATGAAGAGTACTGCGTGCAGTTTTAGTCTCCATATTTAAGGAAGGATATACTTGCATTGGAGGCTGTTCAGAGAAGGTTCATTCGGTTGATTCCGGAGATGAGGGGGTTGACTTATGAAGATAGGTTGAGTAGTTTGGGCCTATACACATTGGAGTTCAGAAGAATGAGAGGTGATCTTATCGAAAGGCATAAGATAATGAGGGGGCTCGACAAGGTGGATGCAGAGAGGATATTTCCACTCATAGGGGAAACTAAAACTAGGGGACACAGAGCCCAAGTTTCCTTAAAGATGAAAAATGGCGTTCACTTACCTGGACGTCCGTTTTGTTTCAGCCCCTCAGCGTTGAAAATAAAAAAGCAGAGTTTACTCACCACATGCGCTACCCGATCCAGACCTGCAGGCAGAGCCTCCAATGTGCACTGAAACCACACAGCGCATGTGATGAAAAAAGAGGGCACCAAATTGTGCATGCGCATCACACTCAAAAAAAAAAAAAATACCCATCGGCGCATGTGCATGAGAAAGTATTGAAAAAAACAGCGCATGTGGGGACTGTGTGGGTCACCATTGCGAATCCATTGGTGTCAGAGTTAGATTCTCAGGTAGGAAATACAGCTTCGTTCACGAGATGGCTGCAATGGAAGGGCGCAGAGGAGGCGAAAGGGCCAGGGGAAACCATGAGGGCGAAGAGATTTCGCGGGGATGAAATTGAGCGACTGGTAAACTTAATCGAGAGTAGATGGGGAGTTCTTGAGAACAAGAGGAGCTTCGGTAAAAATAAGCTTAAACAGTCTGTACTCGCAAAGGTTTGGCACCAGGTCGCAGTCGAGTTTAATGGAATGTCCATGACCCTGAGAACCAGTGCGCAGCTGAAAAAGAAGTGGCAAGACCTCGGACAAGCAGTGACTGTAAGTAATACGCTAAACTTACATTTAATTGGGCTTTTAAATATATATATATATTTATACACTGCAATAACATCTGTGGAAATGTATTTTTATCTAAGCTGATACCATACGGTATTTGTGTGCCTTTTGATTAAAATGGAGTCCTGGCCCTTCCAGAACTTTCTGCATTTTAGCAGCCAGCTTGTATAAACAGCCAAACCTGCTGTTAGATGGCTGATGGTTATCAGACAGCTAGGAGACAAGTCATGCTGAGACAAGTAACCCCCCATGGTGCTCTCCTATTGTCTACACTACAGGAGTTCCATGTCACCCCACCCTTATCTTCTAGCCATTATCTCTTTCCGAGACCTCATCCATTTGAAGCAAACAGGTAAACTGACCAGGAAATTGGATAATCCTGACACAATACAAGACAGGTGATAGCCCATTACCTATGACTCATGGAGTAATGGCCGTTTGGCTTTCTGATAACCCTGACAAAAGGAAATATCTTGACACCATTTCAGGACCAGGATATAGTAATTAACTCTTTATCTGTATTCACTGACTGTGAGACAGAGCAATACACAGGGAGAGGCCAGAACTTGGGTTTTACTGTATAAATATCTTGTGAAGCTGTACCATTGCGGAGGTGTTCATTTAGCCCTTGACTGAGTGAAACCTACCCCTTGCGAGCAAGTAAATTAAAAGGGAAACTTCCATCGGAGCTGTAAGTGTCGGAGTCATTCTTTTCTGAGGTCGAGATTTCGACAGTTATTGGAGGTTCCACCGAGATGCATACTCTCTGTTCTGTGAGTAAAACGGATACAGGCATAGTGCCTCTCCAGTGAAAGGCTTCGGTGGCCAAACAAGGTGAGCCTTTGCTCACAAGAGGTTTCTTCACTGTTGAATCGCAGATGTAATCTGTTGTCCACAGCTGAGGTACTGCATCTACAAGACTCGGCATTTAAAGGTTAAAGGTATTTTTTTATAACCATTTCTTTCTCAGCTCGCCAGCAGAAGAGAACAGGTTCTGGAAAAAATCTCGAGACAGCCCAGGGAAGGTTTCAGTAGGTAAGGGAGCGCTAGTCGATCGAAAAGGGTTCCAGGTTCTTATGTGATAAGATTTTTATTGTTTTTAATTCGGAAGGGGTTCTTATGTGATAAGACTATTAAAAAAAAAAAGAGCGCAATCGATCAAAGAGTTTGGGTACGGAACCTTAAGTTTTATCAGCTGTTATTAGGATAAGTTAAGGACTCGGTCTGTAGTGGCGTACAACGCAGACTGAGAATTTGTTTAGAGGTTATGATTTGTGTACTCACGGGAATATTGTTTGTTGTCCTTGTATTACTGTTGTGTGCAATACCTTTGTGAGTCATTGCCATTAGAGAAACGGGAAGAGTCACTAGGGAAAATTGTGATTCGGAAAAAAAAAACACAAGGATTGATTAAGAAAAGAAACAGTAACTGATTGATCAACTACGGTTGGTTCGTGCCAACATATCTCACACACCCAGACTGAGCCCGAATTAAGAGCCTTTTCAGGCCACGTAACGGCCAGGAGAAGTGGGCGTAGAGAACTCGGTTGGCCGAAAGGATTGTGAGATCAGAAACTGTGGAAAATCTTAAATGATCCAGAATAGGTGCCGGAGCAAGTTAAAACACCACAAAAGGCACACCAGCCAATGTCATGCTCCAGAATTGTGGTCAGTCTTCAATTGACCAAAGAAACAAAAACCAGTAAAGTGGACTAAGGGTGAAAACAGGCCATTTCCACCCGATGGTTCATTTAATTTAGAGAGAACAACGTGTCTAGAGGAATGTCTTATAAACAGAGATCCAGGTAAAAAAAAAAAAGGAAAGTAATAGAAAAGGCCTGGGTTCCGATTCTTCAAGCCCATGTAAAATTAACAGAGGAAGTAAATCAAATGAAAAAAAAAAGAGAACCTGATAGTGACTTATGAAAAAAAAATGAAGCTAGTAAAAGAAAAAGCTTTATTGAATGGAGAGAGACTTGTGAATGTCTTGTCTTTGAATGAGAGTGCGTGAATGTCTTGTCTTTGAATGAGAGTGCTTCTGTCTTTTTTCCTTGTGTCTGGAAACCTGTTTGGAAAAGTTGTGGAGCTGCCTGTTTGTTTTAGCTCCACCCACTTTTTCAAACAAAGTGAAGTTTTTTAACCCTTCATAGTGTTGTCCTGTATGTGGGAAGTTTAAGACATTTTAAGTTAGAAGCGCAGGTGTGGATTTATTCGGATGAGAGGTTACGGAGCTAGGAAATGCACAAAGGATAGGTTTGTTGAGACATGGTCCCGGTGGTTAAAAGTTGTAATGCCTTTTTTTTTAAAAAGCCTTTGTGGGTCTCTCGAGGTGCAGGCTGGGGGAGTACACTCTCATTGTCCTTGGTGTAAAATCTTGGTACAAAAGCTTCTAACTCAGTAGGAGGATTTTTTTGGATAAAGAGTGGCAGTACAATAATTGAATTGGGATTTTGAGATATTTCAGGTGATCTCCTTGATCAACATTTTGAGTGTATTGGAAAAATCTTGGGTTTGGAGGCCTTTTAATAAGATTAGAAAACAAGTACTTTAAATTCTGTGATCTGTGAATCACTATAAGCATAAATGAGAAGTCCGTGTAACACACAGATTTGTCCAGTTCAGAAGCCCACACAAATGGAGGTTTGTCCATGACCTACGAGCTGTGAATGAATCTACTATATTCTCACAATGCTTAAAGGATGTGGAATGAAGTATCCCGGAATGCTTTCCAGAACCTTAAGCAGTCCCTCACTTCAGCACCAGCCTTGGGATTACCAGATTACACTAAGCTATTCAACTTATTTGTGCATCACAAGTCGGGTTTTGCACAATCTGTTTTGACTCAGTTACATGGGGACAGGCAGCGACCGGTAGCATATTTCAGTACCCAACTAGACCCAGTGGCACCGGACTACCAGGATGTCTTCCTTCGTTGGCAACAGCTTATTATGCTATGCAACAGGCTCAGACAATAACTCTAAATCATCAGACCATTTTATATATCCCACACTCTGTTGAGATTTTACTTACTAAGTGTGCCACCTAACCTCCGCAAGAACCACTAAATATGAGGTCGAACTGTTATCAAATCCGAACCTTATCATCAAAAGATGTACTACCTTAAATCCAGCCATTCTACTCCCCACGGAAGACGACGGTGAACCCCATTCATGTGAAATGGTAACCGAATTAGTGACTAAACCACGTATCAATCTAACAGATGTACCAATGTGTAACCCTGATCTAGTGTACTATGTTGACGGATCAGACTTACAAAATGATAGGGGCCAACTGAGAGCAGCTTATGCAATTGTAACTCAGTTTAATTTTGTCGAAACAGCCTCTCTTCCAGACTCCGTTTCAGCCCAACAAGCCGAATTGTTTGCGTTAACTTGAGCCTGTATTCTAGCTGAAGGACACACAGTTAATATCTACACTGACTCCAGGTATGCTTTTGGGGTATCACATGACTATGGACAAATTTGGAAGATTCGCGGGTACCTGACTTCTTCAGGAACCCCTATCAAAAATGCAGAACAAGTGGAAAATCTCCTGCGAGCCATTCAATGCCCCTTAAAACTTGCCATTATCAAATGCCAGGCACATACAGGCCAGTCGAATGAGGTGGCACTTGGGAATGCCAGAGCTGATAATGCAGCTAAGTCAGCAGCTCTGTCAAAAGGGGGGATGCAGGTGTCATTGTTCCCACTAAGGAAAAATAATTGCTCAGACCCGCCACCCACTATTAATGACGTGCTGGCCTTTCAGACACAGGCTAGTACGGAGGAGGTGGTGACCTGGACAAAGGATCAATGTTATAAAAATCCAGAAGGAATATGGGTTCACCATGACGGCCGCGTGGTGGCCCCTAGATCCTTACTTCCATGGATTGCCCGATGTGTTCATACATTCACACATGCAGGCAAAGGGGGATTGGCAGATTATATTTTGGCAACTTGGTATGCACCAGGTATTTCGGCAATTGCAAAACAAATCTGTGAAAATTGTGTTACCTGTCAGACAATGAATCCGGGTAAGACGGAAAAAGTAGAATCTGCCTCCCACCCAAATCCAGTCGGGCCTTTTGTACATTTACAAATGGATTTTATTGAATTACCTATGTGTATGGGATTCAAGTATGTATTAGTTATTGTAGATGTGTTCTCTAGATGGATTGAAGCCTTTCCATGTAAAAAGGCCGATGCCACTACTGTTGCTAAATGTTTGTTAAAAGAAATTGTACCGCGCTTCGGAATCCCTGCTAAGCTTTCCAGTGATAACGGGTCACATTTCACGGGAACTGTCATAAGAGAAATGTGTAAAGCTTTACAGATTAATCAACGTTTTCATTGCAGTTATCATCCACAATCAGCTGGACTTGTTGAAAGATATAATGGAATGCTTAAAAATAAGCTGGCAAAACTATGCAATGACACTGGACTGAAATGGACAGAACTGCTGCCCTTAGCTTTGATGGTAATGCGATCTGCAACCAATAGAACAACAGGCCTGTCACCACATGAGATAGTTATGGGACGTCCCCAACGACTACCTTTTACAGCACCATTTACTGCAAAACAGATGGACATCCACAAAATGGAGGAAAATATGTTGAATTATTGTATTGCACTAACCAAATGTATTTCCAGCTTTCATTCACAGGTAAAGGAAGCCCAAGTCAAGCCAGCGGAAGGGAAGTGTCATAACCTGGAGCCAGGGGAATTCGTTTACATCAAGATTTTTAAAAGGAAAAGCAGTCTACAGCCAAGATTCGAAGGACCATACCAGGTCCTGCTGGCGACCAATACTGCAATCAAGGTAAAGGAAAGACCAACATGGATCCACGCATCCCATTGCAAACGGGCACCCGACCAGGAGGAAGGGACGAAGGAATCAGAGGAACAGAAAAAGGAAGACTGAATAAAGAACTGTATGGACAATGGGGACTGATGGTGCTGGGCTTGACAGGGTTTTACTTCGCATTATTGATTACACCAGGGGTACAGACCCACCACCGAAGGGAATTGCACGTAAACGTATTTATGGCACTGAGTCATAGGTATGCTCAAGAAAGAAACTTGTCGAGTTGCTGGATATGTTCCCATGTACCTGTCCACTCCAGGGGGGGTATTCCCCTGAGATCTGTCCCCTTCAACGAATCAGAAATGGTAGAATGGTTGACAGTGCAAAACAGGACAAAACTAACTAAGGGGCCAGAAACGAAGGAGCAAACAGAATGGAGGTCGGCAGGGTATAAACTTACAGTCTTCCAGGGATGGTACCAGCCCAATTATGATAATAACCATCAGCCTCCCTTCCTAAGCATTACTCCCAGAATAAGAAATCCTGAAGGTATAATATGCCTAGTGAGTAATGAAACTAAAGAAATGGAAATGGAGAGACTGTACAAGATCAGAATGGATTGAGTTGTCCTTGTGAAGGACAAAATGGGGGAATGTGGAAATGTATTTTTATCTAAGCTGATACCATACGGTATTTGTGTGCCTTTTGATTAAAATGGAGTCCTGGCCCTTCCAGAACTTTCTGCATTTTAGCAGCCAGCTTGTATAAACAGCCAAACCTGCTGTTAGATGGCTGATGGTTATCAGACAGCTAGGAGACAAGTCATGCTGAGACAAGTAACCCCCCATGGTGCTCTCCTATTGTCTACACTACAGGAGTTCCATGTCACCCCACCCTTATCTTCTAGCCATTATCTCTTTCCGAGACCTCATCCATTTGAAGCAAACAGGTAAACTGACCAGGAAATTGGATAATCCTGACACAATACAAGACAGGTGATAGCCCATTACCTATGACTCATGGAGTAATGGCCGTTTGGCTTTCTGATAACCCTGACAAAAGGAAATATCTTGACACCATTTCAGGACCAGGATATAGTAATTAACTCTTTATCTGTATTCACTGACTGTGAGACAGAGCAATACACAGGGAGAGGCCAGAACTTGGGTTTTACTGTATAAATATCTTGTGAAGCTGTACCATTGCGGAGGTGTTCATTTAGCCCTTGACTGAGTGAAACCTACCCCTTGCGAGCAAGTAAATTAAAAGGGAAACTTCCATCGGAGCTGTAAGTGTCGGAGTCATTCTTTTCTGAGGTCGAGATTTCGACACATCTGTAAATGTGATCTGTGTGCGTGTGTGTGTATGCGCGCGTGTGTTCAGAAGGACCCTCGCTTCAAAATGCTCCATTTGCATCTTTTCAGAAGATGGTGTCACAGATCAACCGAGAATGTTCACAAACTGGAGGAGGTCCGCCAAGTGGGCTGCAACTAACAGCCGTGGAGCAGAGGATAGCGCCCATGATTAAATGTCACAGGAGAAGACCAACAATCAATGCGGAAGCTGGGTCCAGTTTCCCAATTGAGGGTAAGCCCTGCAAATTGCACAGTCTGGGTTGGCTAAATGTTACACACTGCGTGTGCTTCCTATGCTTCTCCTTCCTCAATGCTGCTAACCAAGCATCTATCTGTTGTTTCGCAGTGGTTGAGCATCAGGAGAAGATCGAAGGTGCACCTGAAGTTGAAGGAGAGAATGTTCAAGAAAACGCCATGCCAGATATTCCAACTCAGGACAATGATGGGCAGCAAGAAGTCATAGACGATGAGATGGTTATCCTGGATTTGGAGATGCTGAGCCCCTCGAGGGTTCCAAGCCCTTTCATGAGTGAATCAAGCGAGAGATGTGACGTCGGAGGCTGCAGGTACAAGTGTGTCGCAGCAAGCCACACCTGCGAGACGTCATAGGAGGGCGAACTCCAGACCTGATCCAGAAACACTGGACTCTGAGAACAGAGGACATCTTGTGGGGATGAGCGGGGAGAACATCCAACAATCTCGATTGCTCCTGGAAACCTTTACTGGGATGAGGGCAGAGCTGGGGGGGACTGTCATTACAGGTTGAAAGACTTTCGGGACGGTTGAACGAGGTAGTATCGGCAATAGGGGGGCTCACCCAGGCTGTCCTTAATGCAAGGAGCGCTTTCCACCCTACACCAAATTCAAGGGTTGATCCTGAGGCTGAGGTTGATGATGAAGAGGAACCCAGGCATTCCACTATGATGCATTTTGGCGCTGCCTCTGTCATAGCCCAGCACCAAGAAACACCGCCCCGGAAACAGAACAGATTGCACCTGGCGGTACGGGGGGCAAGGAAGCAGAAGTTTGCAACTACGGGCACGCGCAGGGGTAGTGGCATCTAATGGGCAGGCTTGGCACACAGCGCTAAGGAAGAGGATAGATGGCTTGTTTTTTGGTTGCTTTAGTTGATCTTTGTAAAGTTGGCCACGGTTTTGAATAAAGTTTTTAAAGTTATGAAGGTTTAAACATAAGTAAAGTCAAGCTAATTACAACTGTGCTGTACAAATGTTTAATATGACTCCTGCACTTCATTTTTTAATGCTGCACTAATTAATATTGCAGGATAACCGGACTCAATATGTAAAATGGCCTCACCCATTGCAACCTATTGATTGAAATGATGCAGGGGCAGGTTCCAGTACTAAGGTGTTCATGGAGCCTGACTTGTTCTGGGTCACTGATACATGCAACGAAGGACCATGGTGCATATATCAGTGACCCTCACCCAGTCTGGATCCATGAACAACTTGGTATTATTGTCCACCTAAGCACTCCAACACTCCAAAACTCCACTTAAACATACAAGATTTGTGGTGGGAGTATTTAATAAACACAAGGTTAAGTCCACCTAAGCATTCCAGTACTCCATAAAAACATAAAAGATTTGTGGTGGAATTATTTTTTTTTCAATGTAATGTTACACCTTTACTAGAGATCACTGCTGCTTCCCTTTGAGCCTGGAGTACCTTGCACTGTCCTTTGTGTGCAGACCCATGGGTGGAAGACCTTCGGCCTGGGATAGCAGTGGGCCGCGTGGGAGGGGAACTTTTGGCCTGGGATAGCAGTGGGCCATGTGGGAGGGGAACTTTCGGCCTGGGATAGCAGCGGCTGCATTCAATGTCCAGGAGAGTGGGGAGAAGGCTGCACTGGATGCCAGAAGAAGAAGACTTGGCTTGGTATGCTGATTCTTCATTTTTGGATGAATATAATGGTTTCCCTCAACTATTTGGAGTATTTTGGGCAGTGAGGACATCGATGCCATCATTCTTTTTTCATCGCAGGAGCATCAGTATGGGTAAGTTCATATTTATTTTTTATTTTATACCTGCTTATAGTTAAAATTTAGTTTTTAAATTACCTTAAAGTTTATTTGTAAGATAAATGGAAGTCCCTTTGGCCGGGGATAGCAGAGGGCCAGTGTGGATTCTCTAACTGCAGGTAAGGGTTTTTCCTAAAGTGCCTCTAGGGTCACTACGCCGGTTTTAAACATTTAGTTGGTGGGGAAAGTTTGCCATATGTAAAGAAATGGCACGGAACCTTTTTTTACAGGTTCACCAGTGCCAGGATGTTTGTCGGCAAACATTCTGCCGCTGGTAGTAGGTACCCCGACATTGTGGAATCTTTGGACTGAGCTTCGGCACCAAAAAGTTCACTGGGTGCCAAAAAACAGCGGCCAGTGATAGGCACAATTGGAGCATAGTCTCAGAATAAGGGGCCGCCCATTTAAAACTGAGATGAGGAGGAATTTTTTCTCTCAGAGGGTTGTAAATCTGTGAAATTCTCTGCCCAGAGAGCTGTGGAGGCTGGGACATTGAATATATTTAAGGCGGAGATAGAAACATAGAAACATAGAAACATAGAAAATAGGTGTAGGAGTAGGCCATTTGGCCCGTTGAACCTGCACCACCATTCAATATGATCATGGTTGATCATTCACCTCAGTACCCCTTTCCTGCTTTCTCTCCATACCCCTTGATCCCTTTAGCCATAAAGGCCATATCTAACTCCCTTTTGAATATATCCAATGAACTGGCATCAACAACTCTCTGCGCTAGAGAATTCCACAGGTTCACCACTCTCTGGGTGAAGAAGTTTCTCCTCATCTCGGTCCTAAATGGCTTACCCCTTATCCTTAGACTGCGACCCCTGGTTCTGGACTTCCCCAACATCAGGAACAGATTTTTGAGTGATAAGGGAATAAAGGTTTATAGGGAGCGGACAAGGAAGTGGAGCTGAGTCCATGATCAGATCAACCGTATGGCCTACTCCTGCTCCTATTTCTTATGTTCTTATGTAAGAGGGCCAATTACTGCTTGTGATATATTCACAGAGCACAAGCACACACAGCTTCCTACATGGCAGGCAGCTCTCTCGGAAGCCTCCGGAATCTGCCTGGTTCTGTTTATTATTACTCTGCAGCTGCAGTGCACAATACGTCCACATCCACAGTGTGGAGCTACAAACATTACAAGCTTACAGACATTACACTGCTAGCAGTGCCAGATGCTGAAGGTTCTGGCTTCTGTGGAGATAAAAAGATTGAGAAATAAAGTGAGTTTCCTGCTGTCCAAAATTTTCCTTCCTGTTAGGGTCAAACAAAGGTCTCCTCAAAGGAACCTTAAATGATAAAGGATTTCAATCCACTGCATCCAAAGGGAACACAGGCGGGCATTTACACTTGCGGTAGACTTACTGCTGTGTTCATGATCATCATCATAAGCAGTCCCTCGGAATCGTGGAAGAACTGCTTCCAATCTTAACATGAGTCCTTAGGTGGCTGAACAGTCCAGTACGAGAGCCACAGTCCCTGTCACAGGTGGGACAGATAGTCGTTGAGGGAAAAGGGAGGGTGGGACTGGTTTGCCGCACGCTCCTCCCGCTGCCTGCGCTTGATTTCTGCATGCACTCGGCGATGAGACTCGAGGTGCTCAGGATGCTCTTCCTCCACTTACGGCGGTTTTTGGCCAGGGACTCCCAGGTGTCAGTGGGGATGCTGCACTTTATCAGGGAGGCTTTGAGGGTGTCCTTGTAATGTTTCCTCTGCCCACCTTTGGCTCGTTTGCCGTGAAGGAGTTCCGAGTAGAGCGCTTGCTTTGGGAGTCTCGTATCTGGCATGCGAAGTATGTGGCCTGCCCAGCGGAGCTGGTCGAGTGTGGTCAGTGCTTCAATGCTGGGGATGTTGGCCCGGATGAGGACACTGCTGTTGGTGCGCCTGTCACGATACACTCTTGCTGGCCGCGAATTTTACCACACAGCTTTCAGAGTTGCCTTTTGTCAGCGGCAGGCTGGAGCCTCATAAATTCAGTAAATTGGGGTCGTGCAATGTAATTATGGCCACATCGCAACTTGACTGCCAAATTGAAGAATTACCACTCATCACCCAGCAGGCCAGTAAATCCAGCAGGCTCGGCCTGTCATCGCCACTGAGGCTGCAGTTAAAGGGAAACGTGCCTGCAGGTAAGTGGGTCGCAGGATCGAGGTACAATTGTGTGGTTTGGATTACGAGGCGAGTTTCCAGCTTTCAGGTTGCTTCCGTCTGATATTTTTCGCTTTGCTCACCATCAGTGAGCTGTTTCAGCCTCTTATGGGCTATTATTGCCAGTTTGAGTTGGGCAAAGGAATGTTTGGAGCAGCAGCAGCAGTCTCAGCAAGCAACGGCTGGCCCTATTCGAAGCCAGCAGGTGAGGGGCTGCTTGTAGGATGCATAGGTCAAGAGTCAATTTGTTGGATCGATCCGAGGAGCAGTGCATCAGGAGGCTGCACTTCTCCAGGCAGGCTGAGGCCCAGCAGCCTCCCGCACAGGGCCTGCTGCCTGCTGGGCCAGGGGGCATGCTCGCCATTGGCTGTCAAAATCACCACAGCCCATAACTTTTTTGTCACTGGGTTCTTCCAAGGCCACCCACATCTCCCAGTCTGCAGTCATTATCATCATCTTCATCATCATAGGCAGTCCCTTGGAATCGAGGAAGACTTGCTTTCACTCAAAATGAGTCCTTAGGTGCCTGAACAGTCCTATACGAGAGCCAAAGTCCCTGTCACAGGTGAGACAGACAGTCGTTGAAGGAAGGGGTTGGTGGGACAGGTTTGCCGCACGCTCTTTCTACTGCCTGCGTTTGGTTTCTGCATGTTCTCGGCGATGAGACTCGAGATGCTCAGCGCTCTCCTGGATGCACTTCCTCCACTTAAGGCGGTCTTTGGCCAGGGACTCCCAGGTGTCAGTGGGGATGTCGCACTTTATTAGGGAGGCTTTGAGGGGGTCCTTGTAATGTTTCCTCTGCCCACCTTTGGCTCGTTTGCCATGAAGGAGTTCCGAGTAGAGAGCTTGCTTTGGGAGTCTCATGTCTGGCATGAGAAAAATGTGGCCCACCCAGCGGAACTGATCAAGTGTGGTCAGTGCTTCAATGCAGTAAGCAGATCACCAATGCCTTGTTCACCAGGCTGGCCAGTATTACCTTCCCCACTGACCACAAACCAATGAGAGAGCGCTGGGGGATTTGCAGCAGTGACTGCCTCCAGGGTGTCGTTGGCTGCACACGGCAGGGCATCAGAATACCAGGCAGGAGCTTTTGTGAATAGAAAGACCGACACTCAATTAATGTGCAGCTCTTCTCCGATCACAGCTGGGCTGCTGTCACGATACAGATATCCTGCAACACTTAACCATCCCCCAATAATTTACCCTTCCAGGAACGTGACTGAAAACAACACAGAGCCCTCCTGCACCAACAGTCCTTTACATTCTTCACCACAGTTTTGATCTTGCACTAAAAAATATTGAAACCATTCAGCCAATCTCTATATCAAGGACATACTGACAAGGCAGACCCCGAAGCAGCTATAAAACCACACTGAAGACCTCATTGGCAAATGCGATTAAAGTGATGAATTTAATTCCCAGCACAATAATTGCCTTCAATTCATGTCTCACCCAACTCATGATACTAGTCTTACATGAAGGTATACTAAGTCTACTAATTCTAACTGACTCTTCCCTCACCGGCATCAGCAAAGCTGGTGGAAGGCTGCTGTGCCCCATGTTCATACCCTTGAGATACTTGTGGCCGGTGACTGGTTAATCGAGCCTGTAAAGGCTGCTGCACGTTGGCTGTTGCCGGGACAGTCTGCCCCAGATGACTTGCTGGCACCATGGTAGGTATTGGTTGAGGGTCTGGTGAAGGAGCAGGCATTCTGAGATAGGGCAACGTGTGCCACTCCCATCACACCACTACCATTCTCAATGGGACTGTGGCTCATCGCTTCCAGTGATTTGTGGGGAGCAGACTACAACTATCGCTCAGGTCCAACCCCAACCTTGTCATCAAACCTACTGACAAGGGTGGCGTTGTTGGTGTTTGGCAAACAGACCTCTACCTTGCAGAGGCTGATCGCCAACTCCTCCTACCTCCCCCTGGACCATGACTCCACTACCGAACATCAAGCCATCATTTCCCAGACCATCACTGACCTCATCTCCTCTGGAGATCTTCCCACCACAGCCACCAACCTCATTGTTCCCCAACCCCGCACAGCCCACTTCTACCTCCTTCCCAAGATCCAAAAACAGGACTGCCCCGGTAGACCCAACGTTTCAGCCTGTTCTTGCCCACAGAACTTATTTCCTCTTATCTCAACTCTATTTTTTCTTCCCGTGTCCACTCTCTTCCCACCTACATCCGCGACTCCTCCGACGCCCTCCGTCACCTTAACGGTTTCCAGTTTCCTGGCCACAACCGTCTCCTTTTTACCATGGACGTCCAATCCCTCTACACTTCCATCCTCCACCAGGATGGTCTGAGGGCGCTCCGCTTCTTCCTCGAGCAGAGGCCCAACCAGTCCCCATTCCCCACCACCCTTCTCCGCCTGGCTGAACTTGTTCTCACATTGAACAACTTCTCCTTTAACTCCACTCACTTCCTCCAAATTAAAGGTATTGCTATGGGAACCCGCATGGGTCCTAGATATGCCTGCCTTTTCGTGGGATATGTGGTACATTCTTTGTTCCAGTCCTACTCGAGTCCCCTCCTTCACCTCTTTTTCCGGTCCATTGATGACTGTATTGGTGCCGTTTCCTGCTCTCGCCCGGAACTAGAAGATTTCATTCACTTTGCATCCAATTTCCACCCTTCCCTCACCTTCACATGGTCCATCTCCGACCCTTCCCTTCCCTTCCTCGACTTCTCTGTCTCCATCCCTGGGGATAGCCTTTCGACCAGTATCCACGATACGCACACTGACTCCAAAACAGCTACCTGGACTACACTTCCTCCCACCCTGCATCCTGTAAGGACTCCATTCCATTCTCCCAGTTTCTACGTCTCTGTTGCATCTCCTCTGGTGATGCCACCTTTCATACTAGTGCCTCTGACATGTCTTCCTTTTTCCTCAACAGCTAGGCAGGATCGGAACCAATGTCCGAGAGGGAGTGTTTGCTAGTGCTGTTGGGGAGGAGTTAAACTAATATGGCAGGGGAATGGGAACAATGCAGGGAGACAGAGGGAGACAAAAAGGAGGCAAAAGCAAAAGACAGAAAGGAGATGAGGAAAAGTGGAGGGCAGAGAAACCCAAGGCAAAGAACAAAAAGGGCCACTGTACAGCAAAATTCTAAAAGGACAAAGGGTGTTAAAAAAAACAAGCCTGAAGGCTTTGTGTCTGAATGCAAGGAGTATCCGCAATAAGGTGGATGAATTAACTGTGCAAATAGATGTTAACAAATATGATGTGATTGGGATTACGGAGACGTGGCTCCAGGATGAGCAAGGCTGGGAACTCAACATCCAGGGGTATTCAACATTCAGGAAGGATAGAATAAAAGGAAAAGGAGGTGGGGTAGCATTGCTGGTTAAAGAGGAGATTAATACAATAGTTAGGAAAGACATTAGCTTGGATGATGTGGAATCTATATGGGTAGAGCTGCAGAACACCAAAGGGCAAAAAACGTTAGTGGGAGTTGTGTACAGACCTCCAAACAGTAGTAGTGATGTTGGGGAGGGCATCAAACAAGAAATTAGGGGTGCATGCAATAAAGGTGCAGCAGTTATAATGGGTGACTTTAATATGCACATAGATTGGGCTAACCAAACTGGAAGCAATACGGTGGAGGAGGATTTCCTGGAGTGCATAAGGGATGGTTTTCTAGACCAATATGTCGAGGAACCAACTAGGGGGGAGGCCATCTTAGACTGGGTGTTGTGTAATGAGAGAGGATTAATTAGCAATCTCATTGTGCGAGGCCCCTAGGGGAAGAGTGACCATAATATGGTGGAATTCTGCATTAGGATGGAGAATGAAACAGTTAATTCAGAGACCATGGTCCAGAACTTAAAGAAGGGTAACTTTGAAGGTATGAGGCGTGAATTGGCTAGGATAGATTGGCGAATGATACTTAAGGGGTTGACTGTGGATGGGCAATGGCAGACATTTAGAGACCGCATGGATGAATTACAACAATTGCACATTCCTGTCTGGCGTAAAAATAAAAAAGGGAAGGTGGCTCAACCGTGGCTATCAAGGGAAATCAGGGATAGTATTAAAGCCAAGGAAGTGGCATACAAATTGGCCAGAAATAGCAGCGAACCCGGGGACTGGGAGAAATTTAGAACTCAGCAGAGGAGGACAAAGGGTTTGATTAGGGCAGGGAAAATGGAGTAGGAGAAGAAGCTTGCAGGGAACATTAAGGCGGATTGCAAAAGTTTCTGTAGGTATGTGAAGAGAAAAAGGTTAGTAAAGACAAACGTAGGTCCCCTGCAGTCAGAATCAGGGGAACTCATAACGGGGAACAAAGAAATGGCAGACCAATTGAACAAGTGCTTTGGTTTGGTATTCATTAAGGAGGACACAAACAACCTTCCAGATATAAAAGGGGTCAGAGGGTCTAGTAAGGAGGAGGAACTGAGGGAAATCTTTATTAGTCGGGGAATTGTGTTGGGGAAATTGATGGGACTGAAGGCCGATAAATCCCCAGGGCCTGATGGACTGCATCCCAGAGTACTTAATGAGGTGGCCTTGGAAATAGTGGATGCGTTGACAGTCATTTTCCAACATTCCATTGACTCTGGATCAGTTCCTATGGAGTGGAGGGTAGCCAATGTAACCCCACTTTTTAAACAAGGAGGGAGAGAGAAAACAGGGAATTATAGACCGGTCAGCCTGACCTCAGTAGTGGGTAAAATGATGGAATCAATTATTAAGGATGTCATAGCAGCGCATTTGGAAAATGGTGACATGATAGGTCCAAGTCAGCATGGATTTGTGAAAGGGAAATCATGCTTGACAAATCTTCTGGAATTTTTTGAGGATGTTTCTAGTAAAGTGGACAAAGGAGAACCAGTTGATGTGGTATATTTGGACTTTCAGAAGGCTTTCGACAAGGTCCCACACAAGAGATTAATGTGCAAAGTTAAAGCACATGGGATTGGGGGTAGTGTGCTGACGTGGATTGAGAACTGGTTGTCAGATAGGACGCAAAGAGTAGGAGCAAATGGGTACTTTTCAGAATGACAGGCAGTGACTAGTGGGGTACCACAAGGTTCTGTGCTGGGGCCCCAACTGTTTACATTGTACATTAATGATTTAGACGAGGGGATTAAATGTAGTATCTCCAAATTTTCGGATGATACTAAGTTGGATGGCAGTGTGAGCTGCGAGGAGGATGCTATGAGGCTGCAGAGTGACTTGATAGGTTAGGTGAGTGGGCAAATGAATGGCAGATGAAGTATAATGTGGATAAATGTGAGGTTATCCACTTTGGTGGTAAAAACAGAGAGACAGACTATTATCTGAATGGTGACAGATTAGGAAAAGGGGAGGTGCAACGAGACCTGGGTGTCATGGTACATCAGTCATTGAAGGTTGGCATGCAGGTACAGCAGGCGGTTAAGAAAGCAAATGGCATGTTGGCCTTCATAGCGAGGGGATTTGAGTACAGGGGCAGGGAGGTGTTGCTACAGTTGTACAGGACCTTGGTGAGGCCACACCTGGAGTATTGTGTACAGTTTTGGTCTCCTAACTTGAGGAAGGACATTCTTGCTATTGAGGGAGTGCAGCGAAGATTCACCAGACTGATTCCCGGGATGGCGGGACTGACCTATCAAGAAAGACTGGATCAACTGGGCTTGTATTCACTGGAGTTCAGAAGAATGAGAGGGGACCTCATAGAAACGTTTAAAATTCTGACGGGTTTGGACAGGTTAGATGCAGGAAGAATGTTCCCAATGTTGGGGAAGTCCAGAACCAGGGGTCACAGTCTAAGGATAAGGGGTAAGCCATTTAGGACCGAGATGAGGAGAAACTTCTTCACCCAGAGAGTGGTGAACCTGTGGAATTCTCTACCACAGAAAGTAGTTGAGGCCAATTGACCAAATATATTCAAAAGGGAGTTAGATGAAGTCCTTACTACTCAGCGGATCAAGGGGTATGGCGAGAAAGCAGGAAGGGGATACTGAAGTTTCATGTTCAGCCATGAACTCATTGAATGGCGGTGCAGGCTAGAAGGGCTGAATGGCCTGCTCCTGCACCTATTTTCTATGTTTCTATGTTTCTATGTTTCCCCTCCGCTGTGGTTAACATGGCCCTCCGTGTCTGTTCTATTTCCTGCACTTCTGTTCTCACCCCTTCCCCTCCCTCTCAGAACCATGACAGGGTTCCCCTTGTCCTCACCTTTCACCCCACCATCCTTCACATTCAACTGATCATCCTCCGCCATTTCCGCCACCTGCAGTGTGATCCCACCACCAATCACCTCTTCCCCTCCCCTCCCCTCTCAGCATTCCGAAGGGACCGCTCCCTCCGCGACACACTGCTCCATTCCACAGTCACACCCAGCACCCCCTCCCCCTCCCACAACACCTTCCCGTGCAAGCGCAGGAGATGCAACACCTGGCCTTTTACCTGCTCCCTTCCCACTATCCAGGGCCCTAAACACTTCTTCCAGGTGAAACAGCGATTTACTTGTACTTCTTTCAATTTAGTATACTGTATTCGCTGCTCACGATGTGGTCTCCTCGACATTGGGAGACCAAACACAGATTGTTGACCACTTTGCAGAGCACCTCCGTTCAGTCCGCATGTGTGACCCCGAGTTTCCAGTCGCATGTCACTTTAATTCTCCGCTCCATTCCCACTCTGACCTCTCCATCCTCGGCCTTTGCACTGTTCCAACGCAGCTCAACGCAAGCTCGAGGAACAGCACCCCATCTTTTGTTTCGGCACTTTACAGCCTTCTTTACTCAACATCCAGTTCAACAATTTCAGAGCATAACCTCTGGCCATTTTTGGCTCACATCCCCCCACCACCCGCACCCTGCACCCCCACCTCACCCCACCCCCACCCCCCAAGCTTATGTTTTTTCCCCTTTGTCTCCAATGGCAGCTGGTCATTATTCTGCCATTCACACCCTATCTAGACTAACCTTTCTCATTCCTGCCATTACCATTTCAATTCAGCCCATCATCCCTTTTATCTCTAATCTCTCCTGCCTTCCACCATATCACAGACCTTCCCTTTTGTTCTTTCTTTCACTCCCCCTTTCAGTGCTTCTTAGGAATGTGCTCCTTTCAAACATTCAGCAGTTCTGATGAAGGGTCGTCGACCCGAAACATTAACTCTGTTTTTCTCTCCACAGATGCTGTCTGAACCGCTGAGATTTCCAGCATTTTCTGTTTTTATTTCAGATTCCAGCATCCGCAGTATTTTGCTTTTGTCGACTGCAGTAGCTGAGTGACACTTGAAAGACCCAGTGTATTTGATGCACTAGTCTATCCAATTTCCACCTTCGTAACATCGCCCGTCTCCGCCCTTACTTCAGTAAATCTGCTGCTGAAATGCTCATCCACGCACCATGCATTTGTTAGCTATAGACTTGACTGTTCCAACATGTTCCTGGCTGGCCTCCCACATTCTACCCTACTTAACCTTGAGATGATCCAAAACTCGGCAGCCCGTGTCCTAACTCGTAACAAGTCCCACTCACTCATCACCCCTGTGCTCGCGGATCTACATTGTCTCCTGATTAAGCAACGCCTTGATTTCAAAATTCACATCCTGGATTTCAAATCCCTCCCTGGCCTTACCCCTCCCTATCTCTGCAAAATCCACCAGCCCTACCGCCCCCGAGATATCTGCCCTTTTCTAATTTTGCCCTCTTGAGCATTCCTGATTATAATCGCTCAACCATTGGTGGCCGTGCCTTCTGTTACCTAGGCCCTAAGCTCTAGAATTCCCTGCCTAAACCTCTCTGGATTTGTTAAAGGCAAATTGTGTGCGTCGAAACTCATTAAGTTCTTTGATCAACCTCTCTTTCCTCCTTTAAGACACTCCTTAAAGCCTACTTCTTTGACCAAGTGTTTGGTCACCTAATTTCTCCTTATGTGCCTCGGAGTCAAATGTTTTGTCTCATAATACTCCTGTGAAGCACCTTGAGGCGTTTTACTATGTTAAAGGCGCCATATAAATAAAAGTTGTTGTTGTCCGAGGTGGACAGCTATGCCTCCGATGTGGAGTCCAGAGCCTGTGTGGCAGCTATTTAAGCTGCAAAGATTGTTGATATTGACTCCTTTTGCAGGGTCCAGCTGCAGCATTCCTGAAGGTGGTCACCCTCTCCAAGGTAGACGACAGAGTACTGATGCCCTGGAGATAACACCACATAAAGTGGTTCTGACTCATAAAAACATAGAAACATAGAAACATAGAAAATAGGTGCAGGAGTAGGCCATTCAGCCCTTCGAGCCTGCAGTGCCATTCAATAAGATCATGGCTGATCATTCATCTCAGTACCCCTTTCCTGCTTTCTCTCCATACCCCTTGATCCCCTTAGCCATAAGGGCCATATCTAACTCCCTCTTGAATATATCCAATGAATTGGCATCAATGACTCGATGCGGTAGGGAATTCCACAGGTTAACAACTCTATGAGTGAAGAAGTTTCTCCTCATCTCAGTCCTAAATGGCCTACCCCTTATCCTTAGACTGTGTCCTCTGGTTCTGGACTTCCCCAATATCGGGGACATTCTTCCTGCATCTAACCTGTCCAATCCCGTCAGAATTTTATATGTTTCTATGAGATCCCCTCTCATCCTTCTAAACTCCAGTGAATACAGGCCCAGTCGATTCAGTCTCTCCTCATATGTCAGTCCTGCCATCCCGGGAATCAGTCTGGTGAACCTTTGCTGCACTCCCTTAATAGCAAGAATGTCCCTCCTCAGATTAGGAGACCAAAACTGAACACAATATTCGAGGTGAAGCCTCACCAAGGCTCTGTACAACTGCAGTAAAACCTCCCTGCTCCAATACTCAAATCCCCTAACTATGAAGGCCAACATACCATTTACCTTCTTCACCGCCTGCTGTACCTGCATGCCAACTTTCAATGACTGATGTACCATGACACCCAGGTCTCGTTGCATCTCCCCCTTTTCTTAATCTGCCACCATTCAGATAATATTCTGCCTTTGTGTTTTTGCCTCCAAAGCCAATAACCTCACATTTATCCACATTATACTGCATCTGCCATGCCCACTCACCGAACCTGTCCAAGTCATCCTGCAACCTCTTAGCAAACTCCTCACAGCTCACACCGCCACCTAGCTTAGTGTCATCTGCAAACTTGGAGATATTACACTCAATTCCTTCATCCAAATCATTAATGTATATTGTAAATAGCTGGGGTCCCAGCACTGAGCCCTGCGGCACTCCACTAGTCACTTCCTACCATTCTGAAAAGGACCCGTTTATCCCAACTCTCTGCTTCCTGTCTGCCAACCAGTTCTCTATCCACATCAGTACATTACCCCCAATACCATGTGCTTTGATTTTGCACATCAATCTTTTGTGTGTAACCTTGTCAAAAGCCTTTTGAAAGTCCAAATACACCACATCCACTGGTTTTCCCTTGTCCACTCTACCAGTTACATCCTCAAAATATTCCAGAAGATTTGACAAGCATGATTTCCCTTTCATAAATCCATGCTGACTTGGACCGATCCTGTCACTGCTTTCCAAATGCACTGCTATTTCATCTTTAATAATTGATTCCAACATTTTCCCACTACTGCTGTCAGGCTAACCGGTCTATAATTCCCCATTTTATCTCTCCCTCCTTTTTTTAAAAGTGGTGTTACATTAGCTACCCTCCAGTCCATAGGAACTAATCCAGAATCGATCGACTTTTGGAAGATGCATCCACTATTTCGAGGGCCACTTCCTTAAGTACTCTGGGATGCAGACTATCAGGCCCCGGGGATTTATCAGCCTT
Source organism: Pristiophorus japonicus (assembly GCF_044704955.1). NCBI lineage: Eukaryota > Metazoa > Chordata > Chondrichthyes > Pristiophoridae > Pristiophorus > Pristiophorus japonicus. Next base: position 61,925,031 of record NC_091990.1, on the reverse strand, counting down.
CAATCCTATCAATTTCCCTAACACAATTTCCCGACGAATAAGGATTTCCTTCAGTTCTTCCTTCTCAATAGACCCTCGGTCCCCTCGTATTTCCGGAAGGTTATTTACGTCTTCCTTTGTGAAGACAGAACCAAAGTATTTGTTCAACTGGACTGCCATTTCTTTGTTCGCTACTACAAATTTACCTGAATCTGACTGCGAGGGACCTACGTTTGTCTTCACTAATCTATTTCTCTTCACATATCCATAGAAGCTTTTGCAGTCGGTTTTTCTGTTCCCGGCAAGCTTCATCTCATTCTCTTAATTTTTCCCCCCTCCTAATTAAACCCTTTTTCCTCCTCTGCTGAATTCTAAATTTCTCCCAGTCCTCAGGGTTGCTGCTTTTTCTGGCCAAGTTATATGCCTCTTCCTTGGATTTAACACTATCCTTGATTTCCCTTGTTAGCCACGGTTGAACCACCTTCCCCATTTTATTTTTACTCCAGACAGGGATGTACAATTGTTGAAGTTCATCCATGTGATCTTTCAATGTCTGCCATTGCCTATCCACCGTCAACCCTTTAAGTATCTTTTGCCAGTCTATTCTAGCCAATTCACGTTTCATACCATCGAAGTTACCTTTCCTTAAGTTCAGGAACCCATCTCTGAATTAACTGTGTCACTCTCCATCTTAATAAAGAATTCTACCATATTATGGTCACTCTTCCCCAAGGAGCCTCGCACAACAAGATTGCTAATTAGTCCTTTCTCATTACACATCACCCAGTCTCGGATAGCCTGCATATTTGTCTAGAAAACCATCCCTAATACACTCCAGGAAATCCTCCTCCACCATATTGCTACCAGTTTGGTTAGCCCAATCTATATGTAGATTACAGTCGCCCATGATAACTGCTGTATCTTTATTGCACGCATCTCTAATTTCTTGTTTGATGTTGTCCCCAACCTCAGTACTACTGTTTGATGGTCTGTACACATGTCCCACTGCGTGTTCTGCCCTTTGGTATTTCACAGCTCCACCCATACAGATTTCACATCATCCAAGCTAATGTCCTTCCTTACTATTGAGTTAATTTCCTCTTTAACCAGCAATACTACCCCACCTCCTTTTCCTTTCTGTCTATCCTTCCTGAATGTTGAATACCCCTGGATCTTGAGTTCCCAGCCTTGATCACCCTGGAGCCATTTCTCCATGATGCCAATTATATCATATTAATTAATTGCTGCCTGTGCAGTTAATTCGTCCACCTTATTATGAATACTCCTCGGATAGAGGTACAGAGCCTTTAGGCTTTTCTTTGGCTTTTTAACACACTTTGCCCCTTTAGAATTTTGTTGTAATGTGGCCCTTTTTGATTTTTACCTTGGGTTTCTCTGCCCTCCACTTGTACTTTTCTTCTTTCTATCTTTTGCTTCTGCCCCCATTCTACTTCCCTCTGTCTCCCTGCATAGATTCCCATCCCCCTGCCATATTAGTTTAACCGCTCCTCAAAAGCTCTAGCAAACACTCCCCCTAGGACATTGGTTCCGGTCCTCCCAGGTGCAGACCGTCTGGTTTGTACTGGTCCCACCTCCCCCAGAACCAGTTCCAATGTCCCAGGAATTTGAATCCCTCCCTTCTGCACCACTCCTCAAACCACATATTCATCTGAGCTATCCTGCGATTCCTACTCTGATTAGCACGTGGCACTGGTAGCAATCCTGAGATTACTACCTTTGAGGTCCTACTTTTTAATTTAACTCCTAGCTCCCTAAATTCATCTTGTAGGAGCTCATCCCGTTTTTTACCTATATCATTGGTACCTATATGCACCACGACAACTGGCTGTTCACCCTCCCCCTCCAAAATGTCCTGCAACCGCTCAGAGAAATTCTTGACCCTTGCACCAGGGAGGCATTATACCATCCTGGAGTCTCGGTTGCTGCCGCAGAAACGTCTATCTATTCTCCTTACAATTGAATCCCCATCTACTATAGCTCTCCCACTCTTTTTCCTGCCATCCTGTGCAGCAGTGCCACCCATGGTGCCATGGACTTGGCTGCAGTTGCCCTCCCCTGGTGAGTCATCCCCACCAGCAGTACCCAAAACGGTGTATCTGTTTTGGAGGGGGATGACCGCAGGGGACCTCTGCAATACCTTTCTTCCACTGCTCTTCCTGTTGGTCACCCATCCGCTATCTGTCTGTGTAACCTTTACCTGCTGTGTGACCAACTCACTAAACATGCTATTCACGGCATCCTCAGCATCGCGGATGCTCCAGAGTGAATCCACCCGCAGCTCCAATGCCACAATGCGATCTGTCGGAGCTGCAGCAGAATACACTTCCCGCACATGTAGTCATCAGGGACATGTCAGGGACTCCTCCACACTTTCAGCCATGGTGCTGAAACTCCTTGACAGGCCATCCAATATTTGACATAACGACTTGGGAGAAGCAAGCAGCTTTCCAATCATAGCTGGGCTCTGTTCTCCACACCGTTCCAGCAAAATGCAATCATTTGTATTTTATTTTATTCAGTATAGTTTGAAATCAGGGATTACTTTCAATTTAAGGTAACAGAAAAATGAGAAATGGAAAAACATGTTTGATGAGCAAGTGCATGAAACAGAAATTATCTGGGGGCAGTTTGAGTTCAAATGAATTTTTAAACAAAGCTTTATAGTTCAGTGAAAATCGCTTTTCTCAAAGCCTGATTGTATAAACCATGTTATTAACTTAAACGAGCAATTCCGGTACCTTGAATAATCATTATTTTTTAAATGACTGGTTTGTAATTAAATTGAATCAATATTTTTTCACCCTAGTGCATTTACTTTTTGAACATTTTTTTAAAGAGCTTTTATTTGATGATTTTCTCAACAAGGTTGAGGGCTTGCAAGCAAGGGGAGTCGTTCTTTCTTCACCAAAATAAGCTTAAAATCCAACAGCAACTTTGCCCCTCCCTGCCCCCCCGGACCCCGATCAGGGCATAGCCCCTGAACACCACTGGTATCTCAGAGGGGGCCCCGACCTGGGCAAGTTTTATCCAGACTATGTCACTGATTTCAAGTCTGTTGACAATCCCTGGTATGTGTTTGGTGTGAGTATTTAACACAGTGGCTCCTTTACAAGGCTTGGATCATCTTGCTGCTAGTGTTCCCTTTATTCTATGTCAGACATAAATCTAGGGGCCGGCAAGGACTAGGACAAAAGGAGACAAGTGCAAGATAAAAGAGTACTGAGGAACACCTCAGGTCCCACAAGCACATCATCATCATAGGCGGTCCCTCGGAATTGAGGAAGACTTGCTTTCACTCTTAGCGTGAGTATTTAGGTGGCTGAACAGTCCAATATGAGAACCACAGTCCCTGTCACAGGTGGGACTGATAGTCGTTGGTGGAAAGGGTGGGCGGGACTGGTTTGCCGCATGCTCTTTCCGCTGCCTGCGCTTGTTTTCTGCATGCTCTCGGTGACGAGATTCGAGGTGCTCAGCACCCTCCCGGATGCACTTCCTCCACTTAGAGTGGTCTTTGGCCAGGGACTCCCAGGTGTTGGTGGGGATGTTGCACTTTATCAGGGAGGCTTTGAAGGTGTCCTTGTAACATTTCTTCTGCCCACCTTTGGCTCGTTTGCCGTGAAGGAGATCTGAGCAGAGCACTTGCTTTGGGAGTCTCGTATCAGGCATGTGAACAATGTGGCCTGCCCAGCGGAGCTGATCAAGTGTAGTCAATGCTTCAATGCTGGGGATGTTAGCCTGATCGAGGACGCTGATGTTGGTGCGCCTGTCCTCCCAGGGGATTTGTAGGATCTTGCGGAGACATCGTTGATGGTATCTCTCCAGCGATTTGAGGTGTCTACTGTATATGGTCCATGTCTCTGAGCCATACAGGAGGGTGAGTATTACTACAGCCCTGTAGACCATGAGCTTGGTGGCAGTTTTGAGGGTCTGGTCTTCAAACACTCTGTTCCTCAGGCGGCCGAAGGCTGCACTGGCGCACTGGAGGCAGTGTTGAATCTCATCGTCAATGTCTGCTCTTGTTGATAAGATGCTCCCGAGATATGGGAAATGGTTCACGTTGTCCAGAGCCGCGCCGTGGATCTTGATGACTGAGGGGCAGTGCTGTGTGGCGAGGACAGGCTGGTGGAGGACATTTGGCTTACGGATGTTTAACGTAAGGCCCAAGCTTTCGTACACCTCAGTATTTCCTTTGTAAAATCCCTTGTACCAAACCACAGAACCTTGTGTCCTGACCTGGGCTTATACACAGCGATCGGGCCTCCACCCCTCCACCGATGATCGGGCCATTCCCAACGATAACCGGACACCCTCCAGCGGCAATTGGGCCTCCTCCTTCAACGGCAGCTGGACCTCCCCTCAACGGTGATCAGGTCTCCTCCCCTTCAGCGAAGACTGGGCCTCTCCTTCCCCGCTGATGACCTGGCCTCTTCTCCCCCAGCACGTGGTGAGTACCATGGCTGTGACCACCCTGACCTTCCACACTGAACTCCAGCGGACTGCTGACCCTCTCAATGCCTGCCCCCAAGCAGCAGGCCACCTACTATCAAGTGCGCTACTTGGTGCCGAGCTTGCAGCCAATATCTCGCCATAGGCAACTAGGTTCATACAGCACTGCCTGGTCTCCAGTCATCTTGGGCCCCCTTGCCACTGGACCAGGACCTCGCTTAGCTAAGCCCGTGTGGTAGCCGGTGTGCAACAACCATCCCATGTTAAAAGAACTCATGCACAGGCATCTTCCACTCCGTTAACATGAAGTTCGGGACCTAGAACGTCAGGGCCTAAAGGACAACTTCAACAGCGACAGGCCAGAACGCCCCACCACCATAGTTGCCCGGGAACTTAGCCACTTTGACATCGATATCGCCGCCCTAAGCGAGACCCGGCGGGCAGGGGAAGGCCAGCTCAAGGAACATGGTGCAGGTTATATCTTTTTCTGGAAAGGGAAACCAGAGGAAGAACGCCGTCTTCATGGAGTAGGCTTCGCCGTCAAAAATGAACTAGTCGGCCGCCTCAAAGACTCCTCCTGTGGGGTTAGCGAACGCCTCATGACCCTTCACCTTACTCTATCCCGGAACCAATGCGCCACAGTCATCAGTGCATATGCCCAACACTCGATGCAACGGATGAAGCTAAAGAGGATTTTTAATTCCAACCTCGAGACATCCCTGTCCCGCGTCCCCATGGGCGACAAATTGACCCTGCTGGGCGACTTTAATGACAGGGTCGGCAAAGACACAACCCTCTGGGGAGGTGTGATTGGCAGAGAGGGGGTAGGGAAAGCCAGCGGTACCCTACTCCTGACAAAATGTCTAGAACACAAACTCCTCATCACCAACACCCTGTTCTGCCAGAGGGAGAACTACAAGGCATCGTGGCAATACCCTCGCTCCAAACACTGCCACCTGCTCGACTATGTCATCGTCTGAGCCAGGGATCGCAAGGATGTGCACATCACCCGCGCCATGACAGGAGCTGACGACTGCTGGACGGACCACCGCCTAATCCAATCCATCATCAATATAAACATAGCCCCAAAGCGGAGAGGACAGCAGAAGCAGTGTCGCAAAAAATTAATGCCAGGGTACTTGAAGATCTAGCGAAGAGAGTGCTATACTGCCAGCGCCTCACAGTCATTCTGGCGTGCCTTGATGACCCTGAGATGCTCAATGCCCACAGCGCTTGGTCTGCCCTCCAGGCCTCTATAACCAGTGCCCATGAAGAGACACTTGGTTACTCAACCAGAAAACACCAGGACTGGTTTGATGAAAATGATCAGGAGATCCAAGTGCAAATAGATCGTAAGCGCAGAGCATTTCTGAGCCTCAAGCAACAACCCAACTCCGGAGCTGCAAAACAACATTACAGACGGCTCAAGGCTGAGGTCCAACAAAAAACCCGGGACCTAAAGAACAGGTGGTGGATGGAGAAAGCGCAGGTAATACAACAACTGGCCGACATCCACGATATGCGAGGATTCTTCATTGCAGTCAAGGCCACCTACGGTCCAAACTCCGAAGGCCCCACCCGACTCCTGGCCAAGAACGGGGAAACATTTATCAAGACCACCGAGGCTGTCAGGGCCCGATGGAAGGAGCACTTTGAAGATCTCCTCATACGAGACTCTGCCTTTGATTCGAGTGTTCTCAACTCCATCCTCAGCATGCGACCCGCAACCACCTCAGTGAAACTCCAACGTTGCATGAGGTAGGCAAAGCCATAAAACAGCTCACGAATAACAAGGCTATGGGTGCAGATGGAATTCCTGCTGAGGCGCTAAAATATGGCGTGGATACATGACCTCATCTCTCTCATTTGGAGGGAGGAGAGCATGCCGGGTGATCTCAGAGATGCAGTGATTGTGACCATCTTTAAATAAGGGGGAGAAGTCCGTCTGCGGCAACTACAGAGGAATCTCCCTGCTATCAGCCACTGGGAAGGTTATCGCTAGAGTTCTCCTCAACCATCTTCTCCCTGTGGCCGAGAAGCTCCTCTCGGAGTCACAGTGTGGATTTCATCCTCTACGGGGAACAATGGACATGTTTTTTGCAGCACGACAACTGCAGGAGAAATTCAGGGAGCAGCGCCAGCCCTTATACATGGCCTTTTTCGATCTTACAACGGCCTTTGACACTGTCGACCGTGAGGGCTTATGGAGTGTCTGCCTCCGTTTTGGATGCCCCCAAAAGTTTGTCAACAGCCTTTTCAGGCTCCACAATGACATGCAGGCCATGATCTTTACCAGCGGATCCATTACAGACCCATTCCATGTCCGGACCGTGGTCAAACAGGGCTGTTTCATCGCTCCAACCCTCTTCTCAATCTTACTCACTGCCATGCTCCCCGCTAGAGTGGAACAAAACTACAGAACCGGTGGAAAGCCAGGTCCAAGATCACCCAAACCTCTGTCATTGAACTGCAGTATGCGGATGACGCCTGCGTCTGCGGATATTCTGAGGCTGAACTCCAGGATATAGTCGATGTATTCACCGAGGCATATGAAAGCATGGGCCTCACGCTTAACATCCGTAAGACAAAGGTCCTCCACCAGCCTGTCCTCACCGCACAGCACTGTCCCCCCAGTCATCAAGATTCACGGCGCGGCCCTCGACAACGTGGACCATTTCCCATACCTCGGGAGCCTCTTGTCAACAAAGGCAGACATTGATGCAGAGATTCAACATCGCCTCGAGTGCGCCAGCACAACCTGCGGCCGCCTGAGGAAAAGAATGTTCGAAGACCAGGCCCTCAAACCTACCACCAAGCTCATGGTTTATAGGGCTGTAGTACGGATCACCCTCCTGTATGGATCAGAGGCATGGACAATGTATAGAAGACACATCAAGTCGCTGGAGATATATCACCAATGATGTTTCCGTAAGATCCTGCAAATCCCCTGCGAGGACAGACACTCGAACATGAGTATCCTCGCCCAGGCTAACATCCCCAACATTGAAGCACTAACCACACTCGATCAGCTTCGCTGGGCAGGCCACTTAGTTCGTCTGCCAGACACGAGACTCGCAAAGCAATTGCTCTACGCAAAGCACCTTCATGGGAAATGAGCCAAAGGTGGGCAGTGGAAACGTTACAAAGACATCCTCAAAGCCTCCCTGGTGAAGTGCAACATCACCACTGACACCTGGGAGTCCCTGGCCGAAAACCACCCTCGGTGGAGAAAGTGCATCAGGGAGGGCGGTGAGCTCTTCGAATCTCAGTGCTGCGAGCGTGAAGTGGGCAGGCGCAGGCAGCGGAAGGATCGTGCGGTAAATCAGTGCCAACCACCCACCCGCTTCCCCCGACGAATATCTGTCCCACCTGTGACAGGGTCTGTGGCTCTCGTGTTGGACTGGTCAGCCACCAAAAAACTCACTTTAGGAGTGGAAGCAAGTCTTCCTCGATTTCGAGGGACTGCCAATGATGATGATACACAGTGAGATCAAAGATGGTCTACAGGGAGGTCTTACTACAGTTGTACAGGGCCTTGGTGAGGCCACACCTTGAATATTGTGCACAGTTTTGATCTCCTAATCTGAGGAAGGACATTCTTGCTTTTGAGGGAGTGCAGCGAAGGTTCACGAGACTGATTCCCGGGATGGTAGGACTGACATATGAAGAAAGACTGGATCGACGAGAAACATAGACACATAGAAACATAGAAAATAGGTGCAGGAGTAGGCCATTTGGCCCTTCGAGCCTGCACCGCCATTCAATGCGTTCATGGCGGAACATGCAACTTCAGTACCCCATTCCTGCTTTCTCGCCATACCCCTTGATCCCCCTAGCAGTAAGGACTTCATCCAACTCCTTTTTGAATATATTTAGTGAATTGGCCTCAACAACTTTCTGTGGTAGAGAATTCCACAGGTTCACCACTCTCTGGGTGAAGAAGTTTCTCCTCATCTCGGTCCTAAATGGCTTACCCCTTATCCTTAGACTGTGACCCCTGGTTCTGGACTTCCCCAACATCGGGAACATTCTTCCTGCATCTAACCTATCGAAACCTGTCAGAATTTTAAACGTTTCTATGAGGTCCCCTCTCATTCTTCTGAACTCCAGTGAATACAAGCCCAGTTGATCCAGTCTTTCTTGATATGTCAGTCCCACCATCCCGGGAATCAGTCTGGTGAACCTTCGCTGCACTCCCTCAATAGCAAGATTGTCCTTCCTCAAGTTAGGAGACCAAAACTGTACACAATACTCCAGGTGAGGCCTCACCAAGGCCCTGTACAACTGTAGTAACATCTCCCTGCCCCTGTACTCAAATCCCCTCGCTATGAAGGCCAACATGCCATTTGCTTTCTTAACCGTCTGCTGTACCTGCATGCCAAACTTCAATGATTGATGTACCATGACACCCAGGTCTCGTTGTACCTCCCCTTTTCCTAATCTGTCACCATTCAGATAATAGTCTGTCTCTCTGTTTTTACCACCAAAGTGGATAACCTCACATTTATCCACATTATACTTCATCTGCTATGCATTTGCCTACTCACCTAACCTATCCAAGTCACTCTGCAGCCTCATAGCATCCTCCTCGCAGCTCATACTGCCACCCAACTTAGTGTCATCTGCAAATTTGGAGATACTACATTTAATCCCCTCGTCTAAATCATTAAAGTACAATGTAAACAGCTGGGGCCCCAGCACAGAACCTTGCGGTACCCCACTAGTCACTGCCTGCCATTGTGAAAAGTACCCATTTACTCATACTCTTTGCGTCCTGTCTGCCAACCAGTTCTCAATCCACGTCAGCACACTACCCCCAATCCGATGTGCTTTAACTTTGCACATTAATCTCTTGTGTGGGACCTTGTCAATTGCCTTCTGAAAGTCCAAATACACCACATCAACTGGTTCTCCCTTGTCCACTCTACTGGAAACATCCTCAAAAAATTCCAGAAGATTTGGCAAGCATGATTTCCCTTTCACAAATCCATGCTGACTTGGACCTATCATGTCACCTCTTTCCAAATGCGCTGCTATGACATCCTTAATAATTGATTCCATCATTTTACTCACTACTGATGTCAGGCTGACCGGTCTATAATTCCCTGTTTTCTCTCTCCCTCCTTTTTTAAAAAGTGGGGTTACATTAGCTACCCTCCACTCCATAGGAACTGATTCAGAGTCAATGGAATGTTGGAAAATGGCTGTCAATGCATCCCCTATTTCCAAGGCCACCTCCTTAAGTACTCTGGGATGCAGTCCATCAGGCCCTGGTGATTTATCGGCCTTCAATCCCATCAATTTCCCCAACACAATTTCTGGACTAATATGGATTTCCCTCAGTTCCTCCTTCTTACTAGACCCTCTGACCGCTTTTATATCCGGAAGGATGTTTGTGTCCTCCATAGTGAATACAGAACCAAAGTACTTGTTCGATTGTTCTGCCATTTCTTTGTTCCCCGTTATGACTTCTCCTGATTCCGACTGCAGGGGACCTACATTTATCTTTACTAACTTTTTTTTTACATATCTATAGAAGCTTTTGCAGTCCGTCTTAATGTTCCCTGCAAGCTTCCTCTTGTTCTCTATTTTCCCTGCCCTAATCAAACCCTTTGTCCTCCTCTGCTGAGTTCTAAATTTCTCCCAGTCCCTGGGTTCGCTGCTACTTCTGGCCAATTTGTATGCCACTTCCTTGGCTTTAATACTATCCCTGATTTCCCTTGATAGCCACGGTTGAGCCACCTTCCCTTTTTTATTTTTACGCCAGACAGGGATGTACAATTGTTGTATTTCATCCATGCGGTCTCTAAATGTCTGCCATTGCCCATCCACTGTCAACCCCTTAAGTATCATTCGCCAATCTATCCTAGCCAATTCACGCCTCATACCTTCAAAGTTACCCTGCTTTAATTCTGGACCATGGTCTCTGAATTAACTGTTTCATTCTCCATCCTAATGTAGAATTCCACCATATTATGGTCACTCTTCCCCAAGGGGCCTCGCACAACGAGATTGCTAATTAATCCTCTCTCATTACACAACACCCAGTCTAAGATGGCCTCCCTGCTAGTTGGTTCCTCGACATATTGGTCCAGAAACCATCCCTTATGTACTCCAGGAAATCCTCCTCCACCGTATTGCTTCCAGTTTGGTTAGCCCAATCTATATGCATATTAAAGTCAGCCATGATAACTGCTGCACCTTTATTGCATGCACTCCTAATTTCCTGTTTGTTGCCCTCCCAAACATCACTACTACTGTTTGGAGGTCTGTACACAACTCCCACTAAAGTTGTTTGCCCTTTGGTGTTCTGCAGCTCTACCCATATAGATTCCACATCATCCAAGCTAATGTCCTTCCTAACCATTGCATTAATCTCCTCTTTAACCAGCAATGCTACCCCACCTCCTTTTCCTTTTATTTTATCCTTCCTGAATGTTGAATACCCTTGGATGTTGAGTTCCCAGCCCTGATCATCCTGGAGCCACGTCTCTGTAATCCCAATCACATCATATCTGTTAACATCTATTTGCACAATTAATTCATCCACCTTATTACGGATACTCCTTGCATTAAGACACAAAGCCTTCAGGCTTGTTTTTTTAACACCCTTTGTCCTTTTAGAATTATGGTGTCGTGTGGCCCTTTTTGTTTCTAGCCTTTGTTTACTCGGCCTTCCACGATTGCTTTTTACCTTTCTACCATCTGTGTCTGACTCCACATTACTTTGCCCTGTCTCGCTGCATAGGTTCCCATCCCCCTGCCATATTAGTTTAAACACTCCTGAACTGCATTAGCAAATGTTACCCTCAGGACCTCAGTTCCACTCCTGCCCAAGTTCAAACCGTCCCTTTTGTACAGGTCCCACTTCCCCCAGAACTGGTTCCAATATCCCAGGAATTTGAATCCCTCACTCTTGCACCACTGCTCAAGCCACGTATTTATTCTAACTATCCTGCTCCCTCTACTCTGATTAGCACGTGGCACTGGTAGCAATCTAGAGATTACTACCTTTGAGGTCCTACTTTTTAATTTAACTCCTAGCTCCCTAAATTCAGCTTGTAGGACCTCTTCCCGCTTCTTACCTATATTGTTGGTACCTACATGTACCACGACAACTGGCTGTTCACCCAAGGCTCTGCAGCCACATCCTTGACCCTTGCACCAGGGAGGCAACATACCATCCTGGAGTCTCGGTTGCAGCCACAGAAACTCCTATCTATTCCCCTTACAATAGACTAGGCTTATATTCAATGGAATTTAGAAGAATGAGAGGGTATCTCGTCGAAACATATAAAATTCTGATGGGATTGGACAGGTTAGATGCAGGAAGAATGTTCCCGATGTTGGGGAAGTCCAGAACCAGGGGACAAAGTCTAAGGATGAGGGATAAGCCATTTAGGACCGAGATGAGGAGAAACTTCTTCACTCAGAGAGTTGTGAGCATGTGGAATTCTCTATCACAGAAGGTTGTTGAGGCCAGTTCGTTAGATATATTCAAAAGGGAGTTAGATATGGCCCTTATGGCCAAAGGGATCAAGGGGTATGGAGAGAAAGCAGGAATGGGGTCGTCAAGTTGCATGATCAGCCATTATCATATTGAATGGTGGTGCAGGCTCGAAGGGCCAAATGGCCAACTCCTACACCTATTTTCTACGTTTTCTATGTTTACAACTTGAACAAATTATTTACTGCAGTAAATATTTTTAATTTATTGGAAAATAATAGGTATTTATAAAAAAAAAGTATTAATACCAAAGTTATATTTGTTGCACTGTTTTGCTATCTTTGTGCACGTTTGCTTGGTGCATTGTATAGTTTTTGATTAGGATGCTGCTTCGGAAAAAAGGCTAAAATAAAACAGAAAAAGAAGGTTGATGACAAATATCAGGTACAGAATACAGTAGAAAACAGGAAAAATACAGAGAGTTCTGGGGGAAATTGGAAAACGATATAAGAAAGGAAAAGAGAGTGTACGAGAAAAGATTAGTGGGTAACTTAAAAGTGAACACAATAATCTTTTCTCAACAGATAAAAAGTGAAAAGATAGTTAAAAGAATGGTCGGGCCGATTAGGGACACAAAAGGAAATCCTCTTGTGGACATAGAGAGCATGATTGAGGCACTGAATGAATACTTTGCATCTGCTCTCTGGAGAAGCAGATGTAGTTAATGTTACAGTAGAAGAGGGGAGCGTAGAGATGTTGGATAAGATAAAAATAGATAGAAAGGAGGTGCTAAATAAATTGGTGTCACTCAAACTAGTGAGCCAGTCCAGGTGGCGTGCATCCTCGGTTGCTGAGGGAAGCAAGGGTGGAGATAGAAGAACCTCTGACCACAATCTCTCAACTTTATTGCAAAGGGGATGGAGTATAAAAGCAGGGATGTCTTGGTGCAGTTATATAGGGTATTGATGAGGCCACATCTGGAATACTGCGTGCAGTTTTGGTTTCCATATTTACGAAAGGATATACTTGCTTTGGAGGCAGTTTTGAGAAGGTTCACTAGGTTGACTCTGGGGATGAGGAGCTTGACTTATGAGGAAAGGTTGAGTAGGTTGGGCCTCTACTCATTGGAGTTCAGAAGAATGAGAGATGATCTTATCGAAATGTATAAGATTATGAGGGGACTTGACAAGGTGGATGCAGAGAGGATGTTTCCTCTGATGGGGGAGACTAGAACTAGAGGGCATGATCTTAGAATAAGGGGCCGCCCATTTAAAACAGAGATGAGGAGAAATTTCTTCTCTCAGAGAGTTGTAAATCTGTGGAATTCGCTGCCTCAGAGAGCTGTGGAAGCTGAAACACTGAATAAATTTAAGACAGAAATAGACAGTTTCTTAAACGATAATGGGATAAGGGGTAATGGGGAGTGGGTAGGGAAGTGGAGCTGAGTCCATGATCAGATCAGCCATTATCATATTAAATTGCGGAGCAGGCTCGAGGGGCCAAATGGCCTACTCCAGTTCCTATTCCTATTTCTTATGTTCTTATGTTCCTTAGATATGGGAGTTATGCCAGAGGACTGCAGTATTGTAAATGTTATATCCCTGTTTACAAAAGGGGAGAGGGATATACCTGGTAACAACAGGACAATCAGTCTAACGTCAGTGGTGAAAAAACTACTAGAGACCATTGTGAAAATTAGTTCTCACTTGGAGAAGCATGGGCTAATAAGGGACAGCTGGGACAGATTTGTGAAAGGCAAATTGTGTTCGTCTAACCTGATTAAGTTCTTTGATGAAGTAACAGAGAGTGTTGATGAAGGCAGTGCAGTGGGTATTGTATATATGGATGTTCAAAAGGCATTGGATAAAATACCACGTAACAGATTATTTGGAAATTAGAAGCATATAGAATTGGCTTGCATGCTCTAGACAGGGCTAAGCGATCTCATACAAAAGCAAAATACTGCGGATGCTAGAATCTGAAATAAAAACAGAAAATGCTGGAAATCTCAGCGGGTCAGGCAACAAATGGCGAAGGGTTGTTGACCCAAAACGTTAACTCGTTTTTTTTTCTCCACAGATGCGGCCTGATCCGCTGAGATTATCAGCACTAAGCGATCTCATAATCAACGGATCACATCAAAGCTCTGCAGTCCTGCCACATTCAGTCGTGAATGGTGGTGGACCATTAAACAACTAACGAGAGGAGGAGGCTCCATGAATATCCCCATCCTCAATGATGGCGGAGCCTAGCACGTGAGTGTAAAAGACAAGGCTGAAGCGTTTGCAACCATCTTCAGTCAGATGTGCCAAGTGGATGATCCATATCGGCCTCCTCCTGAGGTCCCCACCATCACAGAAGCTGGTCTTCAGCCAATTCGATTCACTCCACGTGATATCAAGAAACGGCTGAGCGCACTGGATACAACAAAGGCTATGGGCCCCGATAACATCCCGGCTGTCATGGTGACGACTTGTGCTCTAGTACAGCTACAACACTGGCATCTACCCGACAATGTGGAAAACTGCCATTGTATGTCCTGTCCACAAAAAATAGGACAAATCCAATCCAGCCAATTACCGCCCCATTCGTTTAAGAACATAAGAAATAGGAGCAGGAGTATATCATACAGCCCTTTGAGCCTGCTGTGCCATTTAATAAGATCATGGCTGATCATCAACCTCAACTCCACTTTCCCGCCCGATCTCCATATCCCTTGATTCCCCAAACTCCAAAAATCTATTGATCTCAGCCTTGAATATATTTAGAGATTGAGCATCCACAGCCCTCTGGGGCAGAGAATCCCAAAGATTCACAACCTTCTGAGTGACAAAATTCCTCCTCATCTCGGTCTTAAATGGTCGACCCCTTATCCTGAGACTATGCCCTCTAGTTCCATCCAGCCAGGGGGAAACAACCTCTCAGCATCTCCCCTGTCAATCCCCTTCAGAATCTTGTAAGTTTCAATGAGATCACCTCTCATTCTTCTAAACTCCAGAGAGTATCGGCCCATTCTACACAATCTCTCATCATAAGACAGCCCTCACTTCCCAGGAATCAATGTAGTCAACCTTTGTTGCACCGCTTCCAAGGCAAGTATATCTTTCCTTAGATAAGGAGACCAAAACTGTGCACAGTACTCCAGGTGTGGTCTCACCAAGGCCTGTACAATTGTAGCAAGACTTCCTTACTCTTATACTCCAACACCCTTGCAATAAAGGCCAGCATGCCATGTGCCTTCCTTATTGCTTACTGTACCTGCTTGCAAGCTTTCTGTGTTTCTTGCACAAGGACACCCAAATCTCTGAACACCAACATTTAAAAGTTTTTCACCATTTAAAAAATATTCTGCTTTTTTATTTTTCCTACCAAAGTGAATAACCTCACATTTCCCCACATTATACTCCGTCACCTTACTGCCCACTCACTTAATCTATCAATTGCCCTTTGCAGCCACTTTGTGTTACCCTCACAGCTTACTGTCCCACCTAGCTTTGTATCATCAGCAAACTCAGATACATTACACTCGGTCCCTTCATCTAGGTCATTAATATAGATTATAAATAGCTGAGGCCCCAGCACTGATCCTTGCGGCACTCCACTAGTTACAGCCTGCCAATCTGAGAAAACCCCATTTATCCCTACTCTCTGTTTTCTGTCCGTTAACTAATCCTCTATCCATGCCAATACATTACCTCCAATCCCATGAGCCCTTATCTTGTGTAATAATCTTTTATTTGGCACCATATCAAATGCCTTTTGGAAATACAAATATCCTAAATCCACTGGTTCCCCTTTAACCACCCTGCTAGTTACAATCCTCAAAAATCTATAATAAATTTGTCAAATGTGATTTCCCTTCATAAAACCATGTTGACTCGGCCTAATCATGTTATGATTTTCTAAATGCCCCGATGCCACTTCCTTAACAATGAATTCCAGCATTTTCCTGATGACTGATGCCAGGCTAACTGGCCTGTGGTTCCTTGTTTTCTCTCTCCCTACTTTCTTGAATAGCGGTGTTACATTTGTTAGACTAGATTGTCTATTTTGTTTTGAATGTTCTGTGCATTCAGATGAAGAGCCTTAAATTAAAATTTTTTTTACCATTATTCCCTGCTTTGACCTTATTCTGTGCTGCACTGCTACCACTAAACTCACTGTCCCTTCCTGTCACACTGCTTATTTTTACCCAAAACACGACACTGCTCTACTGCATTGAGCTTTCTCTGTGGATATCAAAATGTCCCCTCCTCTCCCCCTCCCCCACCATTGTTTAGTTTAAAGCCCGATCTACAGCCCTAGTTATTAGATTCGCCAGGTTGTGGTCCCAGCATGGTTTAAGTGGAATCCCGATGGAATAGCTTCCTCTTTCCCCAGTACTGCTGCCAGTGTCCCATGAATTCAAACTCCTTCAGCAGAACCTCATTCTGAGTTCTACCTATATCATTGGTTCCTACATGGACCACGACAACTGGATCCTCCCCCTCCCCCTCCAAGTTCTTCTCCAGCCGCGAAGAGATATCCTTAACCCTGGATTGAGTTTACTCTCAATCATCAGAAAAGTGATGCCCTGTTTGGGTTCAGCCATGACCACTCAGCTCCAGACCTCATTCCAGCCTTGGTCCAAACATGGACAAAAGAGCTGAGTTCCAGAGGTGAGGTGAGAGTGACTGCCCTTGACATCAAGGCAGCATTTGACCGAGTGTGGCATCAAGGAGCCCTAGGAAAACTGAAGTCAACGGGAATCAGGGGAAAACTCTCCACTGGATGAAGTCATACCTAGCACAAAGGGAGATGGTTGTGGTTGTTGGAGGTCAATCATCACAGCCCCAGGACATCGCTGTAGAAGTTCCTCAGGGCAGTGTCCTTGGCCCAACCATCTTCAGCTGCTTCATCAATGACGTTCACGCCACCATCAGGTCAGAAGTGGGGATGTTCGCTGATGACTGCACAGTGTTCAATTCCATTCGCAACTCCTCAGATAATGGAGCAATCCATGCCCGCATGCAGCAAGACCTGGACAACATTCAGGCTTGGGCTAATAAATAGCAAGTAACATTCATGTCACATAAGTGCCAAGTAATGGCTATCTCCAACAAGCGAGAGTCTAACCATCTCCCCATGATATTCAACACCATATTATCACCAAGTCCCCCACCTTCAACATCCTGGGGGTCACCATTGACCATAAACTTAACTGGACCAGCTACATAAATACTGTGGCTACAAGGGCAGGTCAGAGGCTGGGTATTCTGCAGTGAGTGTCTCACCTCCTGACTCCCCAAAGCCTTTCCACCATCTACAAGGCACAAGTCAGGAGTGTGATGGAATAGTCTCCACTTGCCTGGATGATTGCAGCTCCAACAACACTCAAGAAGCTGGACGCCATCCAGGACAAAGCAGCCCGCTTGATTGGCACCCCATCCACCATCTTCAACATTTACCCCCTCCATCACCGACGCACTGTGGCTGCAGTGTGTACCATCTACAAGATGCGCTGCAGCAACTCGCCAAGGCTACTTCGGCAGCACCTCTCAAACCCTAGACTTCTTACACCGAGAAGGACAAGGGCAGCAGTTGCATGGGAACATCACCACCTCCACGTTCCCCTCCAAGTCACACACCATCCTGACTTGGAAATATATTGGTCGTTCCTTCATCATCCCTGAGTCAAAATCCTGGAACTCCCTCCCTAACAGCAGTATGGGAGTATCTTCACCACATGGACTGCAGCGATTCAAGAAGGCAGCTCACAACCACCTTCTCGAGGGAAATTAGGGATGGACATTAAATGCTGGCCTTGCCAGCAACTCCCACAGTCCTTACACAAATAAAAAAACGTTGAGCCTGAATTTGTGCTCCCCACGGGCGAGTACGAGTGCGCATGCACCCATGGGGTCCCCGCAAGTTCCAGGTCTAGCTATGTGAAGCATCCGAAACTAAAGCACTTCTGCAGGTGGAGAGTTGCGCTATTTGCCAAACTCCTGCCCAGCAAATGTCCTTCAAATTCTTACAACTAATAAAAGCAGGCATAAGGCTTTCCTTTATAAGGATAAGACTTTTAAAGTACAAAAAAATACATTAAAAAAATAATTTGAACATTTTAAATCCTGTAAGTTTATATTTAGACACCTTAAAATATGTACATTTATTTTTGTTTTGAATAATTAATTAAATTCCATTTTTATTAATTTGAAATATATGATTTTTAAAAAAAGATATTTTCAGTGTTATGTGTTTTTTGGGGGTATTCCCATATACGGAACTCACATGAGTATGAATGGAGATCCCCCGACTCTGATAGGTTGGGCGGCCCATGTGGTCCCAGTGATGCAAAGGAAACCCTTATGCTCCTGGGATATGAGGGCCTTTATGAAGGCCTTCCTGGAGAGGCCCAGGATCGCAAGTCTCCAAACCTCCGGGACCACCAGACACTTTCGTGGAAATCTTTGCGGTCGGAGGCATCTGCCCGCGGGAAGCCTCCAACTGCAAATTCTGGATCGATATGTACGTGAAGAGGAATCATTTGCAGGGTAATGGGAAGCAGCTGGAGTGTGGGACTAAATTGGATAGCTGCTTCAAAGAGCTGGCACAGGCACGATGGGCCGAATTTCATCCTTTTGTGCTATAATATTCTATAAGAACGTAAGAAATAGAAACAGGAGTAGGCCATACGGTCCCTTCAGCCTGCTCCACCAGTTAATACGATCATGGCTGATCCGATCATGGACTCAGGCCCACTTCCCTGCCCCCTCCCCATAACCCCTTATTCCCTGATCATTTAAGAAACTGTCTATATCTGTCTTAAATTTATTCAATGTCCCAGCTTCCACAGATCTCTGAGGCAGCAAATTCCACAGACCCATAATCCTCTGAGAGAAGAAATTTAATTTCTCCTCATTTCAGTTTTAAATGGGCGGCCCCTTATTCTAAGATTATGCCCTCTAGTTCGAGTTTCCCCTATCAATGGAAACATCCTCTCTGCATCCATCTTTTCAAGCCCACTTATAATCTTATACGATTCAATAAGATCATAGAAACATAGAAACATAGAAAATAGGTGCAGGAGTAGGCCATTCGGCCCTTCTAGCCTGCACCGCCATTCAATGAGTTCATGGCTGAACATGCAACTTCAGTACCCCATTCCTGCTTTCTCGCCATAACCCTTGATCCCCCTAGTAGTAAGGACTTCATCTAACACCTTTTTGAATATATTTAGTGAATTGGCCTCAACAACTTTCTGTGGTCGAGAATTCCACAGATTCACCACTCTCTGGGTGAAGAAGTTTCTCCTCATCTCGGTCCTAAATGGCTTACCCCTTATCCTTAGACTGTGACCCCTGGTTCTGGACTTCCCCAACATTGGGAACATTCTTCCTGCATCTAACCTGTCTAAACCCATCAGAATTTTAAACGTTTCTATGAGGTCCCCTCTCATTCTTCTGAACTCCAGTGAATACAAGCCCATTTGATCCAGTCTTTCTTGATAGGTCAGTCCCGCCATCCCGGGAATCAGTCTGGTGAACCTTCGCTGCACTCCCTCAATAGCAAGAATGTCCTTCCTCAGGTTAGGAGACCAAAACTGTACACAATACTCCAGGTGTGGCCTCACCAAGGCCCTGTACAACTGTAGCAACACCTCCCTGCCCCTGTACTCAAATCCCCTCGCTATGAAGGCCAACATGCCATTTGCCTTCTTAACCGCCTGCTGCACCTGCATGCCAACCTTCATAGACTGATGTACCATGACACCCAGGTCTCGTTGCACCTCCCCTTTTCCTAATCTGTCATCATTCAGATAATAGTCTGTCTCTCTGTTTTTACCACCAAAGTGGATAACCTCACATTTATCCACATTATACTTCATCTGCCATGCATTTGCCCACTCACCTAACCTATCCAAGTCGCTCTGCAGTCTCATAGAATCCTCCTTGCAGCTCACACTGCTACCCAACTTAGTATCATCTGCAAGTTTGTAGATACTACATTTAATCCCCTCGTCTAAATCATTAATGTACAGTGTAAACAGCTGGGGCCCCAGCACAGAACCTTGCGGTACCCCACTAGTCACTGCCTGCCATTCTGAAAAGTACCCATTTACTCCTACTCTTTGCTTCCTGTCTGACAACCAGTTCTCAATCCATGTCAGCACACTACCCTCAATCCCATGTGCTTTAACTTTGCACATTAATCTCTTGTGTGTGACCTTGTCGAAAGCCTTCTGAAAGTCCAAATATACCACATCAACTGGTTCTCCCTTGTCCACTCTACTGGAAACATCCTCAAAAAATTCCAGAAGATTTGTCAAGCATGATTTCCCTTTCACAAATCCATGCTGACTTGGACCTATCATGTCACCTCTTTCCAAATGCACTGCTATGACATCCTTAATAATTGATTCCATCATTTTACCCACTACCGATGTCAGGCTGACCGGTCTATAATTCCCTGATTTCTCTCTCCCTCCTTTTTTAAAAAGTGGGGTTACATTGGCTACCCTCCACTCCATAGGAACTGATCCAGAGTCAATGGAATGTTGGAAAATGACTGTCAATGCATCCGCTATTTCGAAGGCCACCTCCTTAAGTACTCTGGGATGCAGTCCATCAGGCCCTGGGGATTTATCGGCCTTCAATCCCATCAATTTCCCCAACACAATTTCCTGACTAATAAGAATTTCCCTCAGTTCCTCCTCCTTACTAGACCCTCTGACCCCTTTTATATCCGGAAGGTTGTTTGTGTCCTCCTTAGTGAATACCGAACCAAAGTACTTGTTCAATTGGTCCGCCATTTCTTTGTTCCCCGTTATGATTTTCCCTGATTCTGACTGCAGGGGACCTACGTTTGTATTTACTAACCTTTTTCTCTTTACATATCTATAGAAACTTTTGCAATCCGTCATCATGTTCCCTGCAAGCTTCTTCTCGTACTCCATTTTCCCTGCCCTAATCAAACCCTTTGTCCTCCTCTCCTGAGTTCTAAATTTCTCCCAGTCCCCGGGTTCGCTGCTATTTCTGGCCAATTTGTATGCCACTTCCTTGGCTTTAAAACTATCCCTGATTTCCCTTGATAGCCACGGTTGAGCCACCTTCCCTTTTTTATTTATACGCCAGACAGGAATGTACAATTGTTGTAGTTCATCCATGCGATCTCTAAATGTCTGCCAATGCCCATCCACAGTCAACCCCTTAAGTATCATTCGGCAATCTATCCTAGCCAATTCACGCCTCATACCTTCAAAGTTAGCCTTCTTTAAGTTCTGGACCATGGTCTCTGAATTAAATGTTTCATTCTCCATCCTAATGCAGAATTCCACCATATTATGGTCATTCTTCCCCAAGGGGCCTCGCACAACGAGATTGCTAATTAATCCTCTCTCATTACATAACACCCAGTCTAAGATGGCCTCCCCGCGAGTTGGTTCCTCGACATATTGGTCTAGAAAACCATCCCTTATGCACTCCAGGAAATCCTCCTCCACCGTATTGCTTCCAGTTTGGTTAACCCAATCTATGTGCATATTAAAGTCACCCATTATAACTGCTGCACCTTTATTGCATGCACCTCTAATTTCCTGTTTGATGCCCTCCCCAACATCACTACTACTGCTTGGAGGTCTGTACACAACTCCCACTAACGTTTTTTGCCCTTTGGTGTTCTGCAGCTCTACCCATATAGATTCTACTTCATCTAAGCTAATGTCCTTCCTAACTATTGCATTAATCTCCTCCTTAACCAGCAATGCGACCCCACCTCATTTTCCTTTTATTCTATCCTTCTTGAATGTTGAATACCCCTGGATGTTGAGTTCCCAGCCCTGATCATCCTGGAGCCACGTCCCTGTAATCCCAATCACATCATATTTGTTAACATCTATTTGCACAGTTAATTCATCCACCTTATTACGGATACTCCTTGCATTAAGACACAAAGCCTTCAGGCTTGTTTTTTTAACACCCTTTGTCCTTTTAAAATTTTGCTGTACAGTGGCCCTTTTTGTTCTTTGCCTTGGGTTTCTCTGCCCTCCACTTTTCCTCATCTCCTTTCTGTCTTTTGCTTTTGTCTCCTTTTTGTTTCCCTCCGTCTCCCTGCATTGGTTCCCATCCCCCTGCCATATTAGTTTAACTCCTCCCCAACAGCACTAACAAACACTCCCCCTCAGACATTGGTTCCGGTCCTGCCCGGGTGCAGACCGTCCGGTTTGTACTCGTCCCACCTCCCCCAGAACCGGTTCCAATGCCCCAGGAACTTGAATCCCTCCCTGCTGCACCACTGCTCAAGCCACGTATTCATCTGCGCTATCCTGCGATTTCTACTCTGACTAGCACGTGGCACTGGTAGCAATCCCGAGATTACTACTTTTGAGGTCCTACTTTTTAATTTAGCTCCTAGCTCCTTAAATTCGTTTCGTAGGACCTCATCCCTTTTTTTACCTATGTTGTTGGTACCAATGTGCACCACGACAACTGGCTGTTCTCCCTCCCTTTTTAGAATGTCCTGCACCTGCTCCGAGACATCCTTGACCCTTGCACCAGGGAGGCAACATACCATCCTGGAGTCTCGGTTGCGGCCGCAGAAACGCCGATCTATTCCCCTTACAATCGAATCCCCTATTACTATTGCTCTCCCATTCTTTTTCCTGCCCTCCTGTGCAATAGAGCCAGCCACGGTGCCATGAACTTGGCTGCTGCTGCCCTCCCCTGATGTGCCATCCCCCCCAACAGCACCCAAAGCAGTGTATCACCTCTGAGATCACCTCTCATTCTTCTGAATTCCAATGAGTCGAGGCCCAACCTACTCAACCTTTCCTCATAAGTCAAAGCCCCTCATCCCCGGAATCAACCTAGTGAACCTTCTCTGAACTGCCTCCAAAGCAATTATATCCTTTCGTAAATATGGAAACCAAAACTGCACGCAGTATTGCGGGTGTGGCCTCAACAATACCCTGTACAACTGTAGCAAGACTTCCCTGCCTTTATACTCCATCCCCCTTGCATAAAGGCCAAGATTCCATTGGCCTTCCTGATCACTTGCTGTACCTGTATACTAAACTTTTGTGTTTCATGCACAAGTACTCCCAGGTCCCGCTGTACTGCAGCACTTTGCAATCTTTCTCCATTTAAATAATAACTTGCTCTTTGATTTTTTTCTGCCAAAGTGCATGACCTCACACTTTCCAACATTGTACTCCATCTGCCAAATTTTTGCCCACTCACTTAGCTTGTCTATGTCCTTTTGCAGATTTTGTGTGTCCTCCTCACACATTGCTTTTCCTCCCATCTGTGTATCGTCAGCAAACTATGATTCTATGTTGACGATATTTCCAGTTTGCTTTTTGTGCGGCTCTATTATTCGGTTGCATGGAGTTGCTGGGAATGGCTGTCAGAAGCGACAGCTCTTCGTATAACCCACGGATCTGGATTGACACGAATAATTAATGGAGCACCATTTTCCACTTGGGCACTTCACTTAACATTAGAATAAATATTTCAGTTCTGAGAGCTTGTTCATTCTGCCGAAATTGCAGTGATGCAAATAGGAATGTTAAGTATTTTTTTAAATCCCATGTTGAGCTTCCTTGATTCGGTTATTTTTTGGATATGTTCCAGAAATTACAGGATTGCCTGAGAGAACAGGATGCAAAACAAAGTTTATTCTGTGAAAAACTGGAACCATTCTTCCATTTTGATTTTTATGTTAAAATCTCGATTAAAATGAAGCGCAAAAGATTATTTTAATGTAATTTTATTCTGGACCCATTTGTCCCTTTGTTTTATACATTATGGGGACCAGTATGGATCAAATATTCTGTCGGACTGATACACAAGGCTGGGTTCTCCCAATTCTTTAATAGGCAATAGAGTTTTGATACTTTTCCCTTTCAGCTGTAGTTCCAGAATATAAATTCCTGGGTGCACTGAAGACTTCACTGGAATGTGTGGCTTCCCAAAATAATCAGATCTTTAGCAATTAACCCTAAATTTAAACCTTGGTGTCCCCCCAAGGATCTACCCTTGGCCCTCTCCTATTTCTCATCTATATGCTGCCCCTTGGCGACATCATCTGAAAACAAAGCATCAGTTTCCACATGTACGCTGACGACACCCAGCTCTACCTCACCACTTCTCTCGACCCCTCCATAGTCTCCAAATTGTCAGACTGATTGTCCAACATCCAGTTCTGGATGAGCAGAAATTTTCTCTAATTAAATATTGGGAAGACCGAAGCCATTATCTTTGGTCCCCGCCACAAACTCTCCCTAGCCACTGATTACATCCCTTTCCCTAGAATCTGTCTGAGGCTGAACCAGACTGTTTGCAACCTTAGTGTCATATTTGACCCTGAAATGAGCTTCCGACCACATATCCGCGGCATAACTAAAACCGCCTATTTCCACCTCCGTAACATCGCCCGTCTCCGCCCCTCCCTCATCCATGACTTTGTTACCTCTAGACTTCACTATTCCAATGCACTCTTGGCTGGCCTCCCACATTCTACATTACGTAAACTTGAAGTCATCCAAAACTTGGCTGTTCGTGTGCTAACTTGCACCAAGTCCCGCTCACCCATCACTCCTGTGCTCGCTGACCTACATTGGCTCCCGGTTAAGCAACGCCTCAATTTCAAAATTCGCATCCATGTTTACAAATCCCTCCATGGCTTCGTCCCTCCATAATTTCCTTCATACAACCCCCCGAGATGTCTGCACTCCTCAAATTCTCCCCTCTTGAGTATCCCTGATTATAATCGCTCAACCATCGGTGGCCGTCTGTTGTGGAAAAATATTTCAGAGACTGTATAATATATAAAGAGAGGTTTATTAAATTGGAGACAAAGCTTTGGGAGAAGTGTTAGAGAGCCCTGTCTCTGAACCACTTCTCAATTTGGTATCTCCAGTGAGGTTCTTTTATCTTACAAATTACGTCACTTTACATCACATGCTTTAGCACGAGTCCTTAAGTCAAATCATCGCATTACAAGGTTTACAAAGCTTTTCATATCCAAGGCTGAGCTCTTGATATAAACCAGCCTGCATTGTGACAGGGCATTATAAACAAGTGCAGGCTTTCTGGCACTGGTATAGACAAACATACCCAGCACTTATCCCTCCAGTCATTCATTATCTCACTTTCCTATCTCCATAACTCAAGGCCAGCATACCTTGAAGTCTAACTGTGTTTTTTTATATAAAGCATAATGCATCAGTATTGTCCCTTACAAAATTCATTAAAGGGGAAAATAAAAACAAATGTTTGGTCCCGTATACTAGTCAAGTATATGTCCAAAAATTCATGTTTTCTGAATTATCGGGAATGTAAGTCAACATTCAGCTCCAATTAAGGCACATGTGCCCCCACTTTGTGCTAGTATCTAGGGCCATTCAGTTCTGGAGTACCATTGTGCGTATGGCTACCATTTCAGCCGTTATGCCCTCTACTGCTTCAGCAGTGTCGTTAACTATCTGTTCCAGTACCCTCTCTAGGTTATGTAATTCATCCATGGTGTGTCCTATCCCGAATGGGAGCATCATGACCCCAAATAGCCTCTCTAACGGGGTAAGATCTCGTCTTAGTCGACCTGGTGTCTGTACTTCTGCTAAAGTACGTACCCGTCTGACAAAAAGGACCACATATCCCAAATAACAGGACCCCCTCCAGTTCTGTGGCAACCAGGGGTAGGGCTTATGCCCGCACACAAAATAAGTGCCATTGCATGCTGTTAGATTCGATCCCAATCTCTCTCTCAGCCCCTGTCGCCACCTAATCTTAGGGTCCCAGTCCTGGCTACTTGTCTGATTCTTCAAACCCTCTATTTCAAAGAACCCTTGGTTTGTTGTTTCACTGGCTATTATGTTCCACCTGGCGAGGTTAAAGTATCCTGCTACAAAACCTGTTTCCTCACCGGTCAGGTTTCTAGTGAAACAAATGTCAGCGGTGGGCCTTCCAACTTCTGAGGTGTTGGTCAAAACCAGGAACGGGGGTCGTACCGACCTATTGTATTCCGGCTGGTGCCATCCGTCAATTGCATCCAAAAGGTAACCCCCCCGATCTCCACGTTTCTTTATCCCCACTCTGGTTCCAAATATCATTTACTTCTCCTGTACCGTTTTGTTGCATTACCCACTCTGCTACTTCCGAAATGTTAAGGGAGATTGACCTCAAAGGGATGCCTCCTTTGCTATGTATGGGGATGTGTGAACATACCCAGCAACTAGAAAAGTTCTCATTTTGCGCATAAACATAAGACATGTACAAAAAGGTATTCACATGTAACTCTCATTTCGGTCTAGCTAGCAGGCCGGACCCAACAACAACTAATACATGTGCTAAACGGCTGGTTCAAAAACCTTAAGCTGGGTCCGATGCTTTCATTGTCCGTTCCCTTTAACATCGATGCAGACACAAGTGTCCCTGCTGATTATAACCTCATACGGTCCTATCCATTTTTGGGGCAAACCCTGGTTTTCCCGGGAGGACCCTTACCATAACGCGACTTCCCGCCAACGGGACTTCAGGGAGCTTTGTAAGCTCTGCTTCCGCGTCTCTTTCTTCCTGATTGTCCCTAACTAATATACGCATCCCTTTTAATTGAGTACTTAGTTCCAAAACATACTGTTTTATTTTGTCTTTTAATGGGCCTACATCGGCCCCCCCTGTTATGATGTTCTCTGGTAATTGCATCGCCCTTCCTGTCATTAGTTCATAAGGGGTTAATCCGGTTGTCCGGTTTGTCGTGGCTCTTAACTTCATCAATATAATGGGTAATACTTCTGTCCACGTTTTTCCTGACGTTTGCATGGCCTTTGCCAGGGCGTTCTTAAGGGTACGGTTCATGCGCTCTACCATTCCAGAACTCTGCGGGTGGTAGGGGATGTGGAATTTTTGTTTTATGCCCATCAGCTGGCATATTGTTTTTACAATCTTCCCGGTGAAGTGGATACATTGGTCGGAATCTATCTGAAGAGGCACTCCCCATCGGGGGATCACCTGCTCGGTCAATATCCTTGCCACTGTTGAGGCAGTGCAATCACGTGTGGGGAAAGCTTCCACACCGGGTAAATTAATCTATAATCACTAGGCAATATCTTTTTCCATGGGATGGGGGCAAAGGATCTGTGAAATCAATTTGTACGTGTTCCCATGGCCCCTGTGGACGGGGCTGGTGTCCCATTTTAATTTTAATGGGCCTGCCTGGATTATATTGTGCGCAAGTAACGCATCGATGGCAATATTTGGCGATATCTCTCCCCATCCCTTTCCACCACCAATCTCTCCCAAGACTCCCGGTCATGGCCTCTCATCCTGAATGAGACAGGCCATGATGCAACTCCAATAAGGTATTCTGTATGCATTCAGGCGCCATTACCTTGTTGTTTCATCTCCAAAAGTTATCCTTCCCTTGCGTTGTGCCCTGCTTTGTCCACATACCTATTTCCTCCTCAGAAGTGTCCTGGTGTAGTTTCTCAATACTTATCTGTTGGTCTTGGGCCCCAGCGGCACTGACTGAGGCTTCCTCACTCTTCCTGTTCTAAGGCCTTCTGTGCAGCTACGTCTGCAGCTTTATTCCCTGGTGACTCAGCCAATCTGGACTGGTTCGGTCCGGCTCCCTCCTGTGGGCTTTAATTTTAATAACCGCGACCTGTTTTGGTTTATTACTGGCTGCTAAAAGAGCTTCTATTCTCAGCTGATGCTTTATGGGATGTCCGCTAGTTGTGATAAAACCCCTTCTCCCCCATGCTGTCATATAATCGTGTACTACCCCGAATGCATATCTACTGTCCGTATAGATATTAACAATCTTATTTTCCGATAATTCCAGTGCCCAGGTGAGGGCTACCATTTCTGCCACTTGAGCTGATGACCCCCCATTAATTCGCCCTGATTCAACTGTCTCGAGATCCTGGTTAACTACGGCCCATCCGGTACGAGGTAGTCCCTCTACGTATTTTCGTGAGCCGTCCACAAACAAGGTTTGTTCTGCGGTTTGAAGGGGGGCGTCTTTTATTCTATCTTCTTCCATATCCTCATATACCTCTTCGCAAAAGTGGGGTTCCCCTTCACCCATCATACCTTCTGCGGGGTTATTTCCTACATCCCTAATTATGGCTACCGCTTTGTTGGGTGTTAAGAGGACTGCTTCCCACTTTGCCCGTCTCATATTATATACGGTTTTCAGTTTTCCTGTGTTTAACATTTCTACCAATGTGTGTTTAGTGTGGAGAATGATGTTTCCAGTCATCACCACAGGCTCGCTTAATTTTTAACGCCCAAGCTGCGCAATCTAGCGCAGCTATACATCTGGATTGGTAATGGATATTGAGGCTCCCGTGTCCACTAGCATCTCACACTGTCGGCCCCCTACTAGTGCAGACACACATATCCTTCCCTCCTTTTTACTTTGTACAGGGGCCGCCGGACATCACCGGGTGGCTTTGTACGCCTGACACTTCTGGTATTCCTGTTCTGACAGGGTCCTTGCCTTATTAGGATAGCCATTTTTACCATAGCATGTCGCTTCCAGGTGCCCTTTCTTACCACAATACGTACATTGCTTTTCACTGCCTTTCCCTTTGCATTCCCTGGCAAAATGGCCCGGTTTTCCACAATTATGGCAAGTCCCCCTTTTCTGCCCTCCTCCTGTTCCCGTGGCAGAGACCTTTTCCTGCTTTATCTTTTTCTTTTCTAAACTGCTAAAGCTTACTGTTTTAGCCTTTTTCAAAAGTCCCTTTTACACCTTCACAGATAGCTCACCACTCGCCCAGGAGTTTGACCTGATCCCTGAAGGTATTTCTAAATTTAAAACTCGCTTTTTTTTTACTGAGCTAGAAGCTTTCGTGTCAAGGTTTTACACAACGGAAAATGGGAGCGTTTTAAAAGGTATTCTTTATCTCATTCCTAGACTAAATTTATGTCTTTCAACCCAATTGCATGTTTTCTTTCGACAAGTAAGTGAGCGTGTCAAATAAATTATTTTTTTTTTTACTACCGGGACCATGTATTTTTTTATCTTTTACTCAACAAACCTATCCTTTGTGCATTTCCTAGCTCCGTAACTTATCATCCGAATATATCCACACCTTCGTTTCTAACTTAAAATGTAATACCATAAGATTCACAGTTTCTTAAACTTCCCACATACAGGACAACACTATGAAGGGTTAAAAAAATTTCACTCTGTTTGGAAAGAGTGGGTGGAGCTAAAACAGGCAGGAAACTCCACACCTTCCCAAACAGGCTTTCATTCATTCCACAGTCAAAATCACTCAAGTACTCTCTTCATTCAAAATAGACACTCACAAAAGTCTCGCTTCATTCAACAAAGCTTATGTCTGGATCCATATGTCACTTAAGATAGTCACTATCAGCTTTTTTATGGCATTACGTAATTACGCAAGTTACAATTAATGATAGGAATTAATTAATGACCCGGGCAGCCCGCGTTTTACATTCCCTTCCTTACCTTCCATGTTCGCCAGTCTCGGACGTTTCCCTTTGATTCTGTAATACACACGGCCACGACTACTCTGTAGAGACCCTTTGTCTTCGCAACAAAGCTAACGTGTTTCCTTACCACCGGAATTTTCGGCTCTAGGTTGGAGTGATCAGTTCCCTTCCGCACCAACCTTATTTACTAAAGGGACAACTCAAACTGGTTAGTCAGCCTCTTCCCGCTATCTACTTATTCGTATCTTATACACTATCCTGTCGTGCCCGTACACCTCTCTTTTCAGTCTCTAACACCAGATTCCAGATACTGTCTTAAGTGATCACGTCTGATCGGACAGCATCCTGTTCGTGACGCCATTTTGTTGTGGAAAAATATTTCCGAGACTGTATAATATATAAATAGAGGTTTATTAAATCGGAGACAAAGCTTTGGGAGAAGTGTTAGAGACCCCTGTCTCTGAACCACTTCTCAATTTTGTATCTCCAGTGAGGTTCTTTTATCTTACAAATTACATCACTTTACATCACATGCTTTAGCACTAGTCCTTAAGTCAAATCATCGCATTACAAGGTTTACAAAGCTTTTCATATCCAAGGCTGAGCTCTTGATATAAACCAGCCTGCATTGTGACAGGGCATTATAAACAAGTGCAGGCTTTCTGGCACCGGTATAGACAAACATACCCAGCACTTATCTCTCCAGTCGTTCATTATCTCACTTCCCTATCTCCATAACTCAAGGCCAGCATACCTTGAAGTCTAACTGTGTTTTTTTATATAAAGCATAATGCATCAGTATTGTCCCTTACAAAATTCATTAAAGGGGAAAATAAAAATAAATGTTTGGTCCCGTATACTAGTCAAGTATATGTCCAAAAATCTGCTCCACACCGTCCCTTCAGCTGCTTTGGCCCCAAGCTCTGGAACACCCTCCCTAAACTTCTCCACCTCTCTACCTCTCTTTCCTCCTTTAAGACGCTCTTTAAAACCTACCTCTTTGACCAAGCTGTAATTTCTTCTTACGTGTCTTGGTGTCAAATTTTTGTCTTATAACACTCCTGTGAAGCGCCTTGGGGCATTTTACTATGTTGAAGGTGCTATATAAATACAAGTTCCTAAAAAAAATCAACCCACCCCAAATAAAGTTAAAATCTTGGGCTGGATTTTACCAACCTCGGCTGGTCTGAGGCAGACGATGTTGGTGGCGGGTCCCGGCTTCACTCCTGTCTCCAGCCCGCTGTGTAGTAATTACTTTCCCCTGATTGGGCTTGCTAAGCCCACCCTTCAAGTTTCCAGCAAATTGAAGGAAGCAGTTCTGATGGCGTCACTTGATGATGTGTCATCAGCCAGTTTCCGTAAAGCGACCATGAGCAAACTTAGTTTGCCAGTTGTGTTGTCAGTGTTCTACAGCAATGAGGTGCTGGAAAAACTGACAAACACTGCACAGAAGTACACGGCAGCACCCAGACTCTCCCATGACTTCCTCCAGATGCTTGTGGAGGGAGTCACAGCCCGCAGGGAGGTTCCCTTCCCCTCCAATGGGCGGAAGAGAACACCCCAGGAGACCAATGCAGCCTGGTTACACATTGCACAGGAGGGTACTAGCAGGGATGCGGTCAGGAGGACCAGGCTGCAGTGGCACAAACCTTTCAATGATCTCAGTAGATCACGAAGCATTACTGCAAAGCCACACTCAACCTCATCCTGCTGTGCCTCTCATCACATCCCCATCACTCTGCCTTCCCTACCCTACTCCTGCACATCCTGACTCACAGCATCTTACCTTGCACCTCCACCCATCCCTCTTTATCTACATTATCACCTCCCCATCTCTCTAACCACCCCTCACACTCACCCTCATCCGAGTGCAATCATGCCAATTAACAATACGCAACCGTAGGCACTTGCGTGTTTTATGCAATGTTGATGTAAAGTTTCTGTTAATGTGCTGTCAAACATTGAAATCTTTATTTTCAGCACTTTGCGTTCTTGGACAAATTTGTGTGCACCTTTAGAAGTGGCTTGGTGAGTTGCAGTGAACGGTGAGACATAATGGTACCCCCCGCAATGGTAATGCGTGCGAAAGGAATGGCTTGGGCATTGTAGGGATGCTTTATGGTGTTGGTTGTGAGGTGGTGCAGATCTGGTGTTAACGAAAATAAATTCACATAGACTCTAGTAAAGTAAGAGACAACTTTATTGCTAACAGAGCTCTGGGAGAAGAATTGAGATCCTGCGATCTGCGAACACCTTCTCCCCGAGTGCCTTGTGCCGCGGGGTTATAAGCAGTTTACTGGGGGCGGAATACAATCATTTAAATTCATTTACATACAACCAATCAATCCATATGGCAACACAATTCATTTACATACAACCAATCAATTCATATGGCAACGCAATTCATTTACATACAACTTTTTAGTCCGAGTGAAACCTGATAGCATGGCGCGAGTTTGGGGGCCCTTCCTCTGTATCTTCTTTTGTGGTTAGTTATTCTGTTGCAAAGCTTTCTATGAAACAGTGGCCTGCACCTGGCCAGGAGTCACTTGTTGCTGCAGAGTTCATATCAGGGACAGCAGATAGGCTTCTTGGTACAAAGTTCATTTAGTGGTGGCTTACCCCATCCTGCTTTGCTATGTCCGAAAATCCACTCCAACACTGGCACATCATGTGGCAACCAGGCTGTACAGTGTCAAGTGAAGTAAATCTGTTGAGGCCATCCCTGGCGTCCTGGGCAGCAATATGGAGGAGTTCTGTGCAGCATTAGTTGATTGCGGAGAAGCTTGGTGTTGTTGTTGATGCTGCTGGTGTGCCTTGTGATACTGGTGTTAGGGCTGATCATGGTGGAATTCTGAGGACCAAGGTGAGAGAGGATAAAGGGCACTGACGCTGATGGAATAGATGGCAGGTGAAGTAAAGATGACAGAAGTGATCTGTCAATGGTGAGAGAGGTAATGAGGTCAGACTGGATGGAGACTTGTGTAAAGACTTGCAGCATGGTGAATCTGTAGCAGAAATGCAGTTTAGACAAGCTAGTGGCTAAGGGAAGGTATCTGAATCAGCTGGGAACTTTGATTTGACATTTCAAGCTGTCAACTCATCAGTTGATTCAATGGTAAGTGACATCCCGCCTCAGCTTCACTGACGAAGTCTAGGCACAATGGGAAACCAGTTGGTGACCTGCCAAAATCAAAATGCTGGGAAAAAAACATTGTTAAGTGGCTAGAAACAAGCCACTAATGATTTCAATTGTCTCCCCCACCGCTGCATATTGGGTTTGCTGAGCACTGGCAGACTCGACATTTAGGAAAGGTGTGTGGTGGCAGGTTCACAGTGGTGTCCCGACCTGCTGTCCATAAAAACACTTTCACATCTGACCCGCCAACGATTGCTCCCGCTGACCCCTGTAATATTCCATCTCCGCCTCCGAAATCGTACATGTAGGTTAGTAGAAACCTACTTATTCGTCAGTATTAATATTACTCATTCAGCTAAACAGAAAGAATACATCCACGGCCCTAGTTCTTCAAATACCGTGATTATTAAACTTCTTTTCCACGAGTGAATGACCCGGAAATTGCGGTCTGAGGCGACGCAAGGGCATTTGCTGCTGGCCCCGAAGAACGCTGCCCACAGCAATCTCTGTGGTGAGAGGTTTGCCTTTTTGATGCGTAATTGATTTCAGCGTGCTTTAGTGTGAATTGCCTCATGCGATCTACTATCAACAAGCTGTCTAAGCAGCCAATCACATTGCGGAATTCTCACAGACAGGGAACCAAGTAATGAAAAGCTGCTTTTATCCGGACTTTTTAAAATGTTACAGAGAGCAAAACATTAGAACATAAGAAATAGGAGTAGGAGTAGGCCATTTGGCCCCTCGAGCCTGCTCTGCCACTCAATAAGATCATGGCTGATCGGATCATAGACTCAGCTCCACTTCCCTGCCTGCTCCCCATAACCCTATATTCCCTTATCGCTCAAAAATCTGTCTATCTCGACCTTAAATATATTCAATGACCCAGCCTCCACAGCTCTCTGGGGAAAAGAATTCCCTAAAGATTTACAACCCTCTGAGAGAAAAAATTGCCGCTCCTTATTCTGAGACTACGTGCTCAATTTCCCCCAGTGATTTGCGACGTTTTTTTGGAGCTGGTCGCTTTTTTTGGCCCAAGTTAAAAATCCACAGTTTCCCCGATCAATTTGCACTCAGTTAGTTACAATTTTTTTCAGCTAAGTTTTTTTTTCAGCCAAAGGAAGCGTAACCTGCCAACCACGCCAATTCTGGTCATTTAGGCAAGTTTGGCCAGCTGAGAGTTACTCCAGTTCTGCTTAGGCCAGCGTATGTGACCACTGCAGAAAAACCTTCTGGAGAGTTAAAGAAATCGGCGCAGGTAAGGAAATCAGAGGAGACCATTCGGCCTGGGCTAGGGACGGGGAGCAGACCGGCAGGGCACACAGGGCCAGGGTTGGGCGGGGGAGGGGCGGGGGAGGCAGCCGATCAAAAGGCTTGGTGCCCGGGGAGGGGGAGGGGGAGAGAGAGAGAGATCACTTCTGTAATGTGTTTTGTTAATGGAACATGATTCAGTTTAAATGTAAAATATATATTATTCAAAAGTTTACAATGTACTTAACTTAACTTTAATATCACTCTTTAAGATCACTTAAAAACTTTACGATCACTTATAAACTTGTAAATTTACATAACTTACAAAAAAATTTTAATTTGAGAACAGTTACAACAGTAACAACAATAATAACAAAAACAACAACAACAGCAAAGAAAGGCTGTAGTAGAATTAAAATTCAGACTGGATATAGTTACTACCTTTATAAAATAGAACTCAAACTGGTTTGTTGTTTGCCCCTCAGTTGGCCTCCATAAAATGGGACTGCACATGGTCTTCGTAGGCAGTTTAGTCATAGACTCTGCACTTGGTCATGGACACTCCACCACCCCTGCCCGCAGGCGGTGGCGCAGTGATTTTGGGCTTGGTACCAAGCTTATTCCTTCTAACATCTCAGGTACTGCGCTCCTCTTGAGGCTGGGGGGCATCAGCGTCAGGCGGCAAGTGGGAGGGCAAAGGTTTGGGCTCTTCACAGGCTGGTGTGGGGATTGGAGTGGGAGTGGCAGTTGATTCTGTCAATGGGCGCGGGGTCTGGGCGTGTTCCCTTATTGCAGCAGCTAACTCACACATGCCGTCCCTCGTGCACCCTGACAGTCTCCCTCCCTAATGGCCAGTACTACCTCTGACATCCTCTCACTCATGGCCAGTGACGTGGTTTGTACTACCTCTGACATTCTCTCACTCATGGCCAGTGACGTGGTTTTCACTACCTCTGACACTCCCTCCCTCATGGACACTATTCCCTCGCTGATGGTCACGGTGAGTGTTGTTACTTCTCCCGGCAGTCCCTCATCACTCACCCCACTGATGGTGTCCAGGAGCGATCGGGTAAGGTCAATGCTCTCCGCAATCAATGACATCATCTGAACCACATCTGTTACATCCTACATCTCAGGAGAGCATGGTCGAACTCTCCCTCCCCTCCTCCCCACGAGTGTGGCTCACATCCCAACACTGGCACCCGCAGCCTGGGATGGTGGGGCCCTGGGTGTGCCTCACTGCACCCCAACACTGGGACCCGCAACCTCGGAAGGTGTGAAACCATGGAATGTCCCACCAACACTCAAACCACTAGTCACGGAAGGGGCTGTCACCTCCATGAGCGGCACTTCCTCCAAAGTCAGTACAACAGTGGGAGCTCCATCCAGCTCCATCCCTTCCCCCTCCCCCCCATGGATGGATTGGAAGATGTTCTCCTTTTCAGGCTCATCCGCATCTGAAACTTCTGCATCTTCAGGATTGGCCTCAAGTTCTGCAAAATATAACAGAGCAGTCAAATGTTTCGCAGCAGAGGAGGGGGCAGGATGGGTGGCATGAGTAGGCTGACACAGCGCAGGCCAGACAGCAGGCTGATTTGAAGGACCACGATGAATTTGCAGGACTTTCCCTCTCCCTCGAGTGTGGGTCCAGCTTGTGCAGTGGTGATTGCTTTTTTCCAGGCAGGACCCATCAAAGCAGTGACCCTCTCTTCAGTGGTTGCAGATTTTACGGGCCTCCTCCTGTTCGAGTTCTTTCCCTTTTGTTGTTGGCCACTTTCTTCTGCAAAGATGAAAATACAACTTTTTAGAGAGGGTGTCTTTCTGCTGGGTGGGACATATACAGCTGGTCACATTTACAATTGCATTGAATAAATGAAAATATTACTTACACTAACTACTTGACCAAGGTCCTGCCATTTCTTTTTACACTGGCTTCCAGATCTCGTGGTGGTCACCATTGCGCAGTAACCTTCTGCAACTTGGTTCAAGCGTTTCTTCATTTCTTTTTGTGGACCTTTTGTGTGACATCTGCTGGTATCCAGCTTCTGCCATCTGTTCTCAATCACAGTAAATTTGTCTCCACTTCTTCCATGCAAGAAATCCTTGGTCCTTGGTCCGTGTTGCATCTTGTACTGCTGCAGCTGCGATTTTTACAATGCTCTCACACACACAGCACTCCTTCCATCACACACACACAACTGGCTCTTTAAAAATGGCCGATTGCCAAATCCCAGCAGCACTGCGCATGCGCTTCCATTGCAGCGACGTCAAAAACATAAGTATTTTTTCCTGCGCATGCGCAGAAGGCCCGGCTTCGTTTTTCGGCGCAGACAGCAGACTCCACCCCCCAAGGTGACTGGGCACACTGCACTATGCCAAATTTAATTTACAGATCGGGAAAGTTTGGACAAATATTTATGGCGCATTTCTGGACCTAAAAATCCGAATTAAATCTGGCAATACGTCAGAAAAACGGGCTTGGGCAAAATTGAGCCCTATGTCTCCTAGTTTTATTTTCCCCTATGAGGGGAAATATCCTCTCTGCATCCACCTTGTCGAGCCCCCGCATTATCTTATATGTTTCGATAAGATCAGCTCACACAATTGGGGCTCTCACATGGCGAAAGGATAGTACCTGAATTATCATGAATATATTTTAAAAACAAAACTTTTTTTTAATGTTACTTCACAAAATTAAAATGAGTTTTTCAGGGCAATAACATTTGTTTAGCAGTCAATAAGCTTTTATCACTCCAGTTACATCTAATCTAACAAGGTTTAACATTTAATGGGGTATTTAACAGCGATATTATCGCGAAAAAGCCCAAGTTTTCCTCAGTTTCACTGATTCCTCTGGTTGCACTGATTTTCGGCTTTGGGGGTGAGGGAGGGAACACCACAGCATCACCAGTGTGGAAGCAGTGAATGACTGACTGCAACTTCAGGATTTTCGCGTTTAGATGCATGTGCATTCCATCCTAAAATTGCGGTCAGTTTCAAAGGCATTATAACGGTTAGTTTGCCGTTATTGCCCACCACAAATTGTGGCCCAATATTCGGATGCTTTTGGCCTAGTATTTAGTTGACTTTGAGCTGCGAATGTATTTGAATTTCTGGTCATCTTGGTTGTACTTCTGTTGTGTGTCTGAAGGTTGATTGGGAATAGGATTGGGCTTGACGGTGACACCTACTCCTGGTCAGATTGCCTTATCAACATTCAGTGCCTAACTTTACATTGTACACTGTAGTGGACAGAATCCGCATTGTGATTCTGGGAGGAGCTCTTCAGCCACAGGGACAAGATGGTTGAGGAGGACTCTAGCAATGACTTTTCCAGTGGCTGACACCAGGGAGATTCCTCTGTAGTTGCCGCAGTCGGACTTGTCCCCTTTTTTTAAAGATGGTCATGATTGCATCTCTGAGATCTCCTGGCATGCTCTCCTTCCAGATGAGAGAGATGAGGTCATGCATTTGCGCCAATAGTGCCTCTCTGCCATACTTCAGCGCCTCAGCGGCGATTCCATCCGTTCCTGATGCCTTGTTGTTCTTGAGCTGACAGATGGCCTTTTCTACCTCGTGCAGGGCTGGGGTTTTGCTGAGATGGTGGCAGAGAGCATGCTGCGGGATGGAGTCGAGGACACTTGCGTCGAAGGCAAAGTCTCGATTAAGGAGATCTTCAAAGTGCTCCTTCCAACGGGCCCTGACTGCCTTGATGAGTGTCTCTCCATTCTTGGTCAGCAGTGGGGTGGGGCCTTGGGTGCTTGGGCCGTAGGTGGACTTAAATGCGGTGAAGAATCCTCGCACATTGTGACTGTGGGCCAACTGCTGAATCTCCTGTGCTTTCTCCACCCACCATCTATTCTTTAAGTCGCGACTTTTTGGTGGACCTCGGCCTTGAGTCGTCTGTAACGCTGCTTTGCTGCTCCCGAGTTGAGTGGTTGTTTCAGGTACAGAGATGCCCTGTGCTTGCGATTTATTAGCTCCTGGATTTCCTTGTCATTCACATTAAACCAGTCCTGGTGTTTCCTGGTTGAGTGACCAAATGTGTCTTCGCAGGCACTGGTTATGGTGGCCTGGAGGGCAGACCAAGCGCTGTGGGCATTCAGCGTCTCGGGGTCATCAAGGGTCGGCAGGTTAGCAGTGAGGCGCTCTCTTAGCTGGGTCTTTGAGTGCCCACGCATTGATTTTTCTGCGGCATTGCATCTGTTGCAGTCGTCCCTTTGGGGCTATATTGAAGTTGATGATGGAACGGATTATAGAAACATAGAAACATAGAAACATAGAAAATAGGTGCCAACCCTTGTAGATAGCCTTCTTTGACCTCACAAAGACCTTTGACACTTAACTGTGAGAGAAGATGGAGCGTCCTCCTCCATTTCGGCTGCCCCCAAAAGTCTGTCGCCATCCTCTGCCTGCTCCACGACATTGCAAGCCATGATCCTGACCAACGAATCCACCACAAACCCAATCCACGTCGAGACCAGGGTATGTTGCCTCCCTGGTGCAAGGGTCAAGGATGTCTCGGAGCAAGTGCAGGACATTCTAAAAAGGGAGGGAGAACAGCCAGTTGTGGTGCACATTGGTACCAACGACATAGGTAAAGAAAGGGATGAGGTCCTATGAAACGAATTTAGGGAGCTAGGAGCTAAATTAAAAAGTAGGACCTCAAAAGTAGTAATCTTGGGATTGCTACCAGTGCCACGTGCTAGTCAGAGTAGAAATCGCAGGATAGTGCAGGTGAATATGTGGCTTGAGCAGTGGTGCAGCAGGGAGGGATTTAAATTCCTGGGGCATTGGAACCGGTTCTGGGGGAGGTGGGACCAGTACAAAGCGGACGGTCTGCACCTGGGCAGGACTGGAACCAATGTCCGAGAGGGAGTGTTTGCTAGTGCTGTTGGGAAGGAGTTAAACTAATATGGCAGGGGGATGGGAACCAATGCAGGGAGACAGAGGGAAACAAAAAGGAGACAAAAGCAAAAGACAGAAAGGAGATGACGAAAAGTGGAGGGCAGAGAAACCCAAGGCAAAGAACAAAAAGGGCCACTGTACAGCAAAATTCTAAAAGGACAAAGGGTGTTAAAAAAAACAAGCCTGAAGGCTTTGTGTCTTAATGCAAGGAGTATCCGTAATAAGGTGGATTAATTAACTGTGCAAATAGATGTTAACAAATATGATGTGATTGGGATTACGGAGACGTGGCTCCAGGATGATCAGGGCTGGGAACTCGACATCCAGAGGTATTCAACATTCAGGAAGGATAGAATAAAAGGAAAAGGAGGTGGGGGAGCATTGCTGGTTAAAGAGGAGATTAATGCAATAGTTAGAATAGGTAGGAAGGACATTAGCTTGGATGATGTGGAATCTATATGGATAGAGCTCGAGAACACCAAAGGGCAAAAAACATTAGTGGGAGTTGTGTACAGACCTCCAAACAGTAGTAGTGATGTTGGGGATGGCATCAAACAGGAAATTAGGGGAGCATGCAATAAAGGTGCAGCAGTTATAATGGGTGACTTTAATATGCACATAGATTGGGCTAACCAAACTGGAAGCAATATGGTGGAGGAGGATTTCCTGGAGTGCATAAGGGATGGTTTTCTGGACCAATATGTCGAGGAACCAACTAGGGGGGAGGCCATCTTAGACTGGGTGTTGTGTAATGAGAGAGGATTAATTAGCAATCTCGTTGTGCGAGGCCCCTTGGGGAAGAGTGACCATAATATGGTGGAATTCTGCATTAGGATGGAGAATGAAACAGTTAATTCAGAGACCATGGTCCAGAACTTAAAGAAGGGTAACTTTGAAGATATGAGGCGTTAATTGGCTAGTATAGATTGGCAAATGATACATAAGGGGTTGACTGTGGATGGGCAATGGCAGACATTTAGAGACCGCATGGATGAACTACAACAATTGTACATCCCGGTCTGGCGTAAAAATAAAAAAGAGAAGGTGGCTCAACCGTGGCTATCAAGGGAAATCAGGGATAGTATTAAAGCCAAGGAAGTGGCATACAAATTGGCCAGAAATAGCAGCGAACCCGGGGACTGGGAGAAATTTAGAACTCAGCAGAGGAGGACAAAGGGTTTGATTAGAGCAGGGAAAATGGAGTACGAGAAGAAGCTTGCAGAGAACATTAAGATGGATTGCAAAAGTTTCTATAAATATGTAAAGAGAAAAAGGTTAGTAAAGACAAATATAGGTCCCCTGCATTCAGAATCAGGGGAAGTCATAACGGGGAACAAAGAAATGGCAGACCAATTGAACAAGTACTTTGGTTCGGTATTCACTAAGGAGGACACAAACAACCTTCCGGATATAAAAGGGGTCAGAGGGTCCAGTGAGGAGGAGGAACTGAGGGAAATCCTTATTAGTCGGGAAATTGTGTTGGGCAAATTGATGGGATTGAAGGCCGATAAATCCCCAGGGCCTGATGGACTGCATCCCAGAGTACTTAAGGAGGTGGCCTTGGAAATAGCGGATGCATTGACAGTCATTTTCCAACATTCCATGGACTCTGGATCAGTTCCTATCGAGTGGAGGGTAGCCAATGTAACCCCACTTTTTAAAAAAAGAGGGAGAGAGAAAACAGGGAATTATAGACCGGTCAGCCTGATCTCAGTAGTGGGTAAAATGATGGAATCAATCATTAAGGATGTCACAGCAGCGCATTTGGAAAGAGGTGACATGATAGGTCCAAGTCAGCATGGATTTGTGAAAGGGAGAACATGCTTGACAAATCTTCTGGAATTTTTTGAGGATGTTTCCAGTAGAGTGGACAAGGGAGAACCAGTTGATGTGGTATATTTGGACTTTCAGAAGGCTTTCGACAAGGTCCCACACAAGAGATTAATGTGCAAAGTTAAAGCACGTGGGATTGGGGGTAGTGTGCTGACATGGATTGAGAACTGGTTGTCAGACAGGAAGCAAAGAGTAGGAATAAATGGGTATTTTCAGAATGGCAGGCAGTGACTAGTGGAGTACCGCAAGGTTCTGTGCTGGGGCCCCAGCTGTTTACATTGTACATTAATGATTTAGACGAGGGGATTAAATGTAGTATCTCCAAATTTGCGGATTACACTAAGATGGGTGGCAGTGTGAGCTGCGAGGAGGATGCAATGAGGCTTCAGAGTGACTTGGATAGGTTAGGTGAGTGGGAAAATGCATGGCAGATGAAGTATAATGTGGACAAATGTGAGGTTATCCACTTTGGTGGTAAAAACAGAGAGACAGACTATTATCTGAATGGTGACAGATTAGGAAAAGGGGAGGTGCAACGAGACCTGGGTGTCATGGTACATCAGTCATTGAAAGTTGGAATGCAGGTACAGCAGGTGGTTAAGAAAGCAAATGGCATGTTGTCCTTCATAGCGAGGGGATTTGAGTACAGGGGCAGGGAGGTGTTGCTACAGTTGTACAGGGCCTTGGTGAGGCCACACCTGGAGTATTGTGTGCAGTTTTGGTCTCCTAATTGAGTAAGGACATTCTTGCTATTGTGGGAGTGCAGCGAAGGTTCACCAGACTGATTCCCGGGATGGCGGGACTGACCTATCAAGAAAGACTGGATCAACTGGGCTTGTATTCACTGGAGTTCAGAAGAATGAGAGGGGACCTCATAGAAACATTTAAAATTCTGATGGGTTCAGACAGGTTAGATGCAGGAAAAATGTTCCCAATGTTGGGGCAGTCCAGGAGTCACAGTCTAAGGATAAGGGGTAAGCCATTTAGGACCGAGATGAGGAGAAACATCTTCACCCGGAGAGTAGTGAACCTGTGGAATTCTCTACCACAGAAAGTTGTTGAGGCCAATTCACTAAATATATTCAAAAAGGAGTTAGATGTCATCCTTACTACTAGGGGGATCAAGGGGTATGGCGAGAAAGCAGGAATGGGGTACTGAAGTTGCATGTTCAGCCATGAACTCATTGAATAGTGGTGCAGGCTAGAAGGGCCGAATGGCCTACTCCTGCACCTATTTTCTATGTTTCTATGTTTCTATGTAAGCAGGGCTGCGCCAACCCTTTTCTCAATCTTCCTCGCTGCAATGCTCCATCTCACGCTCAACAAGCTCCCCGCCGGAGTGGAACTAAACTATAGAACCAGTGGGAACCTGCTCAACCTTCGTCGCCTCCAGGCTAGATCCAAGGACATCCAGCCTCTGTCATCGAACTACAGTATGCGGATGATGTTTGCGTCTGCGAACACTCTGAGGCTAAACTCCAAGCCATTATCAATATCTTCACCGGGCGTACGAAAGCATGGGCCTTACACTAAATATCTGGAAGACAAAGGTCCTCCACCAACCTGACCCCGCTACACAGTACTGCCCCCCCCCCCAGTCATCAAAATCCATGGCGCGGCCCTGGACAACGTGGACCACTTTCCATACCTCGGTAGCCTACTATCAGCAAGGGCAGGCATCGATGACGAGGTCCAACATCGCCTCCAGTGCACCAGTGCAGCCTTCAGTCACCTGAGGAAGAGAGTGTTTGAAGACCAGTACCTCAAATCTGGCACCAAGCTTATGGTCTACAGGGCTGTAGTGATACCTGCCCTTACTGGAGAAATACCACCAACGCTGTCTCTGCAAGATCCTGCAAAGCCCCTGGAAGGATAGATGCACCAACGTCAGTGTTCTCGATCAGGCCAACATCTCCAGCATCAAAGCACTGACAGCACTCGAACAGCTCCGTTGGATGGGCCACATTGTCCGCATGCCTGACACGAGACTCCCAAAACAAGCGCTCTACTCGGAACTCCTACATGGCAAGTGCTGACCAGGTGGGCAGAGGAAATATTTCAAGGACACCCTCAAAGACTCCTTGATAAAGTGCAAGATCCCCACCGGCACCTGGGAATCCCTGGCCAAAGACCGCCCTAAGTGGAGGAAGAGCATCCGGGAGGGCGCTGAGCCGAGAGAGAATGTAGGCAGCGGAAGAAGCGTGCGGAAAACCAGACTCTCCACCCACCGTTCCTTCAATCACTGGCTGTCCCACCCGTGGCAGAGATTGTAATTCACGTATTGGACTGTTCAGTCGCCTGAGAACTCACTTTTAGAGCAAGTCTTCCTCGATTTCGAGGGACTGCCTATGATGATGGATGATGATGATGAGTTTTACACATGAAAGATAGCCACTTGGGTAATACAGCAGGCCGGGGCCATTGGAGGGAGCAGCGTGCGGTGGTATACCACTGCAGGGATCAGCGCATGCTGCTGCAGGAGGGCGACGGCTCCGAAGCCAGGTCGCTGATTGCAGTGTGGGCAGACACAGCAGGAGGGGCGAAGGAGCGGCAAAAATCCATTGAGGGAAGTGACCGGGGCCCAGGAGAGGCGTGAATCTGGGGCCCAGAAGAGACGAGGGCCCAGGGGCTGCACGGGCCAGCCCACACTGTGATATGTGTGCGTGTTCGGTCTGTGCAGCAGAGCTGGTCTCCAGTTATTCTTGGTTAACCCGTGCCACTGGACCAAGACCTAGCTCTGTCAAGCCCGTGTGGTGGCTGGTGTGCAATGACTACCGCATGGTAAAAAAAAATCCATGCACAGGCATCTTCCACCCTTTAACATGTAGTTCAGGATCTGGAATATTAGGTCCTTCATTGAAACACCTGAGAACTCATCCCTTTTTGGCGTGGAAGCAAGTCATCCTCGCTTCGAGAGACTGCCTATGAGGATGATGATACTGGAGGACTGTCAAAGTCTGTGGATCAGAAGAGAAGAAAAAATAGAAAAAAGTGCTTTTGTTACTGTGACAAAAATATATTCAATTTTTTTTGTATTGCTAGGAGCAGCAAGTATGGGTTTAACACCAAGGTCACATAATGCATCTTTTCAGCAGAAAGCCATCAGCTCAAGACAGATGAGATGTCTGGAAAAGAATCCATAAGTTGTAAGCTTTTAATGGTCCACTATTTCAAGTGTTAATTGATTAATTAATCTGGGCCATTATTTGCAGTCACAGATGTCTTTCCCATTGTTAAAGATTGCGGCTTTCAATATTGATGAATGGCTATTTGTTCTAATGTTAGTGTGAAAGAGACAGTCATTTACTGCTTCTGATTTGGGATGGCTGTGCGGGTGGGTCCAGATTATTTAGATGCAATCAAAGGATAGTCTATAATCTTGGCTTTGATTGACGGCTGTTTCTAAGATCTTTGTGAATTGGCCAGGGTCACTGGCTTGTTGTTTGACAGCTTGGGATTAGAATTTTCATAATGGAAAATTGTATTGGCAGCCAGATTCAATCGGCAGTCAGTGTGTGAATCTCATAGACTGCAGCTACATGTCTGTGTGATTCAAAATTTCTCGAGCGAACTAACAGTATATCTTAAAGAGAAGGATGTTTTACAGAGTAAGAATGAGGCTGCATTTTAAAGTACATGCCTGGAGAGAAAATGAGTAGCATCTTTATTAATTTAAGTATTTGAGGAGGATCGCCGAATATATATTTTATTGTATTATACTGTTTGTCATTCATTTATCTACCTTAACTGAATAAAACCACTTGCCGGTACAAAGCCTTAATCTTGAATGGGTCTACCTTTCCAATAGCGAGGTATCACACGGAGGCACATAGAAACAAAGAAACATAGAAAATAGGTGCAGGAGCAGGCCATTCGGCCGTTCAAGCCTGCACCGCCATTCAAAATGATCATGGCTGATCACTTTTGCAACTTCAGTACCCCATTCCTGCTTTCTCTCCATACCCCTTGATCCCTTTAGCTGTAAGAGCCACATCTAACTCCCTTTTGAATATATCTAACGAACTGGCCTCAACAGCTTTCTGTGGTAGAGAATTCCACAGGTTCACAATTCTCTGGGTGAAGAGGTGTCTCCTCATTTCGGTCCT
The DNA here is from genome assembly GCF_044704955.1 of Pristiophorus japonicus. Taxonomy (NCBI): domain Eukaryota; kingdom Metazoa; phylum Chordata; class Chondrichthyes; family Pristiophoridae; genus Pristiophorus; species Pristiophorus japonicus. Next base: position 61,880,457 of record NC_091990.1, on the reverse strand, counting down.
AAATGGCTTACCCTTTACCCTTAGACTGACCCCTATTCTGGACCTCACGAACATCGAGAACATTCTTCCTGCATCTAACCTGTCCAATCCCGTCAGAATTTTATATGTTTCTATGAGATCCCCTCTTATTCTTCTAAATTCCAGTGAATATAAGCCTAGTCGATCCAGTCTTTCTTCATATGTCAGTCCTGCCATCCTGGGAATCATTCTGCTGAACCTTCGCTGCACTCCCTTAATAGCAAGCATGTCCTTCCTCAGATTAGGAGACCAAAACTGAACACAATATTCAAGGTGTGGCCTCACCAAGGCCCTGTACAACTGCAGTAAGACCTCCCTGCTCCTATACTCAAATCGCCTCGCTATGAAGGCCAATATGCCATTTGCCTTCTTCACCGCCTGCTGTACCTGCATGCCAACTTTCAATGACTGATGTACCATGACACCCAGGTCACGTTACAGCTCGACTTTTCCTAATCTGTCACCATTCAGATAATATTTTGCCTTCCTGTTTTTGCCACCAAAGTGGATAACCTCACATTTATCTACATTATAGTGCATTTGCCATGCATTTGCCCTAACCTGTCCAGGTCAATCTTCAGCCTGTTAGCATCCTCCTCGTAGCTCACACTGCGACCCAGCTTAGTGTCATCTGCAAACTTGGAGAAATTCCATTCAATTCCTTCGTCTAAATCATTAATGTATATTGTAAATAGCTGGGGTCCCAGCACTGAACCTTGCAGTACCCCACTAGGCACTGTCTGCCATTATCGAAAAGGACACATTTATTCCTACTCTTTGCTTCCTATTTGCCAACCAGTTCTCAATCCACATCAATACATTACCCACAATACCATGTGCTTTAATTTTGCGCACTAATCTCTTGTGTGGGACCTTGTCAAAAGACTTTTGAAAGTCCAAATACACCACATATACTGGCTCTCCCTTATCCACTCTACTAGTTACATCTTCAATAAATTCTTGAAGATTTGTCAAGCATGATTTCCCTTTCATAAATCCATGCTGACTTGGACTGATCCTGTCACTGCTTTCCAAATACGCTGCTATTAAATCTTTAATAATTGATTCCAACATTTTCCAACATTACCGATGTCAGGCTAACCGGTCTATAATTCCCTGTTTTCTCTCTCCCTCCTTTTTTAAAACATGGGGTTACATTAACTAGCCTCCAATCCATAGGAACTGATCCAGAGTCTAGGGAATGTTGGAAAATTACCACCAATGCATCCACTATTTCTATGGCCACTTCCTTAAGTACTCTGGGATGTAGCCTATCAGGCCCTGGAGATTTATCGGCTTTCAGTCCCATTAATTTCCCGAACACAATTTCCTGACTAATAAGAATTTCCTTCAGTTCCTCCTTCTTGCTAGACCCTCGGTCCCCTAGTATTTCCGGAAGGTTATTTGTGCCTTCCTTAGTGAAGACATAACCAAAGTATTTGTTCAATTGGTCTGCCATTTCTTTGTTCCCTATTATAAATTCACCTGATTCTGTCTGCAAGGGGCCTACATTTATCTTCACTAATTATTTTCTCTTCACATATCTACAGAAGCTTTTGCAGTCAGTTTTCATATTCCCTGCAAGCTTCTTCTCATACTCTATTGTCCCCCTCCTGATCAAACTCTTTGTCCTCCTCTGCTGAATTCTAAATTTCTCCCAGTCCTCAGGTTTGCTGCTTTTTCTGGCCAATTTATATGCCTCTTCCTTGGATTTAACACTATCCCTAATTTCCCTTGTTAGCCACAATTGAGCCACCTTCCTAATTTCCCTTGTTAGCCACAATTGAGCCACCTTCCCCATTTTATTTTCACGTCAGACAGGGATGTACAATTGTTGAAGTTCATCCGTATGATCTTTAAATGTCTGCCATTGCCTATCCACCGTTAACCCTTGAAGTATCATTTGCCAGTCCTGCCTAGCCAATTCACATCTCATACCATCGAAGTTACCTTTCTTTAAGTTCAGGACCCTAGTCACTGAATTAACTGTGTCACTCTCCATCTTAATGAAGAATTCTACCATATTATGGTCACTCTTCCCCAAGGGGCCTCGCACAACAAAATTGCTAATTAATCCTCTCTCGTTACATAACACCCAGTCTAGAATGGCCAGCTCTCTAGTTGGTTCCTTGATGTATTGGTCAAGAAAACCATCCCTTATACACTCCAGGAAATCCTCCTCTACTGTATTGCTACCAGTTTGGTTAGCCCAATCTATATGCAGATTAAAGTCACCCAAGATAACTGCTGTACCTTTATTGCATGCATTCCTAATTTCCTGTTTGATGCCATCCCCAACCTCACTACAACTGTTTGGTAGTCTGTATACAACTCCCACTAGCATTTTCTGCCCTTTGGTGTTCCACAGCTGTACCCATACAGATTCAACATCGTCCAAGATAATGTCCTTCCTTACTATTGCGTTAATCTCCTCTTTAACCAGCAATGCTACCCCACATTCCTTTCCTTTCTGTCTATCCTTACTGAATGTTGAAAACCCCTGGATGTTGAGTTCCCAGCCTTGGTCACGCTGGCCCATGTCTCCGTGATGCCAATTATATCATATTCATTAATTGCTGCCTGTGCAGTTAATTCCTCCACCTTATTACGAATGCTCCTCGCATTGAGACACAGAGCCTTCAGGTTTGTTTTTTTAACACTCTTTGTCCTTTTAGAATTATGTTGTAATGAGGCCCTTTTTGATTTTTGCTTGTGATTTCTCTGCCCTGCACTTTTACTTATCTCCTTTCTACCTTTTGCTTCTGCCCCATTTTACTTCCCTCTGTCTCTCTGCATAGATTCCCATCCCCCTGCCATATTAGTTAAACCCTCTCCAACAGCACTAGCAAACACTCCCCCAAGGACATTGGTTCCGGTCCTGCCCAGATGCAGACTGTCCGGTTTGTACTGGTCCCACCTCCCCCAGAACCGGTTCCAATGTCCCAGGAATTTGAATCCCTCCCTCTTGCACCTTTCCTCAAGCCACATATTCATCTGAGCTATCCTGCTATTTCTACTTTGACTAGCACATGGCACTGGTAGCAATCCTGAGATTACTACCTTTGAGGTCCTACTTTTTAATTTAACTCCTAGCTCCCTAAATTCAGCTTGTGGGACCTCATCCCGTTTTTTTACCTGTATCGTTGGTACCTATATGCACCACGACAACTGGCTGTTCACCCTCCCCCTCCAGAATGCCCTGCAGCCACTCTGAGACATCCTTGACCCTTGCATCAAGGAGGCAACATACCATCCTGGAATCTCAATTGCGGCCGCAGAAGCTTCTATCTATTCCCCTTACAATAGAATCCCCTACCACTATAGCTCTCCGACCTGTTTTTCTGCCCACCTATGCAGCAGAGCCACCCATGGTGCCATGAACTTGGCTGCTGTTGCCTTCCCCTGATGAGTCATCTCCCCCAACAGTACCCAAAATGGTATATCTGTTTTGGAGGGAGATGACCACAGGGGACCCTTGCACTACCTTCCTTCCACTACTCTGCCTGATGGTCACCCATTCCCTATCTGCCTGTGTAACTTTTACCTGCCGTGTGACCAACTCACTAAACGTGCTATTTATGAAATCCTCAGCATCACGGATGCTCCAGAGTGAGTCCATGCACAGCTCCAGTGCCTCAATGCTGTCTGTCAGGAGCTGCAGCTGGACACACTTCCTGTACACATTGTAGTCAGGGACACTAGAAGTGTCCCTGACTTCCCACATAACACAGGAGGAGCATGACATGGGTCTGGGCTCTCCTACCAGGACTTAATCCTTAAATTAACTTAATTTGGCAACAATGCCAAAGATTACCCACCGATAAGAAAAGAAAAAGAAAACAAAAAAGATTAAATACTCACTAATCCATCATCCAATCACTTACCCACTTGGCTGTGACGTCACACTTGGATTTCTTATTACTTCTTTGTTTATTCTTGTCCCTGCACCAACTGTCTCCTCCAACTGCCGCTGCTCATGGCCTTTTATAGGCCTCGATCCTCGACCTCCCGCTCCTACGACTGCTGCTTCCGACTGCTGCTGCTCCTGGCGTTTTATAGGCCTCGATCCTCAATGTCCTGCTCCTCCGACTGTCGACATAAGAACATACATAAGAACATAAGAAATAGGAGCAGGAGTAGGCCATTTGGCCCCTCGAGCCTGACCCGCCATTGAATAAGATCATGGCTGATCTTCGACCTCAACTCCACCTTCCTGCACTATCCCCATATCCCTTAATTTCCTTTGTTCCCAAAAATTTATTGACCTCTGTGTTGAATATATTCAATGGCCGAGCATCCACAGCTCTCTGGAGTAGAAAATTCCAAAGATTCCCATCCCTTTGAGTGAAGAAATTTCTCCTCATCTCAGTGCTAAATGGCTGGCCCTTTATTTTGAGGCTGTGTCCCCGTGTTCTAGAATCTGCAGCCAGGGAAAACATCTTCTCTGAATCTATCCTGTCAAGCCCCTTAAGAATTTTGTATGTTTCAATTAGATTACCTCCCATTCTTCTAAACTCTAGGGAATATAGGTCTAGTCTACTCAATCCGTCCTCATAGGGCAATCCGCTCATCTCAGGAACCAGTGTAGTGAACCTTCATTGCACTCCCTCTATGGCAAATATATCCTTCCTTAGGTAAGGAGACCAGAACTCGACACAGCGCTCCAGTTGTGGCCTCGTAATCACATCCTATTAGCCAGAGTACAGGCTCACTGTTAAAATCCCTGGTTCTTGCTTTTGTTTACATAAATATTGTAGAGGACACGAGACCCGCTCAATGAAGCAAATGTAGATGATAATCCTAAGAAAATGCCTAGTGTACAAAATCAAAAACATGTTACTTTTTAGTTAATACTCTATTGATGAATTTGTAGAATAGACTTTAGTAAATAATCCCAAGTAATTTAATATTATGCAGTGCTTCTCTATTAATGGTCCTTCTATTGCACAGTGGGAGATAGTCAGTTCTTGCCTCAGACTATTGGTCCTTGGGTGACCTGCAGTAAAGGATAGACACCCAAGTCAAGAGAAGGTACCTGCTACAGATAATACTTGATCTCTAACTTGAGTTCAATTGAAACTTACTCTTGTATCATTTTTGCTTATGAGTGACTCAGGCTGTTGTAACTGATACATAATATTATATTGTACTCCAACACCCCACCCTATACACTACTCTAAACTCTTCTATACTCCTATATGCACAAGAACCCAGATGAGATGGCCCCGAGTGTTTAAAGAACATAGGCTGAAATTTTTACCTTGGAGTCCGTTCGGGTGTGTGCGAGCCATGCAGCGGGTCGTGAATGAGATGTTCTGAGCAGCGCGCACCTCGGTGGGTCCTTTGCGCCACAGAGCAGAGTTGTAACCTGGTGTCCCCAATTCACAAGTGAGCAAGAATAGCTGGTGGAGACAGGGACAGCAGTGGAGAGACCTGGCCGGAGGGCACAGGACTATCCCAGCTCTGCTGAGCTGCATGCAGATGCTGAGCCTCGGGGGCCATCCAGAAAGAGGGTGATCCTGGAGGGGCAGCAACAATTGCAGGAGGCTCTGGCATCATTTGCGCCCGGGATGTCTGCAAATGTGCAGAGAATGGAGGAGCCCATCTCCAACATGAGCACCACCATGTTGCAGGCAATGATGTGCTGTTCCATGGAAAGGATGGCCTCCTGCATGGGGCAGCAAATGCGCCATTCACATGAGCACATGCTAGCTGTGGACAACTGATGGCAGATGCTCATGGACCTCCTCTCAAGGAGGGCGGTAAATGTAGACTTGGGCATTCATCGCTGATGTGCAGCAAGGTGCTTTCCAGCTGCTTGCTAGCAGGGAAGTGCGGGTGGCTCATGAGAGGAATGATGGTGAGAGGGGACGTGGAAATGGGGTCTCTCCTCAAAGCGCTCCCACTTCACCCCCATTGCACCCCCTCAGTCCGAGTCACACATGTCTCCGCGGACCCCGATGGCCAAGTCTGCCCCTGCACAGTCGCAGGAGGAGCAGTCTTTGGCGGGGTCCTCACAGGCTCCAAAACCTTCCAACGAGACACAGCAGGGAAGTGAGCAGGCTGCCTCCAGCTCTGCTGAAGCCACAGGGCTTGCACCTCATAGAAGCACTCGGAAAAGAAAAATGACACAAAAGTAGATATAACCATGTGCGTACCCGTGAACATCAAAAAATGTTAGTGTTAAGTTTCAGTGATTTTGATGACACACTTAAATGTTTTTCTTTGCACCACTTTCAGGTCCATTTTTACCTCAAATCCTGGAAGTGGCTTTGGCACTTGGAGTGAATGGAGCATTGGGGCTTTGGGTGAGAGGAATGGATTGGTCAATTTAGGGATGCTTTATGGTGTTGTTGGGGGGAACTCAGTACAGCATATTGGCACGCAGGTGGTTGCATTGGAGCAAGTTCAGTAAATGAGGCCATCCCTGGCCATTGGGCAGCAATCTGCACCACTGCTGGCGCCATTTCCACCTTTGGTTCCTCTTCCTCCTCGTCTTCCACCTGTTCCTCCTCCTTCTCCAAAGAGGATGTGCACCTTGCTCCTCCTGCAGCTCCAATCCTCGTTGTTACGCTTTGTTATGCAGCGCGCAACAGACATAAGAACATAAGAAATAGGAGCAGGAGTAGGCCATTTAGCCCGTTGAGCCTACTCTGCCATTTAATAAGATCAGAGCCTCCTGCAATTGTTGCTGCACCTCCAGGATCACCCTCTTTCTGGGTGGCCCCCGAGGCTCAGCATCTGCATGCAGCTCAGCAGAGCTGGGATAGTCCTGTGCCTAACCCTAACCCTAACCCTAACCCTAGCTGTAACCCTAACTCAGCTCCACTTCCCTGCCCGCTCCCCATAACCCTTTATTCCCTTATCGCTCAAAAATCTGTCTATCTCCACCTTAAATATATTCAATGACCCAGCCTCCACAGCTCCCTAGGGCAGAGAATTGCAAAGATTTCCAACCCTCTGAGAGAAGAAATCCCTCCTCATCTCAGTTTTAAATGGGCGTCCCCTTATTCTGAGACTATGTCCCCAAGTTTTAGTTCGCCTATGAGTGGTAATATTCTCTCTACATCCACCTTGTCAAGCCCCCTCATTATCTTATATGTTTAGATACGATCACCTCTCATTCTTCTGAACTCCAATGAGTATCGGCTCAACCTACTCAACCTTTCTTCATAAGTCAACTCCCTCATCTCCGGAATCAGCCTAGTGAACCTTCTCTGAACAACCTCCAATGCAAGTATATCCTTCCTTAAATTCGGAGACCAAAACTGTACGCAGACGACAATGATTCTGGAGACACTGGGTGGCGTGTACTGAAGGGCTCCTCCAGATCTGACAAGGTATCTGAAGCGCATCTTCAGCATGCCTATTGTTTGCTCTGTGACACATTTGGGTAGTTGTGGCTTTCATTATAACACTCCTCGGCCTCTGCTCTTGGCGATATCAAGGATATCATGAGCCACGTCATCAGTGGATAGCCCTTGTCGCCAAGCAGCCAGCCGGTATGTCTGTTTGGTAGCGAAGAGCTGAGGGAGGGTGGATTGGCATGGAATGAAAGCGTCATGACAGCTGTCAGGGAATTTGGCATATACATGCATAATCATATTTTTATAGTTGCAGACATGCTGCACATTGAGGAAGTGGAAGCCTTTGTGGTTCACAAACACTCCTGGGTGATGATGAGGTGCCTTCATGGCCACATGTGTGCAGTCAATGACGCCCTGCACCCGTGGGAAGCCAGGCAGAGCCGCAAATCTGAGTAACATTGGCCTCATCACTGGCAAAGTTTATATAATTGGCTGACTTTTGAAACATAGCATCTGTCACCTGTGTGATGTATCTCGGGGCGGCCAACTGCGAGATCCTGCAAATGTTTGCTGCAGATCCCTGGAAGGAGCCTGAGGCGAAGAAGTTGAGGGTGGTGATGACATTGACAGCCACTAGTGAGGAATGTTCACCAGGTCCTCTGGGCAGCTGGACTTGTTCCAGCAAGCTACAAATGTCTGCAACGACCCAGCCCGATAGCCTGAACCTCCTTTGGCACTGCTGTTCTGTCCTGTTGTGGAAGCTCATCCTCTGCCTGTATACCTTGTGTTGCGGGTATTGCCTCCCACACAGTGCAGCCATGTGGTGGCCTGTCTCCTGTGGAGCATCAGGTCGTTGAGGGAAAGATTGCCATTGTGGTTGCTGCTGCTGCTGGTGCCTGGCCCGTCGGTCCGATTCTGAGGACCAATGTGAGGCAATATAAGTGGCACCCATGCTGATGTAGTAGAGGGCAGATAGAGTGGAGATCAGAGGACCATTCCCTCAGTGTTGTGATCGTGAGTAGCAATGTGGAGAGAGTGGCTTCCGAGGTTGCGGAAATGACCTGCAAACTGCAGACACTGAAATCTATGGACACAATGGAATGAGCAAGAGCCTTTCCTGAGGCAAGTAATGAGGTGTAATGTTGCAGTATTTATGTGCTTTTCCCAGCTGTAAAAGAATGAACTTGCCAAAGGGAAGGTTCCTGATCTCCATGAATCCTGCGCTCCTGCAGTTAAACTCAAAAGCTAGCGTAAAAAACACTCTTAAAGGTCTCTCATCAAGCACTGAATGATTTCAATTAGGTCACCCGGCTCTGCCGATCGAGCCCATGTTGGTCCTTTGAAGCCACCTGACTTAAATGCACGAGGCGGTGGGATGATGGTGGGTTCCTCCGCGCTCCCTATTTCCGGGACTTTTACCGCCAACTGGCCCCAAACCCGGCCGCTCAGCAACAAGAAAATTCCAGCCACAGTTATTGAGCTCACAAGAAAGAAGAAAGTCAATTTATTCTTTATTTAATTGCTATAGGCAACTGAAAGATCTTTGGCCTGGTTTTCTCCAATTACAGAGCTAATCTTCTTCCAGGTCACCAATCAAGAAAATCATTGAGGTTAAAAGAAATGAAACTTCAGTGGTTTAATCCTAGCCACAGTTTCTGACTGATGTCCTAACCCAAATACATACTGGGAGACTTACATGTTGTAGCCGGCAGTGCTTCACCAGCTTTTCATGAAGTAGAAAGAGCTTCAGGAGGTAAAATTCATGGCTGCCAGCAACTCGGGGTAATGGCTGCTGAAAATGTCTGAAGCATTACCAGAGATAAACTTGTGCTGGGGGCTTAAGGTATTTGCTTCATGGGTTCTTTGCTTAAGAATTCATAATAACACATTGCTATTACGAACTAGTTCGTTTATTAACACAGGTTTAACAATCACACTACACATTACCAGTTCATCCACTTGGCTCTCAACTGCATGCCTCATTGTGGATGGCCTAGACCCAACTGACTGGGGTTTTATTGAGTCATGTGAACATCACGTGACTGGCTAAGCCACTCACAGTGCAACAGCTCTACAACTATTTTAAGTTGCATCTGTAAATCAAATGCCTCCAGATTAAAGAGGGCACTAAAAACGACACATTGAATAAATTAAACTTTTGATGGTAATCTTAAATCATCTTAAAATTTGGTTGCCGGGGGTGATGATGCACTTCAGTCCCTCCGGCGCCCACCTCTCGCGGAAGGCCGCGAGCGTACCAGGGGACACCGCGTGCTCCATCTCCGGGGACACCCTGGTTCGGATGTAACCGCGGAAGACCCCCTCGACCGCCCGCTGCCTGGATCGGCTGATGGCCCCCTTGTCCATGCCCAGGAGCAGTCCTACGAGGAGGCCTTCCGACCTGCCCGCTCCCCTCCGCACAGGGTACAACAGCTCTATAAACATGTGAGCATACTCACAGGTGCATACATTACAGGGGTTAAAGATTTTTAGCCCAGTGCTAATGTACTGTGTAAGGCCCTCCTGGTGGTGTTAATGCAACATGGAGGTCGAAGTTCCCGTCCTGAAGCGCTGTTCCAGCTTCTAACAGCCTCTGGGAGCGAGGCTGTGCAGTTCGGAAGGAATTGTGGGTAATTAAGAAGGGCTATGAATTTAAAGGACTGATGCCTTCTGAACGAATAAAAATTAAAATGAAATGAAAAAATGCAGTTTTCAGCTCTTACTGCCTTAAAAAAAAATTATATTAAAAAGAAATCCCAAATGGGAGTCTTCAGCAATTAAAGCTGAATTCCCTTCCAAACCTCAACAAATGGGAAAAGTGCCTCAACAAGCCAGGGAAGGGGATCCCAGGGTTTCGCACACAGCAACTCCAGCTTTGTGCAGGGGTCAACACTGCAAGAGCAGCCCTCTACCCACAGGGGCCAGGAGGCCCTCCTGAAAGAAGGATGTGGCACCAGATCACCGAGGCCTTCACCGCCAGCAGTGTCACCCCCACCACCTGGCCCCAGTGCCCAAAGAAGCTCCATGACCTCAGACCACTGGTCAAGATCAGTGAATGCATCTTTAAAAGCCGTTTCCTACCAACTGCACCACGCGCCTCATGCACTGCTCAATGTATGACTCCCAATCACTCACCTACCAACAATCTGCAACAAGCATGAGGCACAGCTCTCATGCATAGTCTCACCTCACCCCCTTGAAGGAGACGGTGCTGGTCATTCATGGCAGGGGCATGGCTGAGCCCTTCGACAGCGGCGGGGCTGAAAGGATACAAGATTCTGGTATTCTCCTACATTATCTTCCTCTGGCATGCACCTCTTGCTTTCCCACCCTCCATCATCACTCCCGCCTTGTGCCTTCCTCATTTCACACGCCTAAGAACTGCAGCCTGCCCAGCCAATGGTTGGCCAAGAAGAGGGAGAGGAGAGTGAAGAAGAAGCAGAAACACTCTCACTCGATTTGACACTCCCAGCCACCACCTCATCAAGCTCAACCAGAAAGGCCATTTGCAGTGCCCCCCTGAAAGTCAGCAGCCTTCCACCAGCCATTCTGCAGTCACTGGGGTAGCACTGCGTGACATCGGTAGGATAGGCAAAGGCACACATAAGGCAGTCAATCAGAGAATGCATAAAGGTGATGAGTTGATTTCTTGATATATTGGATGGATAGATGTATATAGTTGGTGTGATGTATCTCACATTACTGTATATAACTGTATCTTACCTTGCTATACATGACTGTAACTGGATATGACCTGTAACAATAAACAAACCTTGCCACCAGGGGTGCACTTGCAGGAGACACTCCATTCCTGTCCCACTGAGGTATATAAAGGAAGGTCTCAGGCAAGTGCAGCACTGGAGAGCTGGAATTAAAGGTGCAGGTCCTGAGTGACCTTGACTTCAGCATGTGTCTCATGTAAGTCAGTACATTAGAGTCAGGACTTAACAGTGGCGATGAGTTACGGGATCACAGAATCCACAGAATGGCTACCAACAGCTCAGATGAGAAATACAATGCTGGAGACAATTGGGATGACTTTATAGAAAGACTCCAGCAAAGCTTTGTGACTAAAGACTGGCTGAGCGACGATAAGGCAGACAAGAGAAGAGCCCATCTCTTGAACAGCTATGGCTCGAAAACATACGCTTTAATGAAAGACCTGCTGGCACCTGAGAAACCAGCAAGCACGTCATTTGAGGAGTTGAGCACATTGGTGAGAGACCACCTGAAGCCAGCGAGCAGCCTACACATGGCCAGACACAGGTTCTACAACTACAGACGCTGTGTGGGCCAAAGCATACCCGACTTTGTGGCGGAACTTTGGAGGCTGGCTAGTTCATGTGAGTTCCCCGATGAACTAAGGAGAGAAGTACTGAGATACTTTTTTATTAAAGGAATAGGCCATGCCGGCATATTCCGAAAGCTTATAGAGACTAAGAACTTGACTCTAGAGGCAGCAGCAATGGTTGCACAGACGTTCTTGGCAGGCGAAGAAGAAACGAGGCTGATCTATACTTCAGGTATGACAACCAACGAGGCATCGGAACAAGTGGTTTACATTGTGAAACAAACCGCTACACCCACACACAGACAAAGGCAGGAGAGCAGGCCTTCAACAGCAGACAGTGGTTCCAGAAGCCATCAAAATCAAGGGCCTCATGAACGGCCAATCACACCTCATCAACTCACAATGCGAGCAATTAACAACAGATTGAGAGAAGCTCAAGGGAGATCAGCCAGATGCAGCTCATCCTTCGGAAACAATGGAAACGGTCTGTGTTGAAGATGTGGAGGAAGGCACTCAACCAGGGTGTGTCGATTTCAGCATGCCATTTGCAGAAACTGCAACTACACAGGACATCTGGCTCACATGTGCAGAAAAACAGCAGCTCGGCTGGTATATGAATCGGAAGGGTCGGAAAGCGAACCAGAAGACGGTTGGAACAGTGCACGGGATGCCGAGGTACAGCGGGTTAACACGATCAATGTCCACTGTTCTTACACCAAGATGCCTCCAATTATGATGAGGGTTCTACTCAATGGGATACCAGTCATCATGGAACTGGACACGGGGACCAGTCAATCCCTCCGGAGGCATGTAGACCAAATAAAAAGTAGATTCACTGATAACACTGAAGAACCAGAGGCAGACTACAGTATGGAACTCACACCACACCTGGTGGACAGACAGAGGGAACAACCTGAGGAAAGGGCAATCTCAACAGACAGCCCAGGTGAGATACCAGCAATCACACCAAACGAAAAACAGGCACCAAGGCAAATAACTGAACCACAACTAAGACGCTCCGTGCGAGAGCGCAGACCGCCTGAGAGACTGAATCTGTAAAGGCAATAAGACCTTGGGGGAGGGTGATGTCATGTATCTCACATTACTGTATATAATGTATCTTACCATGCTATACATGACTGTAACTGGATATGACCTGTAACAATAAGCATACCTTACCACCAGGGGTGCACTTGCAGGAGACACTCTATACCTGTCCCACTGAGGTATATAAAGGGAGGTCTCAGGCAAGTGCAGCACGGGAGAGCTGGAATTAAAGGTGCAGGTCCTGAGTGACCTTGACTTCAGCATGTGTCTCGTGTAAGTCAGTACATTAGAGTCAGGACAGTTGGATTAGAACGTTTGCTTTGTGGGGGCTTTTATTTCAGCACCATGGCCAAAAGGAAGCTGCGATGGTCAGTAACAGAGGGCAGGTAGGATGTGGGACTAATGCTGAAAGGGGAATTAGGGTTGTGGTCACCGGGACCGCAGGCGGAAGCTTCCATCCCAGATATCTCGGCCAGAAAGGGGCTGTCTGGGTTGTATCCTTCCTTCGGCTTACTCTTCTTCTTCCTCTTATGTGTCTTCCTCTTCCCTCTGTGAATGGATGCTGTTAATCTGAAATGACAGCATAAAATGCTGGAACTACTCAGCAGGTCAGGCAGCATCTTGACCTGAGTCGTGAACTCTCTTTCTCTCTCCACGGATGTTGCCTGACCTGCTGAGTATTTGCAGCATTTTCTGCCTTCTCAGAGGCCATCCGAGGCCTTACAAGCATCCATCAGCACTCCCTACACACTTAAATACTTTTAATATCAATACAGCAAGCCACTACTTCAGTAAAAAAAAACAATCCAAAAGCTTAAATGCAAACTTACCAGAAAGACGTGTGGGTCCCTTTAAGAGGTGCTGACAGCGCCTCTGTGAGTTCACTTGCACGCTGGGTTTATCTGGCGTGCTAAGGGCCTAGCGCTGAACTCAGCACTCGAGTCAAAGTTCGCCATGGTGACGTTAAGTCGGCATTGCACGCCAACTGATATTACTGCTACCTCATTTAAATCTGCAGGGTGATACATCATAACGGCAGCGCTGTCAGGCCTGGGAAACGGAGGCGGCCATGTGACCTGCCACCAGCTGGTGATAGAGCAGCGGCAACCTCTTTTTGTCTTTTCTTTCGGTAACCGGTGGCGTAAAGCCCCTGAATTTTTATCCCTCAATGTGTAAGCTGTTTGTCATTGAATGGATAGCTCTTGAGATAGTTTCTCACCATGTGGTCAACTCTTGGAGCTCTTGAAGTGGATTTTAGTGTGCTGACAGACCCTGACCAGTTAGTGGGTCCATCATCATCATCATCATAGTCCCTCAAAATCGAGGAAGACTTGCTTCCACTCAAAAAGTGAGTTCTTACGTGACTGAACAGTCCAATACGGGAATTACAGTCCCTGTCACAGTGGGACAGATAGTCACTGAGGGAAAAGTGTGGGTGGGACTGGTTTGCCGCACGCTCCTTCCGCTGCCTGCGCTTGATTTCTGCTTGCTCTCGGCAATGAGACTTGAGGTGCTCAGCGCCCTCCCGGATGCACCTCCTCCACTTAGGGCGGTCTTTGGCCAGGGACTCCCAGGTGTCAGTGGGAATGTTGCATTTTATCAGGGAGGCTTTGAGGGTGTCCTTGTAACCTTTCCTCTGCCCACCTTTGGCTCGTTTGCTGTGAAGGATTTCCGAGTAGAGAGCTTGCTTTGGGAGTCTCGTATCTGGCATGCGAACAATGTGGCCTGCCCAGCGGAGCTGATCAAGTGTGGTCAGTGCTTCGATGCTGGGGATGTTGGCCTGATCGAGGCCAACATCCCCAGCATCGGAGCACTGGTGGGTCCACAGAGTGCTGACAGACCCTGACTAGGTGGATGTCAGTGTGCAGCAGGTCTTTGTAACGTATATATTACTCTTTTTGAAATTAGATTCCATCAACTTAAGCGTAATGGTTATGTTCCTGAACTAGTTATCCAGAGAAATGAGTTCAAATCCCACCATGGCAGCTGGGGAATTTAAATTCAGTTAATTAAATAGATCTGTAATAAAAATCAAGTAAGTATGAAACTTTCAGATTGTCATAAAAACCCCTTTACTTCACTCATGTCCTTTGGGGAAAGAAAGCTGCCACCTTATCTGGTCTGGCCTATATATGACTTCAGACTCACAATGTGGTTGACTCTGAACTGCCCTCTGAAATGACCTAGTAAGCCACTCAATTGTAACAAACTACTAGAATAAATCCGGGCGGATCACCCGGCATTGACCTCGGCACCGACTTCGGACACGACAACGGCACATCCAGCCCAGTCGACCCTGCAAAGTCCTCCTTACCAACATCTGGGGACACGTGCCAAAATTGGGAGAGCTGTCCCACAGACGCGTCAAGCAACAGGCTGACATAGTCATACTCACAGCCAATGTCCCAGACTCCTCCATCACCATCCCTGGGTATCTCCTGTCCCACCGAAAGGACATAGCTGCCAGACTGGGATTGTTAGTTTTGTCCCTGATTATCGTTTCCAAAAGCTTCTCGACTACCGAGGTTAAACTGACTGCCCTGTAGTTGCTGGGTTTATCCTTGCACCCTTTATTGAACAAGTGTGTAACATTTGTAGTTTTCCAGTCCTGTGGCACCACCCCATATCCAAGGAGGATTGGAAGATAATGGCCAGTACCTTCACAATTTCTACCTTTATTTCCCTCAGCATCCTGGGATGCATCCCATCTGATCCTGGCAACTTATCTACTTTAAGTACAGCCAGCCATTTTTTTAATACTTCCTCTTTATCAATTTTTATCCCATCCAATATCTCAACTACCTCCTCTATCACGATGACTTTGGCAGCACCTTCTTCCTTGGTACAGACAGATGCAAAGTACTCATTTCGTACTTCAGCCATGCCCTGTGCCTCCATGCATAGGTCTCCTATTTGTTCCCTAATCGGCCCCACCCTTCCTCCTACAACCCGTTTATTATTTATGTACCGATAGAAGACTTTTGGATTCCTTTTTATGTTAGCCGCCATTCTATTCTCATACTCCATCTTTGCCCCTCTTTTTCCTTTTTCATTTCCCCTCTGTACTTTCTGTATTCAACCTGGTAAATATTCACTCCCTCCACCACTGGTGCACCGTGGCTGCAGTGTGTACCATCTACAAGATGCACTCCAGCAACTCGCCAAGGCTTCTTCGACAGTACCTCCCAAACCCGAGACCTCTACCACCTAGAAGGACAAGGGCAGCAGGCGCATGGGAACACCAAGTTCCCCTCCAAGTCACACACCATCCTGACTTGGAAATATATCACTGTTCCTTCAGTGTCACGGGGTCAAAATCCTGGAACTCCCTCTCTAACAGCACTGTGGGAGTACCTTCACCACACGGACTGCAGCGGTTCAAGAAAGTGGCTCACCACCACCTTCTCTGGGCCTTTAGGGATGGGCAATAAATGCTAGTCTTGGCAGTGACGCCCACATTCTAGAATTAATAAAAAACAAATCAAAATGGCTATACTCAGTTCTGTATAATTTGGAGCTCTTCCATTGGTGTAAATGTATCAGAGTTAAATTCAGCCCACATATCAGAATTTATATAGTCTAAATTTAGTCCACTTTCTTTTTGAATTTGCTTATCCTTTGAAAGTAAATTAAGTATCAGTTCACAGAGGTGCAACATATTGTACACTGACATTCTCCAAGCCTATTATTACAGCTCATTTGCATTGAAAGACAATATATTTCTTCATGCTTGTGGAGTTCGTGTTTCTTCCAAAAATACTCTGGTATTTGACAATACCTGTAGTTTGTAGCTGGAGCCATAGCAACAATAGCAAGTTTTCAGCAACGCTATAATTAAAACAAATTAACACATGTCACTGTCAGCCAAAATATTCCTGACCGACAAATATTTGGAATCATTTGACAGGGAAACATATTAAATATTAAGCATTGACGTTAGCCATTCAATTCCTAGGTGGCTTTATCATGAGTATTTATTCATTTTCTTGATTGTACAGGCAAGGGGCTATATAGTATTTATGCTCTCTGGTTACTGGGTAGTCAGGGTTGGTAGGGTGGCCTTTTTTGGGAGGGCATATCCTGATTAGAGGGCAAACTGCTGTTTCCAGCAAACAGTTACTTTCCATACCCAGATTGTAGCAGCCAATTGAGTGTTTAACCCTATGCAGCAAAGGGTTCTTATGACCCATTGATGAGCTGTGGCCACTCACACCCTCTGGCTCTGAGTATTGTGCTCGATGTTATCCCAAAATTCAGAGCCGCTGCTCCAGTAGGTCCCTTGCAGTCAGACTCAGGTGAATTTATAATGGGGAACAAAGAAATGGCAGACCAATTGAACAAATACTTTGGTTCTGTCTTCACGAAGGAAGACACAAATAACCTTCCGGATATACTAGGGGACCGAGGGTCTAGAGAGAAGGAGGAATTGAAGGATATCCTTATTAGGTGGGAAATTGTGTTTGGGGAAATTGATGGGATTGAAGGCTGATTGTCTGCATCCCAGAGTAATTAAGGAAGTGGCCCTAGAAATAATGGATGCATTGGTGATCATTTTCCAACAGTCTATCAACTCGGGATCAGTTCCTATGGACTGTAGGGTAGCTAATGTAACACCACTTTTTAAAAAAGGAGGAAGAGAGAAAATGGGTAATTATAGGCTGGTTAGCCTGACATCAGAAGTGGGGAAAATGCTGGAATCAATTATTAAGGATGAAATAGCAGCGCATTTGCAAAGCAGTGACAGGATCGGTCCAAGCCAGCATGGATTTATGAAGGAGAAATCATGCTTGACAAATCTTCTGGAATTTTTTGAGGATGTAACTAGTAGAGTGGACAAGGGAGAACCAGTGGATGTGGTGTATTTGGACTTTCAAAAGGCCTTTGACAAGATCCCACACAAGAGATTGGTGTGCAAAATTAAAGCACATGGTATTGGGGGTAACATACTAGCATGGATAGAGAATTGGTTGGCAGACAGGAAGCAGAGAGTCGGGATAAATGGGTTCTTTTCAGAATGGGAGGCAGTGACTAGTGGAGTGCCGCAGGGACCCCAGCTCTTTATAATATACATTAATGATTTGGATGAAGGAATTGAAGTAATATCTCCAAGTTTGTAGATGACACTAAACTGGGTGGCGGTGTGAGCTGTGAGGAGGATGCTAAGAGGTTGCAGGGTGATTTGGACAGGTTAGGTGAGTGGGCAAATGCATGGCAGATGCAGTATAATGTGGATAAATGTGAGGCAATAACACGAAGGCAGAATATTATCTGAATGGCGGCAGATTAGGAAAAGGGGAAGTGCAACGAGACCTGGGTGTCATGCTACATCAGTCATTGAAAGTTGACATGCAGGTACAGCAGACGGTGAAGAAGGCAAATGGCATGTTGGCCTTCATAGCTAGGGGATTTGAGTATAGGAGCAGGGAGGTCTTACAGCAGTTGTACAGGGCCTTGGTGAGACCTCACCTGGAATATTGTGTTCAGTTTTGGTCTTCTAATATATTCAAGAGGGAGTTAGATATGGCCCTTACAGCTAAAGGGATCGAGGGGTAAATAGAGAAAGCAGGAAAGGGGTACTGAGGTGAATGATCAGCCATGATCTTATTGAATGGTGGTGCAGGCTCGAAGGGCCGAATGGGCTACTCCTGCACCTATTTTCTATGTTTCTATATTTCCAGTCTTTTGCTGGGTTTGCCTAAAGCAGGACGCGAAACCCTATTCCTACTATCTCCAAGGCAGCAATGCTAACCAATAAGCCCAAGGCTCACTCCCAGGGTAAGCTTTGTGCATGATTTCTCAGAATGTTACGTCTCTGCATGTAGTGTGCCATTCTGGGACATACAGCGCACATCCGGGGATTGCAACTCCTCAATGCACTCATTTTTGTATTTTAATAAATGAGTTTTAAAATAAATGGATTAACGTTTTTAAAATAGCACTCACAGGAATTTGTATTTCTATGCACCTGTTGGAATTACAACCCACCCGATAATCTAAAATGCATAGCAGTTCTCCATTTATAGGAATTCCCTTTGTCTTTCAGCATGAAGTAATGCAAAGTAGTCATAAAGTGGAGGGTTTTGGGTGATCACTAATGCTGAAATATAGCTGTACAAGTATTGAGATATTCAACCAATCCTGTGCACAGAGAACTTTTGTGAGTGTTATACCAGCTGGCAGATTGCCATAGAAACATAGAAACATAGAAAATAGGTGCAGGAGTAGGCCATTCGGCCCTTCGAGCTTGCACCGCCATTCAATGTGTTCATGAATGAACATGCAACCTCAGTACCCCATTCCTGCTGTCTCGCCATACCCCTTGATCCCCCTAGGACTACATCTAACTCCTTTTTGAATATATTGTCAACTTATAAAGGAACAGGGGTGGGCCATTCAGCCTTTTGAGCCTACTCTGCCACTCAATTAGATCATGGCAGATCTGCACCACAACCCCATTTACCCTCCTTTGTTCCATATCTCTCTTACCGAATAGAAACCTATCAATCTCATAAGAACATAAGAACATAAGAAATAAGAACAGGAGTAGGCCATACGGCCCCTCGAGCCTGCACCGCCATTTAATACGATCATGACTGATCTGATCATGGACTCAGCTCTACTTCACTGCCCACTCCCCATAACCCCTTATCCCCTTATCGTTAAGAAACTGTCTATTTCTGTCTTAAATTTATTCAATGTCCCAGCTTCCACAGCTCTCTGAGGCAGTGAATTCCACAGATTTACAACCTTCTGAGAGAAGAAATTTCTCCTCGTCTCTGTTTTAAATGGGCGGCCCCTTATTCTAAGATTATGTCCCCCAGTTCTAGTCTCCCCCATCAGTGGAAACATCCTCTCTGCATCCACCTTGTCAAGCCCCCTCATAATCTTATCCATTTCGATAAGATCACCTCTCATTCTTCTGAATTCCAATGAGTAGAGGCCCAACCTACTCAACCATTCCTAATAAGTCAACCCCCTCATCCCCAGAATCAACCGAGTGAACCTTCTCTGAATTGCCTCCAAAGCAAGTATACCCGTTCGTAAATATGGAAACCAAAACTGCATGCAGTATTGCAGGTGTGGCCTCACCAATATCCTGTATAACTAGCAAGACTTCTCTGCTTTTATACTCCATCCCCTTTGCAATAAAGACCAAGATACCATTGGCCTTCCTGATCACTTGCTGTATCTGCATGCTATCCTTTTGTGTTTCATGCACAAGTACCACCAGGTCCCGCTGTACTGCGGCACTTTGCAACCTTTCTCCATTTAAATAATAACTTGCTCTTTGAGTTTTTTCTGTCAAAGTGCATGACCTCACACTTTCCGACATTATACTCCATCTCACTCTTGAAAATTGACCTAGCATCTCCGACCTTTTGGGGGAGATAGTTCCAGGTGTCCAGTACCTTTGTGTTTGACTTGTTTATTGAAAGTGCATATATCCAGTGTTCCAGTGCTTCAGGATGCCTTTGTCCTCTGCAATAAACTGTCCCAAACAGCTTTTATTCCCAACTATGGAAAAGTAATTTATAAGACTGAGTTTATGCTAGGATCTCCGCATTGAAGAGCATTTCTCTAACCAAACACAAGTTGGGTGCAGCTGGAGTGTCCATTAATGTTTCGAACATCTTGTTGTGAATGTTAAGTCATCTTGGTAAACTGTTTGTACTTAACCTTATGCCTTGTGCAGCAGAATAAACAAACAAATTCAACCTTTAACATCATGTTTCTCCTCCCACCCACCCAACATTAATGAGAAACGAATTAATGAGAAATAGTTGTTGCCAAGTTTATGACCAACATAAATGTGATCAGTATTAGATCACCCTTGACACTCAGGTGACTTAACAGTTCGAATAGTCTCTGTCACAGGTGGGGCAGACAGTGGTTGAAGGAAAGGGGGCGGGGGTGGGGAGTCTGGTTTGCCGCACGCTTTTTCCACTGTCTGCGCTTGTTTTCTGCATGCTCTCGGCGACGAGACTCGAGGTACTCAGTGCCCTCCTGGATGCACTTCCTCTTTGGCCAGAGACTCTCAGGGTTCGGTGGGGATGTTGCCTTTTATCAAGGAAGCTTTGAAGGTGTCCTTGAAACGTTTCCTCTGCCCACCTTGGGCTCGCTTGCATGTAGGGGTTCCGAGTAGAGCGCTTGCTTTGGGAGTCTTGTGTCAGGCATGTGAACAATGTGGCCCGCCCAACTCACCTTTGGAGTGGAAGCAAGTCTTCCTCGATTTCGAGGGACTGCCTATGATGGTGATGACCCTTGACACCAAAGAAGTCACTAGTTACATGTTGAGTTTGTTGCATATCAGACATCTGTAGCAGACAGTAGAATTCCTATGGGGCAACTCCCACTCATCTGGTGTAACTTAGGTGGAAAAATGACACAAATCTGGGAATCATAGAATGACATAGCACTAAAGGAGATCATTCGGTCCATCGTGCCTGTGCCGGCTCTTTGAAAGAGCTATCCAATTAGTCCCACTCCCTCATTTTTCCTCATATCTCTGCAAATTTCTCCTCTTGAAGTATTTATCCAATTCTGTTTGAAAATTACTATTGAATCTGCTTCCACCACCTTTTCAGGCAGTGAATTCCAGATCATAACAACTTGTTGCATAAAAGAAAATTCTCCTCATTTCTCCTCTGGTTCTTTTGACAATTATCTTTAATCTGTGACCTCCGGTTACCAGCCACCCTGCCAGTGGAAACAGTTTCTTCTCATCTACTCTATCAACATCATTCATCTTAAATCTACCCTTAACCTTCTCTGGTCTGTGCACAGTTTTGGTCTCCTTATCTAAGGAAGGATACACTTGTCTTGGAGGCGGTGCAACGGAGGTTCATTAGAGTGATCCCTGGGATGAGAGGGTTGTCCTGTGAGAGATTGAGTAGATTGGGCTGATATTCTCTGGAGTTTAGAAAAATGAGAGGTGATTTTATTGAAACATATAAGATTCTGAGGGGGCTCAACATGGTAGATACTGAGTGATTGTCTCCGCCTGACTGAGTCTAGAACTAGGGGGCATAGTCTCAGGATCAGGGGCCAGCTGTTTACGATGGAGATGAGGAAGTATTTCTTCACTCAGAGGGTGATGAATCTTTGGAATTCTCTACCCCAGAGGGCAGTGGATGCTGAGTCGTTGAGTATATTCAAGGCTGAGATCATAAGAACATAAGAACATAAGAACATAAGAATTAGGAACAGGAATAGGCCATCTAGCCCCTCGGGCCTGCTCCGCCATTCAACAAGATCATGGCTGATCTGGCCATGGACTCAGCTCCACTTACCTGCCTGCTCCCTGTAACCCTTAATTCCCTTATTGGTTAAAAATCTATCTATCTGTGACTTGAATACATTCAATGAGCTAGCCTCAACTGCTTCCTTAGGCAGAGAATTCCACAGATTCACAACCCTCTGGGAGAAAAAATTCCTTCTCAACTCGGTTTTAAATTGGCTCCCCCGTATTTTGAGGCTGTGCCCCCTAGTTCTAGTCTCCCCGACCAGTGGAAACAACCTCTCTGCCTCTATCTTGTCTATCCCTTTCATTATTTTAAATGTTTCTATAAGATCACCCCTCATCCTTCTGAACTCCAACGAGTAAAGACCCAGGTCTACTCAATCTATCATCATAAGGTAACCCCCTCATCTCCGGAATCAGCCTAGTGAATCGTCTCTGTACCCCCTCCAAAGCTTCCTTAAGTAAGGTGACCAAAACTGCACGCAGTATTCCAGGTGCGGCCTCACCAATACCCTATACAGTTGCAGAAGGACCTCCCTGCTTTTGTACTCCATCAAATCGATAGGTTTTTGCACTCTAGGGGATTCAAGGGATATGGGAATCAGTCAGGAAAGTGGAGTTGAGGTAGAACATCAGCCATGATCTTATTAAATGGTGGAGCAGGCTCGAGGGACTGCATGGTCTACTCCTGCTCTTAGTTATTATGTTCTTACGTTCTTAACTACCCCAGCTTCCCCACTCTCTCTACGTAACTGAAATCCCTCATCCTTGGTTCCATTCTAGTAAATCTCCTCTGGACCCTCTCCATGGGGTTAGAAGCCACACGGCCCTTGGTCAGCAGCCCTGAAGGTTATATATAAACCTATGAACAATGACGGAAAGGCAAAGAGCACCCAGCCCAACCAGTCCGCCTCACACATCTCCGACACCCCTTATACTGAAACATTCTATACTCCACCCCAACCGGAGCCATGTGATCTCCTGAGAGAGACAAAAAACAGATAAAAACCCAGGCCAATTTAGGGAGGAAAAGAAATCTGGGAAAAGGGTTGACATCCTTTCTAAAGGGGAACAAGTCATAAATGGTAGCCCTGTGTTTCTGTAGCTCCTCCACCGAAATTATGGATAAACAGAAGAATTCCCACAAAATCTATCCCCTTAGAGTGCAGAGCTGCTCTGTCAGTTAAGTTACATGTGTTAAGTGTGCGGGTAAGTTGTAATTTTGTTAGGGTCCGTGAAGCAGGTGAAATGTTTTGTCCATACTCCTAAAATTGCTGTTGGGGGAAACCAGCTGTAATTCATGATAAGGCTCTAGTCAAAGCATTTCTCTTTGTTAAGGGACAATTGAAGAATTTCTCTTTAAATTTCTATGCTTTACCTTTAATGTAAAAGGCATATAAAGGTCTATTTGGAGCTGGAATGGAACGATTGTCAAGTTGCATAAACTAAGGTGGAACAGACAGATCCGGCACGTGGGATAATGATTTTTTTCTGGCTGAGACAAATGCACAAAGTAGCAGGAAGACTGCAGTAAAACTAATGTCTCTTTTAGGAAAATGCTCCACATACAATGCAGGCCTCCAAACTGGAGACATAAAAAGGATAGCTGAGCATCTGATATATATACAGGTCGCACTGGCTCAAAATGACTACTTCTGAGCCGAGCATAGGAGTTGGTTGCTGCTGCTGAAAGTTCAGGAATGCTCCCCAAACGGCTGTGGATTCTGGGGATCAATTGAAGCGATAGATTTTTGTTCGATAAGTGTATCAATGAATATGGAGAAAATGTGGGTAAATGGGGTTAAGGTGCAGGTCAGCTGTAATGCAATTGAATGCCTCAAGAGGCTGAATAGCCTCCACCTGTTCCTATGCGAACATGCTTTGTCCCTTTTTCATGAATTTGGGTCGGATTTTCGAGAGGTTTGCGATCGGGTTTTTGCTGTGATTTGACCCTCCGCGGTGAAAACACAGTCGCCAAGCCTGGGCGGGATCCCCGGGTACCTGTTTGCGTCGGCACTTCCAAGTACCGTCGGGGAGAGGAACGCTGACGTACAACGAAGCGGATTGCGTTACCGTCATATTTTCGGCACTCTCCCGACCCGAACACCTCGCCGTACAGGGTCAAACCTGTCGCTGCAGCCTTGCCAGCAGCGCTAAGTATGAAAATCGGCAAAAAAGGTAAGTTAAAGTTTTGATTTTTTAAATTCTTTTTTTAGCCATTTGCTAGCTAAGGGTTTTGTGAATGTTTTTGGAATTTATTTTGGAATTTTTTTATTTCCCTCCCAAGGCCTCTCTCGCAGCGCTCCCGGCCCCGGACTAAATTTGGCGAAACTCGCATTTTTGCACGGCAAATCTACGTGCAACGCCCTCCCCTTACTGAGACATAAAATCCAAAAGTTCGGCCTAAAAACGGTAGCACAACGTAAACGTTCATTTTCACGTATCGCTATCGGTTTTTGCCGAAAAAATCCGAAAGCCAAAAATCCGGTCCTTTCTGAGCAAAATACAAAGATGGCCAAGATCATGATTATGCACTTGAGCTTATAAGCCACCCCAACATGACAGGCAATACTTAACTGTCTTTTCTATGTGTGACAGTGTTATACATGGTAAACACTTCCTGTGGAGAAACATTATTTGATTCCATCCTCATAGTTTTGAAAAATCATTGGCCTGGTCCATGAGGTACGGCACCTTCTAGCTCATGATAAGCCGCATGGAAAGTTCAGCAGACAGCATTCTGACAAATTGCTATTTTATCATAGGCTACCAGATTTTAATGCAGATAGCCAAATGGTAGGCAACAACAACAACAACTTTCATTTATATAGTGCCTTTAACTTAGTCAAACTTCCCAAGGGGCTTCACAGGAGCATTAGAAAACAGAATTTGACACCGAACCACATAAGGAGATATTAGAGCAGCTTGGTCAAAGAGGTAAGCTTTAAGGAACATCTTAAAGGTGAAAGAGAGGTAGAGAGGTGGAGAGGTTTAAGGAGGGAGTTCCAGAGCTTAGGGCCTTGGTACCTGAAGGCACGGCCGCCAATGGTTGCGTGATTAAAAAAGGGGATGCTCAAGAGCCCAGAATTAGAGAAGCGCAGATATCTCAGGGGATTGTGGGGATGGAGGAGATTACAGAGATAGGGAGGGGCGAGGCCATGGAGGGATTTTAAAACAAGGATGAGAATTTAAAATCGAGACATTGCTTACCTGGGGCCAATGGTAGGTCAATTAGCACGGGGGTGATGGGTGAATGGGAATTGGTGCGAGTTAGGACATGGGCAGCTGGGGTTTGGATGAACTCAAGTTTATGGCAGGCATTGGGAAAACGATGAGCATGCAACCTCTTCCTTATATTGGGTTTCTCATACTTCCACTTGAGATAATCTGCACAAAATGCAGTGGAGATGTGTGAACCACACAGGAGAATTAGCCAATGTTTGCAGGGTTGAGCTCATTTAGTGCAGGGTTAGTAGCAGGTTGGGCCTATACTCATTGGAGTTTAGAAGAATGAGAGGTGATCTTATTGAAACGTATACGATTCTGAGGGGGCTAGACAGGGTAGATGCAGAGAGAATGTTTCCCCTCATGGTGGAATCTAGAACTAGGGGGCATAGCCTCTGAATAAGGAGCCACCCACTTAGAACGGAAATAAGAAAGACTTTCTTTTCTCAGGGGGTGGTGAATCTTTGGAATTCTCTACCCCAGAGAGCT
Organism: Pristiophorus japonicus; assembly: GCF_044704955.1. Lineage (NCBI taxonomy): Eukaryota > Metazoa > Chordata > Chondrichthyes > Pristiophoridae > Pristiophorus > Pristiophorus japonicus. The sequence goes on along the minus strand of NC_091990.1, from coordinate 61,854,839 downwards.
GTGGAAGCTGGGTCATTGAATATATTTAAGGTGGAGATAGACAGATTTTTGAATGATAAGAGAGTGAGGGTTATGGGGAGCGGGCAGGGAAGTGGAGTTGAGGCCAAGATCAGATCAGCCATGATCTTATTGAATGGCGGAGCAGACTCGAGGGGCCAAATGGCTCACTCCTGCTCCTATTTCTTATGTTAACAAATGGCTCAGCGGAATTAGTGAAGATTGTTCTGATTGGCAATTTACAGCTGAGCCCCAGTTGGCACGCACCCCTTGAAAGTGTGCTAAGTGATTTTACACGGAACAGAGGGCAGACCAGAGGAAGAGTCATCTGGTGGCCAATTACAGAGCAGCATTGCCAGTGGGCTGGGAGAGGCCACCAGTCTGACCTCTTGGTATGGGTGGTTTGTGAAGTGAGGTACTTCAAGAATTAACAAAAGGGGGAAATGCTGGAGGATGCAATTCTTAATTCTGTGGGGAGTGGGTTGTATATTGACTTTTCACCTCTAGACCCTCGCCAAATAAAAGTTCCCTCTGTCTGGTAGCTGTAAGAGCACCGCATGAATTGCATTTGGTTGGCCTCAGCTCCGTTTCTAGTTGGCATGCACCAACAGTACAAAATTGCTCCTGGCTTGCTATTAAATAAATAATCACACAACATGGTTGATCTGGGAAATTGTAATGTCACCCTGGCACTCCTGAGGTTGGGACTGGGGCACATTGTCAGGGTTGTGTGGGTGGAGTTTACTCTGCATCGAAACATGCAGTATATCAGCTTGGAGTGCTTGATTCTATCAGTCATAGCCCAAAATGGAAAGTCTTCAATTTCTCATCCCTTACCTTGATAAGGACTAATATTCACACAAAAGGTTTGTCATGAAATAGGAGAAAGCCATAGTTTTCCTATAAACCTACATTATGGGTCCCAAGCTAAATTTGAAGCTTCTGAAAGCTGGATTAAATGCGAGACAATGTTGCACAGTATATTAAAATAAATCCGGGAAATAGTGAGCATTGATGGATAAAGATGAATGGCTCTTTATGCTTCCTAATTTTTTCAGGCAGGCTTCAAGCAGCAGACTGCACATTGCACAAACAACGGCAAGTATTTAAATGTGCATCTTATGCAATTCACACAGATCAAACCTCCTTAATGTGACGCATTTAATTTAAATAAGCAATTTATTTGATTTCCACCTCTTACCTCTATTCCTGGCCTTCTATCTCCTTCACTCTGTCACCTCATTGAGGTTCTTAATGAAGCTGCAAATCAGCTCATTGCCCATCTAGCCTGCTCGGTAAGTCTTGGTGACATTGTCCATTTGAAAAATGGGGTTGTGAAGGTAGTCGGCATTAATCAGAAATGAAATGCGAAATTACTTGCCGCGATAAATCTCAATTATACTTAATATGATTCATTTGCAGCTTTCCTGCAAACAAGTCATTTAAAATGTTAGCATTTGCTGCAGTGTCATAGGTGTTGTTTGATCTCACTCACGGATACAGTTACTACTCTTATCACTAAAAGCCTGTTAAACTGGGCCATATATTTAGGCTTATATAAATATGTCAGTGTATGTCACGCTCAGGATTCTTTGACCATTTTTCCACAGCACATCATACATAATATGATCAAAAGTTGCCTGAAAGGTACTTGCCTTTTGGAAAAGCCCCATGTTGAGTGGACTCATTGGAAGGTGAGAGTTATTTAAATGCGGGATGGGCAATTGTTGGGCACAGATCCCAAACAATGGCTAATTCACAAGCAATGTCCAGCCATGTGGAAAAATATCTAGCAATTATGATGTTGACAAGCTCTTTTGATCGCTACTGGAAAGAAAGACAGAAGTTCCATTTATATAGCGTCTTTCAGGACCTCAGGATGTCCCAAATTGCTTTACAGCCAATGAAGTACTTTTGGAGCATAGGCCACGATTTTGCTGACCTTGGCGGGGTCGTGGCGGGCAATGGCGGTGGTGGGTCCTGACCCCACTGCTGGCTCCATCCCACTCTGGGAAATTAATTTCTGTTGATGGTGCTTGTTAAACACGCCCAGCGCATTTCCTGCCCAATTAGAGGAAGCGGGTCTGGTGAGGTCATTAGATGATGTGCCATCAGTCGGTTGTCTTAAAGGGACCATGGCCAAATTTATTTCAAAATTTATGCTGTTAGTATTCTACATCATTGAGATACTGCAAACACTGACAAGCATTGCACAGAGGGGCACAGCTGCACCCAGGTTGTCCCAATCACTCTATCCAAGTCACAGTACACAGGGAGGTTCCCTTCCCATGGGCAGATGAGACCTCCCCAGGAAACCAACACAGTTTGGTTACACATTGCACAGGAGGACACAAGCAGGGATGTGTTCAGGCAGACCAGGCTGCAGTGCCACAAACCTTTCAATGATCTCAGTAGATCCTGAAATGTTAGTACAAAGCCACACTCAACCTCATCCTACTGTGCCACTCATCACATCCCCATCACTCTACATTCCCTACCCTACTCCTGCCAACCTTACTCACACCAACTTACCTTGCACCTCCACCCATCCCTCTCTCTCTATCTTTATTATCACTTCCCTATCTCACTAGCCAATCCTCACACTCACCCTCATCCTAGTTCAATCATATCAACTACCAACACACAAAGGTAGGCACTCGGGTGTTTAATGCAATGTTCATGTAAAGTTTCTGTGAATGCGCTGTCAAACATTGAAACTTTCATTTTCAACACTTTGCGTTCTTGGACAGACTTGTGTGCACCTTTGGAAGTGGCTTAGTGAGTTGCAGTGAATGGTGAGACACAACGGTATCCCCCTTCCCCCACAATGGTGATGAGTGTGAAAGGAATGGCTTGGGCATTGTAGGGATGCTTTATGGTGTTGGGGTGGGGTGGTGCCAACCTGGTGCATCATGTGGCAGCCAGAGTGCATGGCATCAAGTGAAGTAAATTTGACCATGGTAAGGTCATCCCTGGCCTCCTGGGCAGCAATGTGGTCGGGTGCTGATGCCCTGTGCCTGTAGAGCATCAGTTGTTTGCACAGAAGGTTGTTGTTGTTGTTGGTGGTGCTGGTGTTGGGGCTGATCATGAAGGATTCTGAGGACCAAGGTGAGAGAGTATAAAGGGCAACCATGCTAAAGGAATAGATAGCAGGTGAAGTAGAGATGACAGAAGCGAACTGTCAATGGTGAGAAAGGTAATGAGGTCAGACTGGATGGAGACTTGTGTAAAGACTTGCAGCATAGTGAAGCTGTTGTGGAAATGTAGTGAGGAACAGCTTGTGGCTGAGGGAAGATATCTCTGTAAGGTGGGAGTGTTTACTTTACATTTGAAGCTTTCAACTCATCAGCTGATTCAATGGCCACTGAACTCCCACCTCAACTCGACAGACATAAGGACATAATACTGAGTGATTGTCTCCGCCTGACTGAGTCTAGAACTAGGGGGCATAGTCTCAGGATCAGGGGCCAGCTGTTTACGATGGAGATGAGGAAGTATTTCTTCACTCAGAGGGTGATGAATCTTTGGAATTCTCTACCCCAGAGGGCAGTGGATGCTGAGTCGTTGGGTATATTCAAGGCTGAGATCATAAGAACATAAGAACATAAGAACATAAGAATTAGGAACAGGAATAGGCCATCTAGCCCCTCGAGCCTGCTCCGCCATTCAACAAGATCATGGCTGATCTGGCCGTGGACTCAGCTCCACTTACCCGCCTGCTACCCGTAACCCTTAATTCCCTTATTGGTTAAAAATCTATCTATCTGTGACTTGAATACATTCAATGAGCTAGCCTCAACTGTTTCCTTGGGCAGAGAATTCCACAGATTCACAACCCTCCGGGAGAAGAAATTCCTTCTCAACTCGGTTTTAAATTGGCTCCCCCGTATTTTGAGGCTGTGCCCCCTAGTTCTAGTCTCCCCGACCAGTGGAAACAACCTCCCTGCCTCTATCTTGTCTATCCCTTTCATTATTTTAAATGTTTCTATTATATCACCCCTCATCCTTCTGAACTCCATCGAGTAAAGGCCCAGTCTACTCAATCTATCATCATAAGGTAACCCCCTCATCTCCGGAATCAACCTAGTGAATCGCCTCTGTACCCCCTCCAAAGCCAGTATATCCTTCCTTAAGTAAGGCGACCAAAACTGCACGCAGCACTCCAGGTGCGGCCTCATCAATACCCTATACAGTTGCAGAAGGACCTCCCTGCTTTTATACTCCATCCCTCTCGCAATGAATGCTCCATCCCTCTCGCAATGGTCCATGGCCAGTGTGGACCCCGTGGGTGAGCTGTAAAATTCAAAAGGTAAGCTGAAAATCATTCTTAAGTGGCTCTAAACACACCACTAATGACCTGAATTAGGTCGCCCGCCGCTGCATGTTCAGCGCTGACAGACCCGACACTGGGAAAGGCGAGTGGGAGCAAGTTAACAGCGGGTTCCCGACCCACTGTCAAAACTATTACATTTGCTACCCGACCCACCACCAACCACGCTCGCTGACCCCCCGGAAAATCCCAGCTGTAGTCACTGTTGTGATGCAGGAAAGTCTGAAGGATCAGGACATAGACTGCGAAAAGAGGATTAAGCAGCAGAAAGGCTGTGGAGGGGAGAGTATCTCAGGCCTAGGTTTAAGGACAAAGTTCAAAGAGAGAAATTCTTCTTTTACATTAAAGAAGAATTCTGCACTCGCCGCTCACCTCCCCACCCTGCTCCAAAGCAGGCTAGCACACGTGTGCTCTTTAGTTTTGTAATAATACATGAACAGAAGTTATACAGATTGTACCAAGTGTCTCTCATTGCAATCAGTTTTACATATGAAGAATAAAGCAGCTTACAAAATGAAACTAAACGGCATCTCACATATAGGGTTGCCAACTCTGGTTGGATTATTCCTGGAGTTTTCATCACATGATTTCTGCTTCCCTTCGCCCCACTAGTCCAAACAATCTGTACTTTTATCCATGCTTTTATATAACTAAGAAAAAAAGTGTTCAAAGAAAGTGTAAAAACACATCATGTTTTAAAGGCCCCTGTGATTTTTCTAATGGGTGGCCCGCAGCAATGCCCAGGAATCTAATCTTTATTTCCCGCAGACTCCAGGACAATCCGGGATGGTTGGCACCCCCATTCCCATAGTATTAACTCGATCCACTTCGGAGAGACTGAATGAGCATAAGGCACAGAGATCCAGTCCACAACATGAGGAAGTTTCACTGTTACAGTCACGGGTCCTGCTACTGAGCGAGTAATTATAGGGAAATAGAAGGTAACTTTCATATGGAGCTGGTGACCAGACAACAACAACAACAACAACAATTTCTATTTATATAGCGCTTTTAACGTAGTGAAACGTCCCAAGTCACTTCACAGGAGGATTATGAGATAAGAAAATTTGACACCGAGCTGCATAAGTAGAAATTCGCGCAGGTGACCAAAAGCTTGGTCAAATAGGTAGGTTTTAAAGAGAAGTAGGTTTAGGGAGGGAGTTCCAGAGCTTGGGGCCTAGGCAAGAGAAGGCACAGCCACCAATGGTTGAGTGATTATAATCAGGGATGCTCAAGAGGGCAGAATTAGAGGAGCGCAGACATCTCAGGGGGGTTGTGTGGCTGGAGGAGATTATAGAGATAGGGAGCGGCGAGGCCATAGAGGGATTTGAAAATAAGGGTGAGCATTTTGAACTCGAAGTGTTGCTTAACCGGAAGCCAATGTAGGTCAGTGAGCACAGGGGTGATGGGTGAGCGGGACATGGTGCGAGTTAGGACATGGGAGCCGAGTTTTGGATCACCTCTAGTTTACATAGGGTAGAATGTGGGAGGCCAGCCAGAAGTGCGTTGGAATAGTCAAGTCTAAAGGTAACAAAAGCATGGATGAGGACTTCAGCAGCGATGAGCTGAGACAAGGGAGAGACGGGCGATGTTATGGAGGTAGCAATAGGCGGTCTTAGTTATGCTGCAGATATGTGGTTGAGAGCTCATCTCAGGGTCAAATATGACACCAAGGTTGCAAACAGTCTGGTTCAGCTTTAGACAAAAGTTGGGGAGAGGGATGGAGTCAGTGGCTAGGGAACAGAGTTTGTGGCGGGAACCGAAAACAATGGCATTGTCTTCCCAACATTCAATTGGAGAAAGTTTCTGCTCATCCAGTACTGGATGTTGGACAAGCAGTCTGACAATTTAGAGATCGTGGAGGGGTCGAGAGAAGTGATGGTGAGGTAGAGCTCGCCATAAGTGTACATGTGGAATCTGACGCTGTGTTTTCGGATGATGTCGCCAAGGGGCAACATGTAGATGAGAAATAGGAGGGGGACACCAGAGGTAACGATGCGGGGGCGGGAAGAGAAGCCGTTGCAAGTGCTTCTCTGGCTATGATTAGATAGATAAGAATGGAACCAGGCAAGTGTAGTCCCACCCAGCTGGACAACGGTGGAGAGGCGTTGGAGAAGGCTGCAGACAAATCAAGAAGGACGGGCAGGGATAGTTTGTCTTTGTCACAGTCACAAAGAATGTTATTTGTGACTTTGATGAGGGCCGTTTTGTTACTGTGGCAGGGGTGAGAACCAGATTGGAGGGATTCAAACATAGAGTTGTGGGAAAGATGGGCACGGATTTGAGAGGCAACAACATGTTCAAGGACTTTGGAGAAGAAAGGGAGGTTGGAGATGGGGCGATAGTTTGCAAGGATGGAGGGGTCCAGGATTGGCTTTTTGAGGAGAGGGGTGATGACACCAGATTTGAGGGAGAGGGGATCAGTACCTGAGGAGAGAGAACTGTTAACAATGTGAGCCAGAAAAGGAAGACTACTTAAGGGATCCTGAGCAGATAACTATGGCATACCTGGATTAGAAACACAGGGCCTATATTTGGACTTGCGTGTTAAGAGCCTGTCTTATTAAGCAATGAGGCATTGCTTTTAGTCACTGATGAACTTCAGGTAGAATTTTCCGTTTCAGTTACCACCAAATGCAAGTTACATCATCCAATGGGAAGTGAGATGAATAATTTACTGATCTTGCTTGATGTGAGCCTCTCAGACTGTGTGACTGAACGTGATTGCAGCCGTTAAAAGCAGACAGTATCGATTAATGGGGAGATATCATTTTTGAGAATGAGCTGTACATCTGAGTGAAGAAATATATAACAGATGAAGGAAAAACCACAATGCTTGTTAAAAATCTGTTAAAATGCACTTCCAGCAAATAAAATCCAGTTACTATAGTGCATAGAGACTGATATAAGAATAATGCATGCTGTAAACTTGTGGCTAGATTTAAAACAGCACGCAGCACGGAAAGATAATTGACAGATATCCACGGGAGAATGCCCCTGGGAAAGCTGCTGATAACAGATGGAATAAACCCTGCATTCTTCACAATACCCAGAACAAAGACCAATCACATCTGAATCCTCAAACTACTGACGCAATGTAAAAAATTTATTCATAAATAAGAAATAATTACAGCAATTTTAATATGATCTACAATATCCTTATTAATAATATATACATGAAGTAAATAAATGATTTGTTCTTAATCTTATTGTAAAAAATTCCTTCACTTCATGGATATTCCAGTCAATTCATTAAAATAAATCACTCGTCTATATCTCCACACTGTATTCTTAAGTACGCGTAGAGTCAGAAGCTTTATTACCTGCCAGAGCCAAACACATTTGGTAGGTTGCACTCCAGGGCTACCCCTGGCCTGTGCCAGACAATCCACAGAGTGTATTAAGCAGAGAACCCTTCTGAGAGAGAGGGTAGGCATTGAATGGAATTCCACGGAGGACAGTGCTTGCCACCCTGTTGTCTCTAATCTACATTAATATCCTGAATGCCAAAACCACGTGTAATCTTGTCAAATCTGCAGCTGCCACTAAAATAAAGAGTGCAGGACTGACAGAAGAGCCAACTCTATGACGTTACGCACCCAGAGGGGATCCTGACCCACAATTTGAATGAACATGAACTCTCTAGGCATGTTCCCATGATATCCCACCCAATATGTATTCTCATTGGGTGAAGCTCCCTGCTGGGAGCATGCATGTAAAATTGACCCTCAAGGTTGCTGTTAAAGATTTGCAGAAGGATTTAGATCATCTATGCAATTGGCAGAGAAATGCAAATTAAATTTGATATACAAGAACAGAGAAAAGTTCAGGGATGCAATAAGATCTCCTCTGCTGAATTCTAAATTTCTCCCAGTCCTCAGATTTGCTGCTTTTTCTGGCCAATTTATATGCCCCTTCCTTGGTTTTAACACTATCTCTAATTTCCCTTGTTAGCCACAGTTGAGCCACCTTCCCTGTTTTATGTTTACGCCAGACAGGGATGTACAATTGTTGAAGTTCATCCATGTGATCTTTAAATGTCTGCCATTGCCTATCCACCATCAACCCTTTAAGTATCATTTGTCAGTCTATCCTAGCCAATTCATGTCTCATACCATCAAAGTTACCTTTGTTTAAGTTCAGGACCCTAGTCTCTGAATTAACTGTGTCACTCTCCACCTTAATGAAGAATTCTACAATATTATGGTCACTCTTCCCCAAGGGGCCCCGGACAACAAGATTGCTAATTAATCCTCGCTCATTACACAACACCCAGTCTAGAATGACCAGCTCTCTAGTTGGTTCCTTGACATATTGGTCTAGAAAACCATCCCTTATACACTCCAGGAAATCCTCCTTCACCATATTGCTACCAGTTTGGTTCGCCCAATCTATATGTAAATTAAAGTCACCCATGATAATTGCTGTACCTTTACTGCATGCATCCCTAATTTCCTATTTGATGCCATCCCCAACCTCACTACTACTGTATGGTGGTCTGTACACAACTCCCACTAGCATTTTGGTGTTCCGCAGCTTTGCCCATACAGATTCCACATCATCCAAGTTAATGTCCTTTCTTACTATTGCGTTAATCTCCTCTTTACCAGCAATGCTACCCCACCTCCTTTTCCTTTCTGTCTATCCTTCCTGAATATTGAATACCCCTGGATGTTGAGTTCCCAGCCTTGGTCACCTTGGAGCTATGTCTCTGTAATCCCAATTACATCATATCCGTTAACAGCTGTCTGCGCAGTTAATTCATCCACCTTATTACGAATACTCTTCGCATTGAGACTCAGAGCCTTCAGGCTTTTTTTTTTAACACTCTTTGTCCTTTCGAATTATGTTGTAATGTGGCCCTTTTTGATTTTTGCCTTTGATTTCTCTGCCCCCCACTTATACTTATCTCCTTTCTACCTTTTGCTTCTGCCCCCATTTTACTTCCCTCTGTCTCCCTGCATAGATTCCCATCCCCCTGCCATATTGGTTAAACAGCATTAGCAAACACTCCCCCAAGAACATCGGTTCCGGTCCTGCCCAGGTGCAGACCATCCGATTTGTACTGGTCCCAACTTCCCCAGAACCGGTTCCAATGTCCCAGGAATTTGAATCCCTCCCTCTTGCACCATTCCTCAAGCCATGTATTCATCTTAACTATCCTGCTATTTCTACTCTGCCTAGCACCTGGCACTGGTAACAATCTTGAGATTACTACCTTGAGGTCCTACTTTTTAATTTAACTCCTAGCTCCCTAAATTCAGCCTGTAGGACCTCATCCCATTTTTTACCTATATTGTTGGTACCTATATGCACCACGGCAACTGGCTGTTCACCCTCCCCCTCCAGAATGCCCTGCAGCTGCTCCGAGACATCCTTGACCCTTGCACCAGGGAGGCAACATACCATCCTGGAGTCTCGATTGCGGCCACAGAAACGCCTATCTATTCCCTTTACAATAGAATCCCCTACCACTGTAGCTCTTCCACTCTTTCCTGGCCTCCTGTACAGCAGAGCCACTCATGGTGCCATGAACTTATTAGTCAGGAAATTGTGTTCGGGAAATTGATGGGATTGAAGGCCGATAAATCCCCAGGTCCTGATAGTCTGCATCCCAGAGTACTTAAGGAAGTGGCCCTAGAAATAGTGGTTACATTGGTGGTCATTTTCCAACATTCTATAGACTCTGGATCAGTTCCTATGGATTGGAGGGTAGCTAATGTAACCCCACTTTTTAAAAAAGGAGGGGGAGAGAAAACAGGGAATTATAGACCGGTCAGCCTGACATCGGTAGTGGGGAAAATGCTGGAATCAATTATTAAAGATGTAATAGCAGCGCATGTGGAAAGCAGTGACAGGATCGGTCCAAGTCAGCATGGATTTATGAAAGGGAAATCATGCTTGACAAAACTTCTACAATATTTTGAGGATGTAACTAATAGAGTGGACAAGGGAGAACCAGTGGATGTGGTGTATTTGGACTTTCAAAAGGCTTTTGACAAGGCCCCACACAAGAGATTAGTGTGCAAAATTAAAGCACATGGCACTGGGGGTAATGTATTGCAGTGGATAGAGAACTGGTTGGCAGACAGGAAGCAAAGAGTAGAAATAAACGGGTCCTTTTCAGAATGGCAGGCAGTGACTAGTGGGGTGCCGCAGAGCTCAGTGCTGGGACCCCAGCTATTTACAATATACATTAATGATTTAGATGAAGGAATTGAATGTAATATCTCTAAGTTTGCAGATGACACAAAGCTGGGTGACAGTTTGAGCTGTGAGGGGGATGCTGAGAGGCTGCAGGGTGACTTGGACAGGTTAGGTGAGTGGGCAAATTCATGGCAGATGCATTATAATGTAGATAAATGTGAGGTTATCCACTTTGGTGGCAAAAACAGAAAGGCAGAATATTATCTGAATGGTGACAGATTAGGAAAAGGGGAGGTGCAACGAGACCTGGGTGTCATGGTACATCAGTCATTGAAAGTTGGAATGCAGGTACAACAAGCGGTGAAGAAGGCAAATGGCATGTTGGCCTTCACAGCGAAAGGATTTGAGTATAGGAGCAGGGAGGTCTTACTGCAGTTGGTGAGGCCACACCTTGAATATTGTGTACAGTTTTGGTCTCCTAATGTGAGGAATGACATTCTTGCTATTGAGGGAGTGCAGCGAAGGTTCACCAGACTGATTCCAGGGATGGCAGGACTGACATATGAAGAAAGACTGCATCAACTAGGCTTATATTCACTGGAATTTAGAAGAACGAGAGGAGACCTCATAGAAACATATAAAATTCTGATGGGATTGGACAGGTTAGATGCAAGAAGAATGTTCCCGATGTTGGGGAAGTCCAGAACCAGGGGTCACAGTCTAAGGATAAGGGGTAAGCCATTTAGGACCGAGACGAGGAGAAACTTCTTCACTCAGAGAATTGTGAACCTGTGGAATTCTCTACCATGGAAAGTTGTTGATGCCAGTTCGTTAGGTGGTGAATGGTGGTGCAGGCTCGAAGGGCCGAATGGCCTACACCTGCACCTATTTTCTATGTTCCTATGTTTCTATGTTTATCCTATCCAGCCTGTTTCTCTAGTGTTCCATAATGGTGCAACGGCCACCACATGTTACATAAATCCAAGCACAAGCATCTTCCACCCTTCAAGATGTAGTTCAGGATCCGGAATATTAGGTCCTTCATTGAAACACCTGTGAACGTATCCCTTTTCAGCGTGGAAGCAAGTCATCCTCATTTCGAGGGACTGCCTATGATGATGATGAGTGTTCCATACCACCCAGTTTGGCATCAATCTCCATTTTGAAGACCCTCAGTGTCTTTAACTCCACTGTCATACCTGGCGAATCAAATGTTTATCACGTAGGACCTGAAATTCCACGATAGTTCTTCGAGCCTACCGCCATTCAGACCCTTTCTGTGGGGGTTCTGCTGGTCTCCCACTGGCAGGAGACCAGGAAAACTGCAGAATTTCAGGGCCACAATTTCTAAGGTCTGTTTTAAATTTAATTTGAATCTAATATAAATTTATATGCACTGATCCTGCTGACCCATCTAACTTGAAAAGCTACTCTCAGCCTACCTTACCTAAGTGATTGAGTACTATGTATGCCTCAATAAATAAGGCTACTAATGTTTCATTGTGTAATATCCCATAACCAATTTCCTAACTTTTGTAACTTATCATGATGAATACACTTTCAGACCCATTGTGGGATGGTGAAGGTGTTGGGTGCATAATCCATTGTGTTCTTGAGCAGGTCTAGGGTTTCAAACTTATCCTGCCAATAGATCAGTGCTTTTTTTTGTAATTACTTTTTATGATATTTCTTTTAAAGTGTATTATAGAAAGAACTTGCATTTATATATAATATAAAAATAAAAACAGTGAATGCTGGAAATCTCAGCGGGTCAGGCAGCATCTGTAAAGAGAGAAACAGAGTTAACGTTTCAGGTCGATGACCCTTCATCAGAACTGGCGAATGTTCGAAAAGATAACATTCTTAAGCACTGAAAGGGGGAGGGAAAGAAAGAACAAAAGGGAAGGTCGGTGATAGGGTGGAAGGCAGGAGAGATTAGAGAGTCAAAAGGGATGATGGGCCGAATTGAAATGGTAATGGCCAGAGATAGAAAAAGGTTAATCTGGATAGGGTGTGAATGGCATAGTATTTATATAGCTACTTTCACGACCTCAGGATGTATCAAAACACTTTACAACCAATGAAGTATTTTTGAAGTGTAGTCATTGCTGTAATGTATGAAACGCGGCAGCCAAATTGCGCACAGCAAGGTCCCACAAACATCAATAAGATAATGATCAGATAATCTGTTATTAGGTGTTGGTTGAGGAATTAATATTGACTAGAGTACCGGGGAGAACTCCCCTGCTCTTCAACTAATGCCCTGAGTTATTTTACACCCACCTAAGAGGACAGACGGGGCTTTAGTTTAACACCTCATCCAAACAACGGCACCTCCAACAGTGCAGCTCTCCCTCAGTACTGCACTGAAGTGCCAGCCTCGATTTTGTGCTCAAGTGTCTGGAGTGGGTAGTGTTGACAACCATCTCGCTTTGCTTGGGAGTCTCCCGGAATAAGCTATTCATCTCCCTGGCCCTGCTGCTGACAACATTGACAAAAGTTTGTTGTAAGGGCAGCTTGCTTGCAGCCAATCAGCTGTTTGCAGCCGCCCCTCGCCCAACCCCCAAACTGCCGCTTGCTGCACTTATGGTGAAGTTACATTGGCATTAACATAGAAACATAGAAACATAGAAAATAGGTGCAGGAGTAGGCCATTCAGCCTGATCATGGCTGATCATTCACCTCAGTGCCCCTTTCCTGCTTTCTCTCCATACCCCTTGATCCCTTTAGCCGTAAGGGCCATATCTAACTCCCTCTTGAATATATCCAATGAACTGGCATCAACAACTCTCTGCGGTAGAGAATTCCACAGGTCAACAACTCTCTGAGTGAAGAGGTTTCTCCTCACCTCAGTCCTAAATGGTTTCCCCTTATCCTTAGACTATGTCCCCTGGTTCTGGACTTCCCCAACATCGGGAACATTCTTCCTGCATCTAACCTGTCCAGTCCCATCAGAATTTTATATGTTTCTATGGGATTCTCTCTCATCCTTCTAAACTCCAGTGAATACAGGCCCAGTCGATCCAGTCTCTCCTCATATGTCAGAACTGCCATCCCGGGAATCAGTCTTGTGAACCTTCGCTGCACTCCCTCAATAGCAAGAACATCCTTCCTCAGATTAGGAGACCAAAACTGAACATAATATTCCAGGTGAGGCTCCATCAAGGCCCTGTACACCTGCAGTAAAACCTCCCTGCTCCTATACACAAATTCCCTAGCTATGAAGGCCAACATACCATTTGCCTTCTTCACCGCCTGCTGTACTTGTATGCCAACTTTCAATGACTGATGTGCCATGACACCTAGGTCTCATTGCACCTCCCCTTTTCCTAATCTGCTGCCATTCAGATAATATTCTGCCTTTGTGTTTTTGCCACCAAAGTGGATAACCTCACATTTATCCACATTATACTGCATCTGCCACACGTTTGCCCACTCACCTAATCTGTCCAAGTCACCCTGCAGCCTTTTTGTGTCCTCCTCACAGCTCACACCACCACCCAGCTTAGTGTCATCTGCAAACTTGGAGATATTACACTCAATTTCCTCATCCAAATCATTAATGTATATTTTAAATAGCTGGGGTCCCAGCACGGAGCCCTGCAGCACCCCACTAGTCACTGCCTGCCATTCTGAAAAAGACCCGTTTATCCCGACTCTCTGCTTCCTGTCTGCCAACCAGTTCTCTATCCACATCAGTACATTACCCCCAAGACCATGTGCTTTAATTTTGCACACTAATCTCTTATGTGGGACCTTTTCAAAAGCCTTTTGAAAGTCCAAATACACCACATCCACTGGTTCCCCCTTGTCCACTCTACCAGTTACATCCTCAAAAAATTCTAGAAGATTTGTCAAGCAGGATTTCCCTTTCATAAATCCATGCTGACTTGGACCAATCCCGTGGCATTGCTCCACACATGGATCATTCTGTGATTCTGGGCCCTTACGGCGGATATCGCCACATAGATAGCACTGCGTCCAGAGTATAAGGACATAAGAACATAAGACATAGGAGCAGGAGTAGGCCATACTGCCCCTCGAGCCAGGAGTAGGCCATACGTCCCCTTGAGCCTGCTCCGCCATTCAATAAGATCATGGCTGATCTGATCATGGACTCAGTTCCACCTCCCTGCCTGCTCCCCATAACCCCTTATCCCCTTATCGTTTAAGAAACTGTCTATTTCTGTCTTAAAATGTATTCAATGTCCCAGCTTCCACAGTTCTCTGAGACAGATTTACCTTATGCCTTATACTTTTTAGTAGAGATCGTCACATAGCTGTAGAAGAGGCCCTTTATATGTGGAAGAAACAAGCACTTCACCAGTGTAGCAAGTATATATTAACTTATTAATTATACTGACAACGTCACTAAATATGCAACAACCAGTTTTGACAGAAATGCAGCATTGCTTTGGTATAGGTTTGCTAAATCTGGGTGGACAAATTCCTGGGGGTTTCATCACATGACCTCCTGTTTCCAAACAGGTATTTTTTCCCCATTTCCAATATATTATACTAATAAACAATAGTTTTTAACGAAAAAGAAAAAAAAATCTTATGTCCCTATGATTTTTCTCCTGGATGCTTGAAGCAGTAACGAGGAGATGAATCTTTAATTCAATGCTTAAGGGTTGGCAACCTTACTCTGGTAATCTGTTCAACTATGGTGGGTAAAGCATATTTAGACTTACTTAACACAGACTTCACACTACACAACTGTGTATTTCTGGTGAATCTAGTGAATTGTTTTAATTCACTGTCATTGTCTTCAGTCCCCACCACAAAACCACTCCCTAGCCACCAGCTCCATCCCTCACACCCTTGTAATTGTCTAAGGCTGAACTAGACTGATTGCAACCTTGGTGTCATATTTGACCACAAGATGAGCTTCTGACCACATATCTGTGCCATTACTAAGAGCGTCTATTTCCACCTCCAGAACATTGCCCGACTCCATCCCTGCCTCAGCCCATCTGCTGCTGACACCCTAATCCATGCCTTTGTATCTCTAGACTTGACTGGTTGTAAACTTGAGGTGATCCAAAACTCGGCTGCCCATGTCCTAACTCACACTAAGTCCCGTTCACACATCACCCCCTGTGCTCACTGACCTACATTCGCTCCCGGTTAAGCAAAGCTTCAATTTTAAAATTCTTATCCTTGTTTTCAATTCCCTCCTGGCCTCACCCCTCCCTATCTCTGTAATCTCCTCCAGCCCCACAACCCTTCGAGGTATCTGCGCTCCTCTAATTCTAGCCTCTGGAGCATCCCTATTTTTAATCGCAGCACCGTTGGTGGCCGTGCCTTCAGCTGCCTGGGCCCCAAGCTCTGGAATTCCCTGCCTAAACCTCTCCGCCTCTCTCCACCTCTCTCACTCTTTCTGCCTTAGAGACGCTCCATAAAACCTACCACTTACCAAGCTGTTGGTTCCCTGCCTTAATATTTCCTTATGTGGCTCAGTGTCACATTTTGTTTTATAACGCTCCTGTGAAGCACCTTGGGACATTTTACGACATCAAAGGCGCTATATAAATGCAAGTTGTTGTTTTTCATTCAACAGCCCTCGGTTGACAGAGAACAAGTTGTCAGTTGAAACCTTGCATATCAAAAAATTCACTGAATACATTGAATACACTTAAAATGGCAAAGGAAAATTTCAAGAAAGCATGTTAATAAATTGTAGAGAAGCATTTAAATTTACTCTTCGTAACTAAGGAGGTAAAGGTTTTTTTCAAGAGACTGCTAATGGATGCAATGAACAAATTAGCAGGCATTTATGAAACAATATGTCATAGAACCAACTCCCGAACCGTCTATTTTAGATCTTGTATTGTATAACGAGACAGGACTAATTAACAATCTCATAGTTAAGGATCTTTGGGGCAAAGTGATCATAATATGACAGAATTTCACCTTGAGTTTGAGAGTGACTTGCCTAAGTCTGAAGCTAGAGTCTTAAACTTAAATAAGGCCAATTGCATAGGTATGAAGGGTGAATTGACTAAGGTAGATTGGAAAAATAGATTAAAAGGTATGGCAGTGGCTAGCATTTAAAGAAATATTTCATATTTCTCAACAAAAATACATTCCATTGAGAAACAAAAACTCCAGGGGAAAAGTGATCCATCCATGGCTAACTAAAGAAGTTAAGGATATCATTAGATTCATAGGCCCCAAGTTTCCACATGATTTGCTCCTGCTTTTTAGGAGCAACTGGTGTAGAACGGAGTATCTTAGAAATCGGAATTCTCCACATTTAGTTTTCTGCAGTTCTAGTCAGGTAGAACAGTTTCACTTTGGAACAGAATTTTTTTTTCAAAAGGGGGCGTGTCCGGCCACTGACGCCTGATTTGAAAGTTTCCACAGTGAAAAAGTACTCCAAACTAACTTAGAATGGAGCAAGTGAAGATTTTTGTACGCTTGAAAAAACCTTGTCTACACTTTAAAAAATCAGGCGCAGGTTACAAATTAGGCGTCCGGAACGAGGTGGGGGGAGGGGAGGGAGTGGGGGGAAGGGAAGTCATTACATTCTACAATCAATCCTTAGTTATACTTGTACAAATATTATACAAATAAATCCAACCTGAATAAAAATTTATAAGCAAAGAAAAGATTAAATAAACCATGTTCCTACCCGTGTGAAAGTGCTTCAGGCAGGCCTTTCAGGCAGCGGTGTGGCATCAGTGTCTCGTCTCGACGGCAGCGCAGGCAGCAAGCAGCCTTTGAGCTGAGCTGCGGTGCTTGAGGCAGGCCTTCATTCCCCGCGAAGATGCAGCACCCGGACAGACTTGAGGCCATTCGGCCATGGGATTGCAGCGGCCTCAGTGGCTGGTTGGGAGCCGAAGAAAGAACAGCAGCAGCCTTCAAGCTGTGAGGGGCACTGACTGAGGCCATTTGGACAGGGAGAGGCAGCCACATCAACATCTTTATATTTAAATTTGCAGAATGGGTGCACCACATATTATGCAATGGTTTGCTTCCTCATGCAAGAAATTCTTTGTTCTTGGTGGAAGTTGATCCATTGCAAAGTTGAGTTGGCACTTTTATTTCTCCAAACACACAGTCCTTAATTTGCAGGCACCGGTTCTGCAAGTTTAGCAGTGAAAAGCTGAACTCACTGATTTCAGCAGGTGATTTATTAGGCAGTGCTGCTAAAAGCACTCCCTCACACACAGAAATATCAAGAAAATTAAAATACAAGCCTTTGCAGGGGCCCAAGAAACAAATCTTCACTTTTTCTGCAGCACTTTTAAAAATGGCCGAGTGCCAATGTTTACTTCAGACTGCGCGTCTGCGAACGCTCCAACGCGCACGCGCAGGTTGCCGGCACCAAAAAGCCTCATTTCAATTGTACCCGCCCCCTCCTACTTACAAAATCGGCGCGAGTGGTAGGCTCCGCCCTCTGTGCGCTGCGCCAAGCAGACATCGAGCTCCAAGGAGCTTGAGAATACCGCTTTTTTTTTCCGGCGCCGTTTTCGGCGCGAAAAACAGGTGCCCAGCTCTGAGGTGCGCCTTTTTCACCACGTGTGGAAACTTGGGGCCATAGAATCATAGAAATTTACAGCACGGAAGGAGGCCATTTCGGCCCATCGTATCTGTGCCGGCCAACAAGAGCTATCCATCCTAATCCCACTTCCCAACTCTCGGTCCGTAGCCCTGTAGGTTATGGCACTTTAAGTGCATATCCAAGTGCTTTTTAAATGTGGTGGGTTTCTGTCTCTACCACACTTTCAGGCAGTGAGTTCCAGACCCCCACCGCCCTCTGGGTAAAGAAATTTCCCTTCATATCCCCTCTAAACCTCCTACCAATTAGATTGAAAGCAGAAGCTTATAATGTTGCGAAGAATAGTAGTAAGCCTGAGGATTGGGAGAGTTTCAGAAACCAGCAAAGGATGGCCAAAAAATGGATAAAAAGGGAAACAATAGAAAATGGGAGAAAACTAACAAGAAATATAAAAACAGATTGTAAGAGCTTTTACTGGTATGTAAAAAGGAAGAGAGTAGAGAAAATAAATATTGGCCTCACAGGGTCTGAGACAGGAGACATTTTTATGGGGAATAAGGAAATGGCAGAAACGTTTAACAAATAATGGGCCTGAAATCACATTCCCAGCGGGCACGTATGAAGTGCGCATGTGCCCGTGGGGTCCCCGCTAGTTCCAGGTTTAGATATGCGAAGCGCATGCGTCTAAACCCGGCACTTGCGATTTTGACAGATCGCACGCATGCGAAGGAAAAGGGCCTCCGCTATTTGCCCACCTCCTGCCCAGCGAATGTCCTTCAAATTCTTACGCTGGCAAAAGCCGGCATAAGGCCTGCTTTTACCAACATAAGAGTTTTAAAAAAGTAGGAAAATAAAATGTTATCACTCATTTATATGTTAAAAACCCTGTCCATTAAGGTAAGGTTGTATTTAGCCCTGTTAAAACATTTAAAAAAATGTCAAAAGGAAAGATTTTTGTATAAAATAGTTAATTAAATTGCATTTTAATTAATTTTAAATATGTAACGTGTTTTTTAAATTTATGTTCAGTGCTTGTATGTTTTTGGGAGTATTCCCAATCATACTTACGGCAGCTCCGTACATACGGAATTACCAAAAGTATGAATAGGGATTCCCCCTACTCTGATAGGTTGGGCCGGCCCACGTGATCCCAGAGATCTGTATGAAACCCGTACGATTCTGGGATACGTGGGCCCCTACGCTGGCCTTCGCGTCGAGGCCCAGGACCCCAAGTCGCCGAACCTCCGGGACCACCAGGTATTTTCGTAGAATCTTTTCGGGTCGGAGATGTTTGTACGAAGGAAGCCTCCGACCACAATTTTCCCCCCAACGTACTTAATATAAGCAGAGAAAAACTACTAGAAAAACTAATGGGACGAAAAGCTGACAAATCCCCTGGACCTGACGGCCTACATCCTAGGAGTCTAAAAGAGGTGGCTGCAGAGATAGTGGATGCATTGGTTTTGATCTTTCAAAATTTCTTAGATTCTAGAATGGTCCCAGCGGATTGGAAGGTAGCAAATGTAACACTGCTATTCAAGAAAAGAGGGAGAGGGAAAACAGAAAACTACAGGCCAGTTAGCCTGACATCAGTCATCAAGAAAATGCTGGAATCCATTGTTGAGGAAGTGGTATCAGGGCACTTAGAAAATGATAGCTTGATAAGGCAGACATGGGTTTATGAATGGGAAATCGTGTTTGACAAATTTATCAGAGTTATTTGAGGATGTAACTAGCCAGGTAGATAAAGGGGAGCTAGTGGATTGTATTATATTTGGATATCCAAAAGGCATTCAATAAGATGTTACATAAAAGGTTATTACTCAATATAAAGGCTCATGGGGTTGAAGGTAATATAGATCGAGGATTGGTTAACGGACAGAAAACAGAGAGTAGGGATAAATGGGTCTTTTTCAGGTTGGCAGGCTGTAACTAGTGGGGTGCCGCAAGGATCAGTGCTGGGGCCTGATCTATTTACAATCTGTATTAATGACGGAGAGAAAGGAACCGAGTGTAATGTATCTGAGTTTGCTGACAATACAAAGCTAGGTGGGACAGTAAGCTGTGAGGAGAACACAAAGCATCTGCGAAGAGATATTGATAGATAAGTGAGTGGGCAGTAAGGTGGCAGATAGAGTATAATGTGGGGAAATGTGAGGTTATCCACTTTGGTAGTGAAAATAGAAAAACAGAATCTTTTTTAAATGCTGAGAAACGTTTAAATGTTGGTGTTCAGAGAGATTTGGATGTCCTTGTGCAAGCATCCCAGAAAGCCAGCATGCAGGTACAGTAAGCAATAAGGAAGGCAAATGGCATGTTGTCCTTTATTGCAAGGGTGTAGGAGTATAAGAGTAAGGAAGTCTTGCTACAATTGTACAGGGCCTTGGTGAGACCACACCTGGAATACTATGCACAGTTTTGGTCTTCTTATCTGAGGAAGGATATACTTGCCTTGCAGGGATTGTGTAGAATGGACCGATACTCTCTTGTGTTTAGAAAAATGAGAAGTGACCTTGTTGAAACATACACCATTCCAAAAGGGATTGACAGGGTAGATGGTGAGAGGTTGTTTCCCCTGGATGGAGTGTCTAGAACTAGGGGTCAGTCTCAGGATAAGGAGAAGGCCATTTAAGAGCGAGATGAGCAGGAATTTTTTCACTTTGAGGGTTGTGAATCTTTGGAATTCTCTGCCCCAGAGGGCTGTGGATGCTGAGTCTCTGAATATATTCAAGGCTGAGATTTTTGGAGTTTGGGGAATCAAGGGGTATGAAGATCGAGCGGGAAAGTGGAGTTGAGGTTGATGATCAGCCATGATCTTATTGAATGGCGGAGCAGGCTCGAGGGGCCGAATGGTCTACTGCTCCTATTACTTATGCTCGTAAAGGTCAGGCTGTTGTTCTTAGTGTTGTGCTATCTGAATGATAAAAGCTTAGAGTCTTTTTCCTGAACACTCTTTTGATGCCTGACATCGTGAGAGGTTAGTGACGGAGGGAAAACCCCAATATCTTTGTCTACGCCATTCTCTTGAAATTTGACTGGTAATTTAACCGCATTATTTTTGCACCTTTAGTATTCAGGATGTTAATCTTACCACTTTTATTTTAAGGACAACTAATTCAAACACTAACTTCACTTACTGCTGGGTGACTATCGGATATCTTCAGTCGTACCAGCAGAATCTGGTCAGTCAGGATTCACCTGCAAAAACACTCATTTTGCACTTCTAAAGTGGTTTGAGTGCCACTTAACTATCAAAGAAATGGCCAAGAATGTTAATCATACTCCAAATATCGGAAAATAAATTAAGCATAGCATTGACATTGCCCAGCCTAATTAACTGTCGAATTTTGAAAGCCAATTTTATTATCTCTGGTGCTAGATCCAAAGTATTACTTTATTGTATAATCAATGTCTTAGCTTTAAAAACAGAATCAGAGTTTAATTTTACAAACTATATGCATCACCTACTTGTCACAGTTGCATTAAAAGCTGTGGGGCAATAACGCAAGAACAATTGTCATGCGATCGGAAACCACGTGACTTAATGTCACATGATCCAATGTCACATGATCAGACCTCCAGGAATATGGCAAACCAGAGTTGGCAACCCCAGTTGTAGGATTGGAACTCACGGCCTTCAGGCTCAGAGGCGAGAATGCTACCACTGAGCCAAGGCTGATATCTGATAAACAAATGTGTTTGTTAAAATTTTAAATAAGTGACACTAGAAACAAAACACTGAGCAGTGGCTTCAGCTGGGGTACATGTTGTAGTGCACCTGACAGCACTGTATCAGCTGTTGCTGTAGCGTGGCTGTGAGGTAGTACAGTATAACTCTACCATGACCATCAAGTTAGGGGACCAATCATGGTTCAATGAGAAGAGCAAGCCAGGAGCAGTCCCAGATGTACTTAAAAATGAGATGTCAACCTGGGGAAGCGACAACACAGGACTACATTCATATTACACAGTGGAAGCAGCATGCAATAGACAGAGCTAAGCGATTCCACAATCAACGGATCAGATCAAAGTTCTGCAGTTATGCCACATCCAGTCATGAATGGTGGTAGACAATTAAACAACTAATTTGAGGAGGAGACTTCATGAATATTCCCATCCTCAATCATGGCGGAGCCCAGCATGTGAGTGCAAAAGACAAGGCTGAAGCGTTTACAACCATCTTCAGCCAGAAGTGCCGGGTAGGTAATCCATATCAGCCTCTTTCTGAGGTCCCCATCAGTCTGCAGCCAATTCGATTCACTCAACATGATATCAAGAAACGTACTGGATACAGCAAAGGCTAAGGGCCCCGAAAACATCTTGGCTGTCGTGCTGAAGACTTGGGCTCCAGAACTAGCTGCACCTCTAGCCAAGCTGTTCCAGTACAGCTACAACACTGGCATCTACCCAATAATGTGGAAAACTAACCAGGTATGTGCTGTCCATAAAAAGCAGAACAAATCTAATCGGGCCAATTACTGCTCTATCAGTCTTCGCTCAATCATCAGCAAAGTGATGGAAGGTGTTGTTGACAGTGCTATCAAGCGGCACTTACTCATCAATAACCTGCTCACCGATGCTCAGTTTGGGTTCCGCCAGGACCACTCAGCTCCAGACCTCATTACAGCCTTGGTCCAAACATGGACAAAAGAGCTGAATTCCAGAGGTGAGGTGAGAGTGACTACACTTGATATCAAGGCAGCATTTGACCGAGTGTGGCATCAAGGAGCTCTAGTAAAATGAAAGTCAATGGGAATCAGGGTGAAAACTTTCCACTGGCTGGAATCATACCTAGCACAAAGGAAGATAGTTGTGGTGGTTGGAGGTCAATCATCTCAGCCCCATTTCATCACTGCAGGAGTTCCTTAGGGCAGTGTTCTAGGCCCAACCATCTTCAGCTGCTTCATCAATAACATCCCTCCATCATAAGGTCAGAAGTGGGGATGTTCGCTGATGATTGCACAGTGTTCAGTTCCATTTGCAACTTCTCAGAAAATGAAACAGTCCCTGCCCGCATGCAACAAAACCTAGACAACATTCAGGGTTGGGCCGATAAGTGGCAAGTAACATTCGCGCCACACAAGTGCCAGGCAATGACCATCGTCAACAAGCGAGAGTCTAACCACCTCCCCATGACACTCAACGGAATCACCATCACAGAATCACTCACCATCAACATCCTGGGGGTCACCATTGACCAGAAACGGAACTGGACCAGACACATAAATACTGTGGCAACAAGAGCAGGTCAGAGGCTGGGTATTCTGCAGTGAGTGTCTCACCTCCTGACTCCTCAAAGACTTTCTACCATCTACAAGGCACAAGTCAGGAGTGTGATGGAATACTTTCCACTTGCGTGGATGAGTGCAGCTGCAACAACACTCACGAAGCTCTACACCATTCAGGACAAAGCAGCTTGCTTGATTGGCACCCCATCTACCACATTAAACATTCACTCCCTCCATCACCGGTGCACTATGGCTGCAGTGTGTACCATCTACAAAATGAACTGCAGCAACTCGCCAAGGCTTCTTCGGCAGCATCTCCCAAACCCGCGTCCTCTACCACCTAGAAGGACAAAGGCAGCAGGCGCATGGAAGCACCACCACCTCTACGTTCCCCTCCAATTTATACATCATCCTGACTTCGAAATATCTTGCTGTTCCTTCATCGTTGCTGGGTCAAAATCCTGGAACTCTATTCCTAACAGTACTATGGGAGTACCTTCACCACACGGACTGCAGCGGTCTAACTGTAGTCTGACCATGCATTGTAAAGTATGCCCTCTGTAGAATTGTGAGGGTAAATTCTTCCAGGCGCCACGCTCCTGATGGGACCTCGCACACAGCTTGTGTACGTCAGATAATTGTGGGTGCTCTGGAGCACCCGCCTCACAACATTGACTCTAGAATGTACACCTGGCTCTGGGTCTCAACATTCTGCTTGCTTCCAATGTGGCACATCTTGCTCTTGTCAAAATAAAATTAAATTTTCCGATTTTCTTCTATTTGCACAACTGATTTAATTCCCTTACAAAAAGCTTTAATTCTTTCTTTTGCCTCTCCCGCACTCCCTATTTTAATGTCCACTATCACCTTAGCAAGCTTATAAATCACTTCTGCATCTCGTTTAATTACATCGATAAGAAATAAGGTTCCAAGTTCAAATATCTAGGGTAATATCATCAAAAAACTCAAGGAGGGCCTTCAGACAGAATACTTCTCTTTTAAATCCATGCTGCTGTCTCTTAAATTATTCCAATACACGTAATCGTAATCATACAGGCCAATCCTTGACATTTTCTGAAACTACGCCACTTATTCCTGAATCCTCTTATGTATCAGATTGCTCATTCACTCTCATGTTGTACCCTTGATGGCTTTTATTTTTATGTCATGTACAATCTTGGCGATGGCCTTTTGTAAACAGAAGTAAATTCCATCTCCAGGAGTTTCACTCTCTGCTTTAGCTGTAGCATCCTCAAAGAAGTCAATGACGTTTGTCAAACCAGATCCTTCCCTTCTAAATCCAACCTGGCAGTTTCTTAAATGAGTGCTATGCAGGTACTCCTCCCGTCTATACTCAAGAATGGTTCCCATCACTTTACTTATTCTGATGTTAGGCTAATGGGCCGGTGGGTGTCCGAGACAGATTTGACCCCTTTTTACATCTAGATGCTGTGTGTCCTGTGGAACCGCTTCAGTTCCCATTGACTCCTTCGTGAGCCACTGCCATATTGTTTCCAATTTTCTATCTTGTTTATCATCTGGCCCTAGGGACTGGCCAGGGCCTTTAAACTATGAAGTAAAAGTTCCATACTAATTACAAAATCTTTCCGGATATTCATTGTACTACTAAGATTGAATGTGAACCAATATTTTCTTCCCCAGTGAATGTGCCGAGAAAATATTCAGTAATTCCACTATTTTCCTTTCATATTCAATTTCTCCACCACTTTTATCCTTCAAAGATTTATCTTCTGCACTCATCATTTTGTTACTATTACGATTCTGGAATAAGCTTATTTTTACTCATTACAAAAAAGTTTTCCCTGTAGACTCTACCGACTGCTTTTCTTTCCTTCCTTATTTCCATTTTAATTTCACCATTCATCCATTTGGAGGATTGCATGTTTAAATTACCCTTACTTTGTGAAACTGTCAGATCTCGACTACTGTTGTTCACAGTGCATTGGGAGATATGCTATTTAATAAAAATTGTCTTTACTTTCAAACACCAAACTCCTTGTCAGCAATTTTTGCAAATCTTATAAAGTGTTTATGGATTGCAACCAGCCTTCCTTGTGAGTCCCCTTCTAAATCATAAACACTTCCAGTAATTACCTCACAATACATCATATACCTGTGATAATAGTTCCTACATATGTTTTGAATTAATAAAAATTGATTTATCGTGTTATCAGGGTAATAGTTGAAATAAAATTTCACATATCTGTCAGGATTTTCTACTCAAAAGCAAATAAATAGATTTTCACTCGTTCACAGTCATTTTTCAAACAAATCTTACCTAAATGGCAATTTATTTTCAATTGTGAATGTAAACAATAAGAGAATATCTCTAAATCCCATGCATTGTCCCTTTCTCACAATTGACACGCTTTATGAAGTGTAAATTGAAGTTAATAGTTTTTAGTTAGCGGTTTACTGGAAAATGTTCTCAAATTCAAACGATTTCCAAAAACACAAACTTAAATACTGTAATAAAAACAGAGCATGCTGGAAATACTCAGTGGTTCAGACAGCATCTTTGGAGAGGGAAACAGAGTTACCGCCCTGTAATGTCTGTCGCTCCACCGAGGTAAATTACGAGCACACTTGGTTAAACTGCCAGAGTCAAAATGACTGCCCTATGGGAGGTATAGGGCATCTGGGGGCATTTCAACATGACCAAGAAAGTTTCAGAGCAAATGTGGATCGGCTAGAAATGTTTTCACTGCAAATAATATAATCGAAATCCCCAGTAATGAAGACAATAACTGGGCGGTGTTGGAACGAAAAAGAGCTATATTCTTAACTGAGGCCGAGCCCGAGTTATATGAAACACTGATAAATTTGCTTGTGCCTGACAAGCCAAAGGATACAATGCTGAAACAGATTTTAACTAAGCTAGAGCAGCACTACAGCCCCGTGCTCTTAGAAATTGCTGAAAGTTATCGTTTCGGAATAGAAAATCAGAAGGCCGAAGAAAATATCAGTGAGTACATTGTAGTATTAAAAAAGTTAGCGATTCACTTTAATTTCAGAGACTTTCAGAACCGAGCATTGTGAGACTGCTTTGTTTGTGGGATGATAAATGATGCGATCAGAAGAAAGTTATTGACGAAGCCTAACTTGATTTTTGATTTAGCTTGTCACACAGCTAGGTCGATGAGCATGACCGACCAATATTCCCAAGAATTTCATACTAATTTCAGTTATCAGACAACCGAGGTGAATCACCTGCCGGTTCAAAGTAAAAGGCGGTGGGGCCCCAAAGTCTTAGAAACTGGAAATGGGAACAGAGCATTGACATCCTGGGACAACACATTGCTCAAAGTTGGCCATATGTGAAGGCAGAGTGTTTCTTCTGCAGGAAAACTGGGTATCATGTGAAGGCATGCTGACTGAAGGATAAATCAGTTTTCAAAGCTATGAGTAGAAATCCCCAGAGACTAGATAGCATGGAAGAACAACAACAGGACGAGGAGATGTTAGAGTTACACGTCATCAGGAGCACAAGGTTAACAGACGGCGATTCGAAAAGTATCATAATCCACATAGATGTTGCAGGATTCAAGATACCCATGGAAATCGACACTGGTGCATCCATGAATGTAGTACCGGAGTCACTATACCTTGACAAATTGCGGGATTTCCCATTGGAGAAAGCCAAGATAGAGCTGTGAGGCTACTCGAGAGAGAACATTCCGGTGGTAGGTCATATCACCATACCAGTGAAATACAAGGATCAAGTTCAGAGCTTGCCCCTAATAGTAGTGGCAGGAGACAAGCCTGCCTTACTAGGAAGAAATTCGTTGGGATCACTGAAGCTGGATTGGAATGAGATTTTTCGTGTTGAAACGAGATTTGCGTCAAAGGATGATGTCATCAAGGATTATCCGAAGGTGTTCTGTGAAATGGGCAGTCCGATCTAAGGCTTGAGGGAAGTGTCAGGGTACAGAAGGACGCTAGATTGGTTTTGTTAGGTAGACAAGAACTCCATGAGGCTGAGTACTGTGAGCTAAACTTACTGTGACCTTAGTCTTCTTTATTACAACTCCAGAGTGCCTAAACAACATGGCAGCCTATCTTTTATACTGGCCCTGCACGTGTGTGCAGGTGACCATTAGGACTCCAACAGTCGCGCCCTCTGGTGGCAAGTATTACATAGTTACATACATAACAGGTTTACTGCAAGCCACGTTCTGTACCATATGCACTCAAGGAGAAAGTTGAGCAAGAACTCAAAAGACTAGAGATTGAGAACATTATTTGTAAGATAGATCGATGTAATTGGGCTACACCCATTGTTGTTGTACCTAAGTCCAATGTTAAGGTAAGATTGTGTGGTGATTATAAAGTAACCGTAAACCAGGTTCTAGAGGGTAATGTCCCCAATACATTGCCAAATATAGAAGATTTGTTCACAACAGACAGGGGTCAGATTTCCTCAAAGTTGGATCTTACAAATGCCTACTTACAGCTTGAACTAGATGAGGAGTCCAAGTCATGCTTGACTATAAATACCCATCGAGGCCTATATCAATTTAATAGGCTACCATTTGGAGTGTCTTCCGTCCATGCCATATTCCAAGGGGTAATGAACCAGATTTTGCAAGGTATTGAAGGGGTAGTATGTTATTTGGATGACATACTAATTTCAGCACCAAATAGGCAAATTCATAATAACATATAGAATGAAGTCCTCAAATGGCTAGAGAAGCACAGATTACGAGTGTCTGCTCGTAAGTGTGAGTTAGTTCAAAACTCAGAGGAGTACTTAGGGTACAGAGAAGACAAAGATGGTTTGCATCCAACCAAGGGAAAGCTGGATGCAATCAGAAGTGCACCCACTCCCAAGAATGTCACTGAACTTCGATCATTTTTGGGTCTTTTGAACTCTTATGGGAAGTTCTTACCAAATTTGGCTACAGTATTACATCCGCTGAATGAACTATTGAAAAAACAGGTCCATTGTAAGTGATCAAAAGAATGCGATACAGCATTCAAGGAGTTTAAAAAGAACTTGGTAGAGAGCACCATGTTAGTTCACTATGACGTATCTCAGAAGATCAAGCTAGCATGTGATGCCTCTCCGTATGGAGTTAGGGCAGTGATCTCTCATGTATTACGTAGTGGGGAGGAGAGACCAATTGCTTTTGCTTCACACACTCTCAGTGCCAGTGAGCGTAATTATGCACAAATCGAAAGAGAAGCTTTGGCATTAATTTTTGGGATCAAGAAGTTTTACAAATACTTGTATGGTCGTAAGTTTACTATCGTTATGGACCATAAGCCCCTGACAGCAATCCTCCATCCAAAGTTCCCAGTTTCAACATTAGCTGCAGCCCGAATGCAGAGTTGGGCTTTGATTTTGTCAGCATATACATGTGATATTGAATACAGATGATCAGCTGATCATAGTAATGCTGATGCAATGTCTAGATTGCCTTCCCCATCACAAGTTACACCCGATAGGGAAGAGGTGTTCGATTTTTCATACATTAATGAACTGCCAGTCACAGCTGAAGAGATTGATAGAGCAACCAAATGTGACCCAGTTATATCAAAGGTGTATGATTATATTGCAAACAGATGGCCAAACCAGGTAACAGACAAAGATATTCATCCATTCTTCATTCGTAGGAATAAATTATCAGTCGATAAAGATTGTATCATGTGGGGTGCAAGAGTGGTTATACCAAATAAATTCAGGTCCAGATTATTAGGAGACCTCCATGACCACTACCTGGGAATGTGTTTGACTAGGAGTTTTGCACGCAGTTACTTATGGTGGCCAGATCTTGATAAAGATATAGAGTACCTCGTAAATCAGTGTACGACATGTCAATCGGTAAGCAAGCAACCACCATCAGTACCATTACAGCCATGGAAATGGCCTCCCAGAGTATGGCAAAAGCAATATATTGATTTTGCTGAGCTAGAAGGACAACAATTGTTCATTGTGATTGATAGCCATTCAAAGTGGGTCGAGGTGTTTCCAATGTGGAAAAAAATAACAAGTAAAACATTAGACATTTTGCGATTATTTTCTTCATTTGACCTCCCAGAAGAAATTGTTTTGGATAATGGACCACAATTTCGTTCAGAGGAATTTGCACAGTTCACGAGCGAAAATGGTGCGAAACATACCAAGGTTCCAGCATACCACCCTGCTTCAAATGGTACAGCAGAGCACACTGTACAAATTGTAAAACGTGCCTTCATCAAACAAATGTTGGATCCAAATCCAAAGAAACGACAGTTGTGATTGGACCATAAATTGGTTAACTTTCTAATAACGTATCGTAATACAACTCACACAACTACTAGTAGAACAGCAACAGAGTTGTTTCTCGAATGACAGCCACAAACCAGTTTCTCGTTGTTAAATCCAAATTTGGCACAGTCCATAGAAGAGACACAGTTAAGACAGAAAGATAATAGAGGTAGAGTAAAAGAGAGAAGTGTAAAATTAAGTCAGCAAGTGAGAGTGAAGAACCATCACCATAAATGGTTAAAGTGGCTACAGGAAGAGTGGTGAAAATATAGAAACATAGAAACATAGAAAATAGGTGCAGGAGCAGGCCATTCAGCCCCTCTAGCCTGCACCGCCATTCAATGAGTTCATGGCTGAACATGAAACTTCAGTACCCACTTCCTGCTTTCACGCCATACCCCTTGATCCCCCGAGTAGTAAGGACTTCATCTAACTCACTTTTGAATATATTTAGTGAATTGGCCTCAACTACTTTGTGTGGTAGAGAATTCCGCAGGTTCACCACTCTCTGGGTGAAGAAGTTTCTCCTCATCTCGGTCCTAAATGGCTTACCCCTTATCCTTAGACTGTGACCCCTGGTTCTGGACTTCCCCAACATTGGGAACATTCTTCCTGCATCCAACCTATCCAAACCCGTCAGAATTTTAAACGTTTCTATGAGGTCTCCTCTCACTCTTCTGAACTCCAGTGAATACAAGCCCAGTTGATCCAGTCTTTCTTGATAGGTCAGTCCCACCATCCCGGGAATCAGTCTGGTGAATCTTCGCTGCACTCCCTCAATAGCAAGAATGTCCTTCCTCAAGTTAGGAGACCAAAACTGTACACAATACTCCAGGTGTGGCCTCACCAAGGCCCTGTACAACTGTAGCAACACCTCCCTTCCCCTGTACTCAAATCCCTTCGCTATGAAGGCCAACATGCCATTTGCTTTCTTAACCGCTTGCTGTACCTGCATGCCAACCTTCAATGACTGATGTAACATGACACCCAGGTCTCGTTGCACCTTCCCTTTTCCTAATCTGTCACCATTCAGATAATAGTCTGTCTCTCTGTTTTTACCACCAAAGTGGATAACCTCACATTTATCCACATTATACTTCATCTGCCACGCATTTGCCCACTCACCAAACCTATCCAAGTCACTCTGCAGCCTCATAGCATCCTCCTCGCAGCTCACACTGCCACCCAACTTAGTGTCATCCGCAAATTTGGAGATACCACATTTAATCCCCTCGTCTAAATCATTAATGTACAATGTAAACAGCTGGGGCCCCAGCACAGAACCTTGCGGTACCCCACTAGTCACTGCCTGCCATTCTGAAAAGTACCATTTACTCCTACTCTTTGCTTCCTGTCTGACAACCAGTTCTCAATCCACACCAGCACACTACCCCCAATCCCATGTGCTTTAACTTTGCACATTAATCTCCTGTGTGGGACCTTGTCGAAAGCCTTCTGAAAGTCCAAATATACCACATCAACTGGTTCTCCTTTGTCCACTTTAATGGAAACATCCTCAAAAAATTCCAGAAGATTTGTCAAGCATGATCTTCCTTTCACAAATCCATGCTGACTTGGACCTATCATGTCACCATTTTCCAAATGCGCTGCTATGACATCCTTATTGGTGAGAAAGCAGGAATGGGGTACTGAAGTTGCATGTTCAGCCATGAACTCATTGAATGGCGGTGCAGGCTAGAAGGGCCGAATGGCCTACTCCTGCACCTATTTTCTATGTTTCTATGTTTCTATGTTTAATAATTGATTCCATCATTTTACCCACTACTGAGGTCAGGCTGACCGGTCTATAATTCCCTGCTTTCTCTCTCCCTCCTTTTTTAAAAAGTGGGGTTACATTGGCTATCCTCCACTCGATAGGAACTGATCCAGAGTCAATGGAATGTTGGAAAATGACTGTCAATGCATCCGCTATTTCCAAAGCCACCTCCTTAAGTACTCTGGGATGCAGTCCATCAGGCCCTGGGGATTTATCGGCCTTCAATCCCATCAATTTCCCCAACATCATTTCCAGACTAATAAAGATTTCCCTCAGTTCCTCCTCCTTACTAGACCCTCTGACCCCTTTTATATCCGGAAGGTTGTTTGTGTCCTCCTTAGTGAATACTGAACCAAAGTACTTGTTCAATTGGTCTGCCATTTCTTTGTTCCCCGTTATGACTTCCCCTGATGCTGACTGCAGGGGACCTACGTTTGTCTTTACTACTTTTTCTCTTTACATATCGATAGAAACTTTTGCAATCCGCCTTAATGTTCCCTGCAAGCTTCTTCTCATACTCCATTTTCCCTGCCCTAATCAAACCCTTTGTCCTCCTCTGCTGAGTTCTAAATTTCTCCCAGTCCCCAGGATCGCTGCTATTTCTGGCCAATTTGTATGCCACTTCCTTGGCTTTAATACTATCCCTGATTTCCCTAGATAGCCACGGTTGAGCCACCTTCCCTTTTTTATTTTTACGCCAGACAGGAATGTACAATTGTTGTAATTCATCCATGCGGTCTCTAAATGTCTGCCATTGCCCATTCACAGTCAACCCCTTAAGTATCATTCGCCAATCTATCCTAGCCAATTCACGCCTCATACCTTCAAAGTTACCCTTCTTTAAGTCCTGGACCATGGTCTCTGAATTAACTGTTTCATTCTCCATCCTAATGCAGAATTCCACCATATTATGGTCACTCTTCCCCAAGGGGCCTCGCACAATGAGATTGTTAATTAATCCTCTCTCATTACACAACACCCAGTCTAAGATGGCCTCCCCCCTAGTTGGTTCCTCGACATATTGGTCTAGAAAACCATCCCTTATGCACTCCAGGAAATCCTCCTCCACCGTATTGCTTCCAGTTTGGTTAGCCCAATCTATGTGCATATTAAAGTCACCCATTATAACTGCTGCACCATTATTGCATGCACTCCTAATTTCCTGTTTGATGCCCTCCCCAACATCACTACTACTGTTTGGAGGTCTGTACACAACTCCCACTAACGTTTTTTGCCCTTTAGTGTTCTGCAGCTCTACCCATATAGATTCCACATCATCCAAGCTGATGTCTTTCCTAACTATTGCATTAATCTCCTCTTTAACCAGCAATGCTACCCCACCTCCTTTTCCTTTTATTCTATCCTTCCTGAATGTTGAATACCCCTGGATGTTGAGTTCCCAGCCCTGATCATCCTGGAGCCACGTCTCCGTAATCCCAATCACATCATATTTGTTAACATCTATTTGCACAGTTAATTCATCCACCTTATTGCGGATACTCCTTGCATTAAGACACAAAGTCTTCAGGCTTGCTTTTTTAACACCCTTTGTCCTTTTAGAATTTTGCTGTACAGTGGCCCTTTTTGTTCTTTGCCTTGGGTTTCTCTGCCCTCCACTTTTCCTCATCTCTTTTCTGTCTTTTGCTTTTGCCTCATTTTTGTCTCCCTCTGTCTCCCTGCATAGGTTCCCATCCCCCTGCAATATTAGTTTAACTCCTCCCCAACAGCACTAGCAAACACTCCCCCTAGGACATTGGTTCCGGTCCTGCCCAGGTGCAGACCGTCCATTTTGTACTGGTCCCACCTCCCCCAGAACCGGTTCCAATGCCCCAGGAATTTGAATCCCTCCCTGCTGCACCACTGCTCAAGCCACATATTCATCTGCGCTATCCTGCGATTCCTACTCTGACTAGCATGTGGCACTGGTAGCAATCCCGAGATTACTACTTTTGAGGTCCTACTTTTTAATTTAGTTCCTAGCTCCTTAAATTATTTTCGTAGGACCTCATCCCTTTTTTTACCTATGTCGTTGGTACCAATGTGCACCACAACAACTGGCTGTTCTCCCTCCCATTTCAGAATGTCCTGAACCGCTCCGAGACATCCTTGACCCTTGCACCAGGGAGACAACATACCATCCTGGAGTCTCTGTTGCGGCCGCAGAAACGCCTATCTATTCCCCTCACGATCGAATCCCCTATCACTATCGCTCTCCCAATCTTTTTCCTGCCCTCCTGTGCAGCAGAGCCAGCCACGGTGCCATGAACTTGGCTGCTGCTGCCCTCCCCTGATGAGTCATCCCCCCAAACAGTACTCAAAGCAGTGTATCTGTTTTGCAGGGGGATGACCACAGGGGACCCCTGCACTATCTTTCTTGCACTGCTCTTCCTGCTGGTCTTCCATTCCCTATCTGGCTGTGGACCCTTCTCCTGCGGTAAGAACAACTCACTACACGTGATACTCACGTCATTCTCAGCATCGTGGATGCTCCAGAGTGAATCCACCCTCAGCTCCAATTCCGCAACGCGGACCATCAAGAGCTCGAGGCGGATACACTTCCCACACACGTAGCGCCCAGGGACACCGGAAGTGTCCCCGAGTTCCCACATGGTACAGGAGGAGCATATCACGTGACCGAGCTCTCCTGCCATGTCTTAACCCTTAGATACCCTTAAATTGGTAGTAACAATGCTAAAGTTTACTTACTGATATAAAAAATAATAAAAAGAAAATAAAAAATAAAAAGAAAAGCTACTCACCAATCACCAGCCAATCACTTACCCCATTGGCTGTGACTTCACTTTTTGATTCCTTTCTACTTCTATTTTGCTTTCTCTCCCGCTGTAGCTGCACCGGTACGCCTTTGATAGGCCGCTCCCCTCTTACCAACTGCCGCCGGCTCTCGATCTCCCGCTGGGCCTTTTATAGGCCGCTCCCCTCTCACCAACTGCCGCTGGCTCGCGATCTCCCGCTCGGCCTTTTATAGGCCGCTCCCCTCTCACCAACTGCCACTGGCTCTCGATCTCCCGCTGGGCCTGTTATAGGCCGCTCCCCTCTCACCAACTGCCGCTGGCTCTCGATCTCCCGCTGGGCCTTTTATAGGCCGCTCCCCTCTCACCAACTGCCGCTGGCTCTCGATCTCCCACTGGACCTTTTATAGGCCGCTCCCCTCTCACCAACTGCCACTGGCTCTCGATCTCCCGCTGGGCCTTTTATAGGCCGCTCCCCTCTCACCAACTGCTGCTGGCTCTCGATCTCCCACTGGGCCTTTTATAGGTCGCTCCCCTCTCACCAACTGCCGCTGGCTCTCGATCTCCCGCTGGGCCTTTTATAGGCCGCTCCCCTCTCACCAACTGCCGCTGGCTCTCGATCTCCCGCTGGGCCTTTTATAGGCCGCTCCCCTCTCACCAACTGCCACTGGCTCTCGATCTCCCGCTGGGCCTTTTATAGGTCGCTCCCCTCTCACCAACTGCCACTGGCTCTCGATCTCCCGCTGGGCCTTTTATAGGCCGCTCCCCTCTCACCAACTGCTGCTGGCTCTCGATCTCCCACTGGGCCTTTTATAGGTCGCTCCCCTCTCACCAACTGCCGCTGGCTCTCGATCTCCCGCTGGGCCTTTTATAGGCCGCTCCCCTCTCACCAACTGCCGCTGGCTCTCGATCTCCCGCTGGGCCTTTTATAGGCCGCTCCCCTCTCACCAACTGCCACTGGCTCTCGATCTCCCGCTGGGCCTTTTATAGGCCGCTCCCCTCTCACCAACTGCCGCTGGCTCTCGATCTCCCGCTGGGCCTTTTATAGGCCGCTCCCCTCTCACCAACTGCCGCTGGCTCTCGATCTCCCGCTGGGCCTTTTATAGGTCGCTCCCCTCTCACCAACTGCCGCTGGCTCTCAATCTCCCGCTGGGCCTTTTATAGGTCACTTTTATATGTAGTCATCGTACATATTTGCTCAAGATGTTTGATAATGGACAGGTTAGGTTTGTTCACATTGATCATATTTTACCCACAGACATGGAAGTAGTTGAGAGTGGGAGTGATTAATTATTTCTGACTCATCAGATAGTTTTGATACACCAGTAGCATATCCTACATCCAATGTACTGGAAACAAATCCAGGAGAAAGTCAGAATTTAAATCTGAGTCCGAGTCAGGGAAACAAACAGTCTGAAGTTAGAGAGAGTTCAAATGGAAATCAAGGGCGTCCCTTGGAGGAAAACTTTCCTCAGGATCAGCCTTGAATGAGTTTAAATTCAACACCATGTTTGGAAGGTTCTGTTTGAGAGTGAAGGTATCCTCTTCGAAACTAAAAACAAGTGGTTAAGCTTGATTTGTAAATATGGCAAAATAACTCCATATCTTTTGTTATGTATAACCATGCAAGTTATGTATGATGATTGTTAGTTACAATAACTTCTTCATTAAGGAGGGAGAAGTGTAATATCTGTAGCTCCATGCTGTGGATGCCTGTGTTACTGCAGCTAGTGCTGTTTAATAAGAGCAGGTCACTTGACCAGCAAGTCAGTAGATTCCTGACCGGCAGCCATCTTACAGGTTGT
Source organism: Pristiophorus japonicus (assembly GCF_044704955.1). Lineage (NCBI taxonomy): Eukaryota > Metazoa > Chordata > Chondrichthyes > Pristiophoridae > Pristiophorus > Pristiophorus japonicus. The sequence continues at coordinate 61,819,027 of NC_091990.1, read as the reverse complement.
GTGTTGTGTGCTCTCTAAAGATATCACCCGGCCCTGAAATGCCAGCCTCCCCGGTTTGTACGGAGTGTGTACGGACCCGGGAAGGCATCGCAAAAGCTGGTTTTCGCCGTGCAATGCGCATGCACTGAAATTCGGCTTTTCCAATCTGTCACATTTCTGGCTTGACACATCACATGCATCTCGAGGAGAAGGACATTCCCACGGCAGAGATTGGGCTATTTGCCCATCTCTTGTCCTGCGAATGTCCTTAAAACTCTTGCACCTGGCCATAGCCTGGCTTTTACCAGCATAAGAGATTTAAAACATATCAAAAATGTATAAAAATAAAAATATGTTAAAAACCCTGGCCACTCAGGTAATTTTATTTTAAACATAATTAAAACATTTTTAAAAATCGGCAAAGATATATTTTTTCAGAAACATTTCTATCAACTTTAATTTCTATAATGTATTTATGTGAGGTGTTTTTTAAAATGTTTTATGTAGTGTTTGGGTGTTTGGGGGTGTTTATCATTCATAGTAACAGGGCTTCGGCCTTACCAAACTCCTATTACTATGAATGAGACAATACTTTCCGGTGATTGGCTGTCCAGGCCCACGTGACTCCGACGGACGTCCCAACGTGAACACGCTCCGTTGCTCAAGAGAAGAGGCCTCAGGACCAGGATCTCTGATGAGCGCTCGGCCAAAGGGTAAGTGCGCATCTTTTCTCCTATTTTTAGTCGAACGCCACAGGAAGAAGAAACTGGGATTTCAGGGCCGGCGTTTCAGGTCGATGACCTTTTGACAGAACTAAATCCTAAACATTATGTTGCAAAGAGAGACAATTTCACTTAGTGCTTTGGAATTTCAGCATTACCAAACTCAGTCGTGTCTGATGTTTGAAGTGCTTTTCTATCTGATGTTCTCCCTCACGCAAGTTATTTTGAAAGCAACATCCATATAAATATGTCAATTTTCGTCCGATTACACTCCTGGGAAGTGCCTTGGAATGTTTTACTACATCAAAGGCACTATGCAAGTTGTTGTGACAGGGCATGGTACCAATTGGGGTAATGCTCAGACTGCAGGGTCGGCCTTCAGTTTACAGAGTCACAGCCCTGGGAAAGAACATCATGTCCAACTCCAAGCAGCTGAGGCTTTCAAATAAACACATCATTTTCCGTGGTGGCAGTGGGTGCAATCAGTGGTGGGTCAGGTGGGAAAGCTGTTATTTTTAACAACGGTTCGGGATTGTTTTTATGAATCCTTAGTATATACTTATTGGTAGCTTCATAGCCACTTTTGTGACTTTTGATTTCTACATTCCTTGGGGTCGAAATTCAGCCTCAGTGGCGGAGTCGATTGGTCGCCAACTTCCGGTCCAGTGGCCACCACCAGCAAAATTATCCTCGGGGACACATTCCCGCCCCGCTCCTCCCGCTCCTCCCACTCCCCCCACTCCCACCGCGCTACCCCCAATCACCCCACTCCTGTCCCACTCCCCCCCCACTCCCCCGACTCCCACCCTGCTCCCCCCACTCCCCCCCACCACTCCCCCCACTCCTGTCCCATTCCCCCCCCCACTCCCCCGACTCCCACCCTGCTCCCCCCACTCCTGTCCCGCTCCCCCCACTCCCCCCCCCGCTCTTCCCACTCCCCCCACTCCCACCGCGCTCCCCCCACTCCCCCCACTCCCACCACGCTACCCCCACTCCCCCCACTCCCACCATGCTACCCCCACTCCCCCCACTCCCACCGCGCTACCCCCACTCCCGCCCTGCTCCCCCCACTCACCCCACTCCCCCCCACTCCCCCTACTCCCCCATGCTCCCCCCGCTTCCCCACGCCCACGCTCCCCTCCCACTCCCCCATTCCCCCCGCCCCCCCTCTCACCCCCGCTCCCTCCACTACCCCCTGCTACCCCCACTCCCGCCCCCCTCCCCCCCACTCCCTCCCTGCTCCCCCCACTTTCCCTCCTGCTCCTCCCACTCAACCCCCACTCCCCCCACTCCCACCCCGCTCCCCCCCACTCCCCCCCGCTCCTCCCACTCAACCCCCACTCCTCCCACTCCCACCCCGCTCCCCCCACTCCCCCCCGCTCCTCCCACTCCCCTGACTCCCCCCACTACCCCCCGCTCCCCCCACTCCCCCGACTCTCACCCTGCTCCCCCCAATCCTGTTCCGCTCCCCCCACTCCCCCCACTCCCACCACGCTACCCCCACTCCCCCCACTCCCACCCTGCTCACCCCACTCCCACCCCCACTCCCCCATGCTCCCCCCACTCCCCTCCCACTCCCCCATTCCCCCTGCCCCCCCCTCCCCCCCACTCCCTCCATTACCCCCTGCTACCCCCACTCCCACCCCGCTCGCCCCCACTCCCTCCCTGCTCCCCCCACTTTCCCTCCTGCTCCCCCCACTCAACCCCAGCTCCCCCCACTCCCACCCCGCTCTCCCCACTCTCCCCCGCTCCCCCCACTCCCCCTGCTCCCCCCACTCCCCCCCCGGCTCCCCCCACTCCCATCCCGCTCCCCTCACTCCCTCCCAGCTCCCCCCACTCCCCCAACACTCTCCCCAATCCTGTCCCGCTCCCCCCACTCCCCCCACTCCCACCGCGCTACCCCCACTCCCCCCACTCCTGCCCCGCTTCCCCCATTCCCCCGACTCCCACCCTGCTCCCCCCACTCCTGTCCCGCTCGCCACACTCCTCCCCCGCTCCCTCCACTCCCCCCACTCCCACCCCGCTCCCCCCACTCCCGCCCGGCTCCCCTCACTCCCCCCACTCCCGCCCCGCTACCCCCACTCCCCCGACTCCCACCACTCCTGTCCCGCTCCCTCCACTCCTCCCCCGCTCCCCCCACTCCCACCGCGCTACCTCCGCTCCCCCCACTCCCACCCCGCTCCCCCCACTCCCGCCCCGCTCCGCCCACTCCCCCCACTCCCGCCCCGCTATACCCACTCCCCCCACTCCCACCGTGCTACCCCCACTCCCGCCCCACTCCCCCCACTCCCGCCCCGCTCCCCGCACTCCCCTCCCACTCCCCCATTCCCCTGCCCCCCCCTCTCCCCCCCGCTCCCCCCACTACCCCCTGCTACCCCCACTCCCGCCCCGCTCCCTCCCTGCTCACCCCACTTTCCCTCCTGCTCCCCCCACTCAACCCCCGCTCCCCCTACTCCCACCCCGCTCTCCCCACTCTTGAACGCTCCCCTCACTCCCCCTGCTCCCACCACTCCCCCCACTCCCCCCACTCACCCCCCGCTCCCCCCACTCCCACCCCGCTCCCTTCCCACTCCCCCCACTCCCCCAACGCTCCCCCCAATCCTGTCCCGCTCCCCCCACTCCCCCTCCGCTCCTCCCACTCCCACCTGCTCTGCCCGCTCCCCCCACTCCCCCATTCCCCCCCGCCCCCCCACTCCCCCCTGCTCCTCCCACTATCCCCTGCTACCCCCACTCCCACCCCGCTCTCCCCACTCCCCCCGCTCCTCCCACTCCCCCCTGCTCCCCCCTCCCCCCCATCCCCCCCCCGCTCCCCCCACTCCCACCCCGTTCTCCCCATTTCCCCCGACTCCCCCCTACTCCCCCCTACTCCCCCCGCTCCCCCCACTCCCCCACTCACCCCCGCTCCCCCAACTCCCCCACTCCCACCCCGCTACCCCCACTCCCCCCACTCCCGCGCCAGCTACCCCCACTCCCGCCCCGCTCCCCCCACTCCCCCATTCCCCCCACCCCCCCTCTCCCCCCCGCTCCCCCCACTATCCCCTGCTACCCCCACTCCCGCCCCGCTCCCCCCCACTCCCTCCCTGCTCCCCCCACTTTCCCTCCTGCTCCCCCCACTCAACCCCCTCTCCCCCCACTCCCACCCCGCTCTCCCCCGCTCCCCCCACTCCCCCTGCTCCCACCACTCCCCCCACTCCCCCCACTCACCCCCCCACTCCCCCCACTCCCACCCCGCTCCCCTCACTCCCTTCCCACTCCCCCCACTCCCCTAACGCTCCCCCCAATCATGTCCTGCTCCCCCCACTCCCTCCCCGCTCCTCCCACTCCCACCTGCTCTGCCCGCTCCCCCCACTCCCCCATTCCCCCCCGCCCCTCCATTCCCCCCCCGCTCCTCCCACTAAACCCTGCTACCCCCACTCCCACTCCCACCCCGCTCTCCCCACTCCCCCCCGCTCCCCCCTGCTCCCACCACTCCCCCCGCTCCCCCCCATTCCCCCACTCCCCCATTCCCCCCTGCCCCCCCCACTCCCCCCGCTCCCCCCACTCCCCCCCTGTTCTCCCCACTCCCCCCCACTCCCCCCACTCCCTCCTACTCCCACCACTCCCCCCCACTCCCCCCACTCCCCCCACTCACCCCCGCTCCCCCCACTCCCACCCCGCTCCCCTCACTCCCTCCCCGCTCCCCTCACTCCCTCCTCGCTCCCCCCACTCCCACCCCGCTACCCCCACCCCCGCCCTGCTCCCCCCACCCCCACCCCACTTCCCCCACCCCCAGCTATATTTAGTATAAAAAGCCCATTACGCATGCAACAGCGTGTAACCAGCATTCTACCACCACCAGAGGGCACATCTATTGGAGTCCCAAGGGATCCCAGCATCCCTTGGGAGCACTGCTTATAAACGGGTCTCCCATGCTGTGCCAGCACTCTGGAGTCAGAATAAAGAGACTAAGGTCACACTTACTCAAGTCTACAGTACTTAGTCACATTGTTACATTGCTTTATTTGAGACATAACAACTGGCGACAAGTAATAGATAACGAACCACCACACGAAAATGCAGAGAACTGTTAGTATCCTGGAGAAATTCTCAGAATGCGATGATTGGGAAGCCTTCTTGGAGCGACTCGACCAATACTTTGTGGCCAATGAGCTGGAAGGGAATGAGAACGCTGCCAAACGAAGGGCAATCCTCCTCACCGTCTGCTGGGCAACAACATATGGCCTCATGAAGAATCTTCTTGCTCCGATGAAACCACCAGTATGAAGAACTGTGTACGCTGGTCCGGGAGCACCTAAATCCGAAGAAGAGCGTTCTGATGGCAAGGTATCGATTTTATACATGTCAACGGCCGGAAGGCCAGGAAGTGGCGAGCTACATCGCCGAACTAAGGCGCCTTACAAGACATTGCAAATTCGGTGGATTCCTGGAGCAAATGCTAAGAGACTTTTTTTGTGCTTGGCATTGACCATGAGGTTATGCTTCACAAACTATTGACTGTTGAAACACCGAACTTGAGCAAAGCCATAACGATAGCCCAGGCATTTATGTCCACCAGGGATAACACCAAACAAATTTTGCAGCATAAAGATGCATTGGCAAGTATGTACACAAGGAATCATCGTTTTTGTTATATATGTATCTACATTGTGTAGCCAACAGAGGGCTAATCCAATGGAGTCCGAAAGGATCCCAAAATCCCTTGAGAGCACAGGTACTTAAGGAGGCTTCTGGAGACCTGCAATAAATGACTAAGGTCACACTTTACTTTGAGCTCACAGTATCCAGTCAGACTCTTTATTCATACGTAACAGTTTTCAGGCACGAATGTACATGGCAGAACTTACACAGCTGCAGCTCCATGATCTCAGATGCCTCAGAGTCCACCATCAAGTGTGAATGCAAGGCAATTAACATCTTGTTGGCACTGCGGAGGTGATCATTGAGTCCATCAATGCCGCTTCAAACACTAAGCATGCAAAGGCTGTGGAACAATGGGGCACCTCCAGCGAGTGTGCAGACAAGCTGCAAACCCTGCAAACCCTGCAAACCACCACGTTGCAGAGGAAGACCGATCCATGGCGGATCAAATTGAACTAGAGACTCGAACCGAAGAGGCAGAAGTGTACGGGGTACACACCTTCACCACAAAATGTCCATCAATCATGTTAGAAGTTGAACTAAATGGAATTGGACACGGGTGCGAGTCAGTCTATCATGAGCAAAAAGGCCTTCGACCGCTGTGGTGCAACAAGGCACAAAGGCCCAAGCTGAGCCCTATTCATACCAAGGTGAGAACTTACACTAAAGAGCTGATCCCTGTAATTGGCAGTGCAGCAATAAAAGTCTCCTATGATGGAACGGTGCATGAACTATGACTATAGATTGTACCAGGAGATGGTCCCACACTGTTCGGCAGAAACTGGCTGGGAAAAATCCGTTGGAACTGGGATGACATCCGAGCCCTTTCATCCGTCGACGATGCCTCATGTTCCCAGGTTTTGAGCAAGTTCCCCTCGTTGTTTGAGCCAAGCATCGGAAATTTCTCTGGGGCGAAGGTGCAGATCCACTTGGTTCCTGGTACACGACCCATCCACCACAAGGCACATGTGGTGTGAGAGAAAGTGGAGATCGAGCTGGACAGGCTGCAATGAGAGGGCATCATCGCTCCGGTTGAGTTCAATGAGTGGGCCAGTCTGATTGTTCCGGATCTCAAGGGCGATGGCACGGTCAGGGTTTGTGGGGACTATAAAGTAACGATCAACCGTTTTTCGCCGCAGGACCAGTACCCGCTACCCAAGGCAGACGACCTATTTGCGACACTGGCAGGAGGGAAGACATTCACCAAGTTGGACCTGACCTCGGCCTACATGACGCAGGAGCTAGTGGAATCTTTGAAAGGCCTCACCTGCATCAACACACACAAAGGTCTGTTCATCTACAATAGATGCCCGTTTGGGATTCGATCGGCTGCGGCTATTTTTCAAAGGAACATGGAGAGTCAGCTAAAGTCGGTTCCGCGCAGTGATTTTCCAGGATGACATATTGATCACAGGTCAGGAGACCATCGAACACTTGCAGAACCTGGAAGAGGTTCTATGTCGGCTGGACCGTGTTGGACTCAGGTTGAAGCGCTCGAAGTGTGTTTTCCTGGCACCTGAGGTCGAGTTCTTAGGGGGAAGAATCGCGGCAGACGGCATCAGATCCACCGACGCCAAGGCGGAGGCCATCAAGAACGTGCTGAGACCACAATATGTGATGGAGCTGCAATCGTTCCTGGGACTCCTCAATTATTTTGGTAATTTCCTACCCGGGTTAAGCACCTTGCTAGAACCTCTACATGTGTTGCTTTCCAAAGGAGATGACTGGGTAAGGGGGAAATCACAAGAGACTGCTTTTGAGAAAGTCAGAAATCAGTTATGTTCCAGCAAACTGCTTGTTCTATCTGACCCATGTAAACATTTAGTGCTTGTTTGCGATACGTCTTCATACGGGGTCGGGTGTGTGTGACAACAAGCAAACGAATTGGAAACATTGCAACCGGTCGCTTATGCGTCCAGGAGTTTGTCCAAGGCCGAAAGGGCCTGTAACATGATTGAAAAAGACACTCTGGCATGCGTTTACGGGGTGAAAAAATGCACCAGTATCTGTTTGGGCTCAAGTTCGAGTTAGAAACTGACCATAAGCCGCTCATATCACTATTCTCAGAGAGCAACGGTATTAATACCAATGCCTCTGCTCGCATCCAAAGATGGGCACTCACGCTGTCTGCATATAACTATGTAATTAGCCACAGGCACAGAGAACTGCGCTGATGTTCTCAGTCGGCTACCATTGCCCACCACCGGGGTGGAAATGGCACAGCCTGCAGACTTGCTCTTGGTGATGGATGCATTTGAAAATGAAAGGTCACCCGTTACGGCCTGCCAGATCAGGACCTGGACCAGCCAGGATCCTTTACTGTCCCTTGTAAAAAGCTGTATCCTCCATGGGAGCTGGTCCAGCATCCCAGCGGAGATGCATGAAGAAATCAAGCCGTTCCAATGGCGCAAAGACGAAGTGTCCATACAGGCGGACTGACTTTTGTGGGGTAATCGGGTGGTTTTGCCGAAGAAAGGCAGGGAAACGTTCATACACGACCTATACAGTACCCACCCAGGCATAGTAATGATGAAAGCTATAGCCAGATCCCACGCATGGTGACCCAGCATCAACTCAGATTTGGAGTGTTGCGTGCGCCAATACAACACTAGCTCTCAACTGAGCAATGCACCCAGGGAGGCACCGCTAATTTTGTGGTCATGGCCCTCCAAACCGTGGTCTAGGATCCACATTGACTTCACTGGCCCGTTTCTTGGCAAAATGTTCTTAGTTGTTGTGGATGCTTATTCAAAATGGATTGAGTGTAATAATGTCTGTAAGCATGTCCACTGCCACCATCGAAAACCTAAGAGCCATGTTAGCCAAGCACGGCCTGCCTGATGTCCTTGTTGGCGACAATGGGCTGTGCTTCACCAGCGCTGAATTCAAGGAATTCATGACCCGCAATGGGATCAAGCACGTCACATCTGCCCCGTTCAAGCCCGCATCTAATGGCCAGGCAGAATGGGCAGTCCAAACCATCAAGCAAAGCTTGAAACGTGTGTCGGAAGGCTCCCTGCAGACCCACCTGTCCCGAGTCCTGCTCAGCTACCGCACAAGACCCCACTCGCTCACCGGGGTTTCCTCCTGCCAAACTGCTCATGAAAAGGGCACTCAAAACAAGGCTCTCTCTAGTCCACCCTGATCTCCATGATCATGTCGAGGGCAGGCGTCATCAACAAAGCATGTACCATGATCGCACAAATTTGTCACACGATAGTGAAGTCAATGACCCTTTATTTCTACTCAACTATGGACATGGTCCCAAATGGCTTGCTGGCACTGTCATAGCCAAAGAAGGGAGTAGGATGTTTGAAGTCAAATTTGCAAATGGACTAACTTGCAGAAAGCATTTGGACCAAACCAAACTGCGATTCACAGACTGCCACGAGCAACCTGAAGAGGACACCACCAACTTCGACGCTCCAACACACACACAAGTGGCAACCGACATCACGGTTGACCACGTAGCTGAACTCACCATCCCCAGCAGTCCAGCAAGGCCAGCTGCTCAGCAGCCCAGCGAAGGCCCAACCAACTCACGTGCACCTGTGTTTGTACCGAGATGATCGACTAGGTAGCGGAAAGCCCCAGATCGTCTCACCCTGTAAATAAGCGTACTATTGACTTTGGAGGGGGAGTGATGTTATGTATGCAACACCTTGTAACCAGCATTCTATCACCACCAGAGGGCGTATCTGTTGGAGTACCAAGGGATCCCAGCATCGACAGTATCGATAGTACTCAGTCACATTGTTTTATTTGAGACATAATAAAACCAACCTGCTGCCTGACAGTGCCCCTGACAGCTCTTTATGTCAGAGCACTGTGCTCGGCTGCTCGAGACCACCAGCGGGGGAGAAAGAAGTTTTGTTGGAAGTTTTTTTTTGGAGGAAAATTTTTTGGAGTTGTGAAAAATTGTTGGGAGCTGAAAAACTTTTGCGGACTTGTATAAACTTTTGCGGACTTTTGAAAAGTTTACCATTCGCCCTTTTGACATATGCAGTGATTACTAGTGGCCTGGGGGCCTCAATCTGTGCTCCACAGTGGCCTCATAGTGAGGGTTGACCCTGCAGACGCAATGGGCTCAAGGCTAGCAGGGGAAAGCCTTGTGCACATTGTGCATGGCAGGGAGGCATGCAGGAGAAGGCAGCGCTCGAGGTAGCGGGCAAAGGAGGCAGCAGTCATGGCTGCCCAGCATAGAGAAGGGCCTGGAAATAGCCCTAGACCTCAGGGCAGAGAGGTTGGCCAGGAAGGAGCTGGCGTGAGGAGGAGGGTGAGGTACAATGACTCCCCCGCACCAGATAGTGGGCGATGAGGCAGATGCTGGCCAGCCGCAGCCTGCAGAGGCTGAGGAGCAACAGGAGGATGAGGGAGAAGGCGATCAGCCAGCTGCCATCGGAGGGGCCCAGCACAGACCTGGGGAAGGAGGCCTTACCGTCCAAGGGTGTACCGACAGCGGATTTCCTTCATGGAGCTCAGCGATGAGCAGTGTCTGCAAAGGCTCCGACTCAGGAAGGACATCCTCAGGGAGCTGCAGCCTCACACAAGGCTGAGGACAGCTCTGAGCATGGGAACCAAATTGACCATTGCACTCAACGTTTACGCAACTGGCTCTTTCCAGTCTGCAACTGCAGATATATCGAACATCTCTCAGCTCTCCAGCCATCGCTCCATCCGTCAAGTGACCGATGCTCTCTACAGGAGAAGACAGCAATACATTTCGTTCTCGATGACCAGGGAGAAGCAGGTGGAATGGCAGGCTGGATTTGTCCGGATTGTCGGGTTCCCCAGGGTGCAGGGACCATCGACTGCACACACGTTGGCCTGAGGGCCCCACTGAACCATCCCGAACTGTTCATGAGCAGCAAGGGATTCCACTCCCTGAATGTGAAGCTGGTGTGTGACCACCAGCGTAGGATCCTGGCAGTTGATGCCAGGTACCCGGGCAGCAGCCACGAAACCTTCATCCTGCACCAGACCAGTGTGCCCGCCGTCTTCACCGGGTCAAACCAGGACTGTGAGTGGCTGCGTGGGGACAAGGGATATCCCCCGTGCACTTGGCTGCTGACTCTACTTCAGAACCCCAGGACTGGGGCCGAGCATGCCTACAATGACGCTCATTCTGTCACCGGGGCATCATCGAGCACTGCATCGGGATCCTCAAACAGAGGTCCCGTTGCCTGGACCACTCTGGTGGAGTTCTGCAGTACTCTCCTGAACGGGTCTCCATATTCCTGGTGATCTGCTGCCTGCTGCACAACCTGGCTCTCATGAGGGGGCTTTCCAGATCATCGTCTCCCTGCCTCGGCTGCCACTGCCCTCGAGGCTGTCCTCCTGCCCTGCTCTCCCACTCTCACCAGCGCTAGGACCCTCGCCGTAGCTCTCACTCGGCCTCTCATCTGCCAAGCATAAATGGCACGGCACAAGGGCTGGCGTTAGGGGGAGGTGGGGGAATGATGCATGCGGGCTGCAACTCGCACACCCTCGGAGGCACTGGTACTTTCAGGTAGAGATAGCATGAAAGGAGGGCTTTCACTTACCCATGCTGCCCACAGTGGCATCGGCTGTACCGGGTCACAGGGGGATCGGCAGTACCGGGACACAGGGAGATCAGCAGTACCGGGACACAGGGAGATCAGCAGTACCGGGACACAGGGGGATCGACAGTACCGGGACACAGGGGGATCGACAGTACCGGGACACAGGGGGATCAGCAGTACCGGGTCACAGGGAGATCAGCAGTACCGGGTCACAAGGGGATCGGCAGTACCGGGTCACAGGGGGATCAGCAGTACCAGGTCACAGGGAGATCAGCAGTACCGGGTCACAGGGGGATCAGCAGTACCAGGTCACAGGGAGATCAGCAGTACCGGGACACAGGGAGATCAGCAGTACCGGGACACAGGGGGATCAGCAGTACCGGGTCACAGGGGGATCAGCAGTACCAGGTCACAGGGAGATCAGCAGTACCGGGTCACAGGGAGATCAGCAGTACCGGGACACAGGGAGATCAGCAGTACCGGGACACAGGGAGATCAGCAGTACCGGGTCACAGGGGGATCAGCAGTACCAGGTCACAGGGAGATCAGCAGTACCAGGTCACAGGGAGATCAGCAGTACCAGGTCACAGGGGGATCAGCAGTACCGGGTCACAGGGGGATCAGCAGTACCAGGTCACAGGGGGATCAGCAGTACCAGGTCACAGGGAGATCAGCAGTACCAGGTCACAGGGAGATCAGCAGTACCGGGACACAGGGGGATCGACAGTACCGGGACACAGGGGGATCGACAGTACCGGGACACAGGGGGATCGACAGTACCGGGACACAGGGAGATCAGCAGTACCGGGACACAGGGGGATCAGCAGTACCGGGTCACAGGGAGATCAGCAGTACCGGGTCACAAGGGGATCGGCAGTACCGGGTCACAGGGGGATCAGCAGTACCAGGTCACAGGGAGATCAGCAGTACCGGGACACAGGGAGATCAGCAGTACCGGGACACAGGGGGATCAGCAGTACCGGGACACATGGAGATCGGCAGTACCGGGACACAGGGAGATCAGCAGTACCGGGACACAGGGAGATCAGCAGTACCGGGACACAGGGAGATCAGCAGTACCGGGTCACAGGGGGATCAGCAGTACCAGGTCACAGGGGGATCAGCAGTACCAGGTCACAGGGAGATCAGCAGTACCGGGACACAGAGGGATCAGCAGTACCGGGTCACAGGGGGATCAGCAGTACCGGGACACAGGGGGATCAGCAGTACCAGGTCACAGGGGGATCAGCAGTACCAGGTCACAGGGGGATCAGCAGTACCAGGTCACAGGGAGATCAGCAGTACCGGGACACAGGGGGATCAGCAGTACCAGGTCACAGGGAGATCAGCAGTACCGGGACACAGGGAGATCAGCAGTACCGGGTCACAGGGGGATCAGCAGTACCAGGTCACAGGGAGATCAGCAGTACCGGGACACAGGGGGATCAGCAGTACCGGGTCACAGGGGGATCAGCAGTACCGGGACACAGGGGGATCAGCAGTACCGGGTCACAGGGGGATCAGCAGTACCAGGTCACAGGGGGATCAGCAGTACCGGGTCACAGGGAGATCAGCAGTACCGGGTCACAGGGGGATCAGCAGTACCAGGTCACAGGGAGATCAGCAGTACCGGGACACAGGGAGATCAGCAGTACCGGGACACAGGGGGATCGACAGTACCGGGACACAGGGGGATCAGCAGTACCGGGACACAGGGAGATCAGCAGTACCGGGTCACAGGGAGATCAGCAGTACCGGGTCACAGGGGGATCAGCAGTACCGGGTCACAGGGGGATCAGCAGTACCGGGTCACAGGGGGATCGGCAGTACCGGGACACAGGGAGATCAGCAGTACCGGGTCACAGGGGGATCAGCAGTACCGGGTCACAGGGAGATCAGCAGTACCGGGTCACAGGGGGATCGGCAGTACCGGGACACAGGGAGATCGGCAGTACCGGGTCACAGGGAGATCAGCAGTACTGGGTCACAGGGGGATCGGCAGTACCGGGACACAGGGAGATCGGCAGTACCGGGTCACAGGGAGATCGGCAGTACCGGGACACAGGGGGATCGGCAGTACCGGGACACAGGGGGATCGGCAGTACCAGGTCACAGGGAGATCGGCAGTACCGGGACACAGGGGGATCGGCAGTACCGGGACACAGGGGGATCGGCAGTACCAGGTCACAGGGAGATCAGCAGTACCGGGTCACAGGGGGATCGGCAGTACCGGGACACAGGGAGATCAGCAGTACCGGGATACAGGGGGATCGGCAGTACCGGGACACGGGGATCGGCAGTACCGGGACACAGGGGGATCGGCAGTACCGGGACACAGGGGGATCGGCAGTACCGGGACACAGGGAGATCAGCAGTACCGGGACACAGGGAGATCAGCAGTACCGGGACACAGGGAGATCAGCAGTACCGGGACACAGGGGGATCGGCAGTACCGGGACACAGGGGGATCGGCAGTACCGGGGACAGGGGGAAAGCAACATGTCTGCCCACTAGTGCCTCGACCCTCTCCTCCAGAGGGGTAAGGATCGGAAGCTGAGCCTCGCCACCACCAGTCCTCCTTTGCTCCAATCGGTTGTGTGCAACCTTGGCCTGCAAAACAAAGAATGAGTGCACAAGTGTGTGTCGCTGACATACAGCTGTAAGTGTGAGATGAGAGGGAGCCTCCATTGCGTGAACAAAGACACACACACACATATATATATATACATAGAGGCCTCAACAGTGAAATGCTGCTTCAGTGACTACAGTGAAGATGGGAAATAAGAGCAGGATGAAGGAGCGGCTCACAGACGGAAGGTCAGCAGTTGGTGGAAGAGTTACTCACTTTCATCAGGCGGATGATGTCGTCCATCCTTTTTCTGCATTGGGTGGCGGTCCGATCATGAATGGAGGTCCCTGAGACCTCTCTCCACAGCGATCTCTCTCCAGGCATTGGTAAAATCCTCCCGAGCAGGTCTGCCTGCATCGGGGTACAGGCCTCGCCTCCTTCTCTCCACAGCCTGCAACAGTGTCTCCAGTTCTGCATCGGGAAAACAGGTTCCCCTACTTGCTACAGGTGCAGCAGCCATGGCCTTCACTGTAAGGCTGTCCCTCCTCAGGGCCCATTTAAAAGCACCGCATTTAAGGCCAGGGAGCACTGACTCACTAAGGCCAAATCAGCACAAGGTGAATTTCCCCGTGGAAACTACGCCCCCCACGCCCCATCCCCACCCACACCGCTGCAAACTCCGCCCCCACCCACACCGCTGCAAACTCCGCCTCCTGCTCCCCACCCCCCACCCCAATCCACACCGCTGCAAACTCCGCCCCCACCCACACCGCTGCAAACTCTGCCCCCCACGCCCCAAGCCCCAAGCCCCACCCCCCCACCCACACCGCTGCAAACTCTGCCCCCCACGCCCCAAACCCCCACCCCCCCCCACCCACACCGCTGCAAAGTGCCGATTCCTGCCGGCCAATTCCGCTTTGCGCCATTTTCTTTAGAAAAATCAGTGAATTTCGATCGATTGGCCTCCACACCATTGCGACAGTCGGTGCGCAATGTCTCGGGCGGGTCTGAATTTCGAAACCCTTATCGCTTCAGGTTTGACATAGTGCTGTTTTATTTTAAGCCAATCAGCAAAGTGTGAATGCAAAGGTGTGATGTAACAGGAAATATGTGTTACATAACAGGAAATGTGCACTGATGCCAGACTTAATATAATATAGGCATTTTGTGCAATAATTTAGAGTGACACTGACAAGTGGAAACTAACGCACCTAGTGTGAAAAATTATGTAACATGATTTGTATACAAGCTAATCAGCACAGGGACACTTAAAAACGGATCTGGGAGTATTAATAGTTTCAATATCTAAATCATGTGTGACGAGATAAAATGCTGGGATATAATGGCGTACAAGTAGAACAGATGTTGAGGCTACACAATACATGTTTCAATGTTTGACAGCACATTAACAGAAACTTTACATCAACATTGCATAAAACACCCAAATGCTTACCCTTGTGTGTTGTTAGTTGGTATGATGGCACTCGGATGAGAGTAAGTGTGAGGGGTGGCTAGTGAGATGGGGAAGTGATAATGTAGATAGAGAGGGATGGGTGGAGGTGCACTGTAAGTTGGTGTGAGTAAGGATGTGCAGGAGTAGGGTAGGGAAAACTGAGTGATGGGGATGTGATGAGAGGCACAGCAGGACGAGGTTGAGTGTGGCTTTGCAGTAACGTTTCGTGATCTACTGATCTACCAGCCACTGCAGCCTGGTCCTCCTGACCACATCCCTGCTTGTACAATGTGCAACCAGGCTGCGTTGATCTCTTGGGGAGGTCTATTCTGTCCATGGGAAGGGAAGAGAACCTCCCTGTGTGCTGTGACTCCCTCTATAAGCATATAGAGGGAGTCATGGGAGAGCCTGGGTGCATCGCTCCATTCTGTAGTGTTTGCAGCACCTCAATGCCGTAGAACACTGACAGCACAAATGTCAAAATATAGTTGGCCACGGTCCCTTTAAGGAAACTCTTGATGACGCATCATCAAATGACATCATCAGACCCGCTTCCTCTAACTGGCTAGGAAATACGCTGGGCGGGCTTAACAAGCCCAATCAAAAGGAAATTCATTTTCCAGAGCGGGATGGAGCCAGCAGCAGGGTCGAGAGTGGCCACCGCCCTCGCCCGCCATGGACCCACAGAATCGCGGTCAAAAACATTAGTGTATTCAAAATACAGGAATAACCTCACCTGAGAGAAACAAGGTACCAGAGAGATGAGCTTTAATGGGTCAATTGCCATTTTTTCATCCTTCATGACGAGTGTAGCAACCCCTCAATTGCCTCACCCTAGCACACGGGGAAAGGGAATTATCCTCGTACTCCAGGCTATGTTGCACCAGACTGCTTATTTAATGACAGGTTCTCGATTTGAAACACCAACCCTCTCCTCACAGATCCTGCCTAATATGCTGAATGTTTCCAGCATTTTCTGCCTTTATGTCCAGACTTGGATGAGCCCCCAGTTTCCACCAGCTAAATACCAGCAAGACTGAAGTTATCGTCTTTGGCCCCACAACATACTCTGTACCCTTGGCATTCATTTCATCCCCCTTCCAACCACTGTCTCATCATCATCATAAACAGTCCCTCAGAATCGAGACTTGCTTCCACTCTAAAAATGAGCCCTTAGGTGTTTGAACAGTCAAATATGAGAACCACAGTCCCTGTCACAGGTGGGACAGATAGTCGTTGAGGGAAGGGGTGGTTTACCGCACGCTCCTTCCGCTGCCTGCACTTGATTTCTGCATGCTCTCGGCGATGAGACTCGAGGTGCTCAGTGCCCTCCCGGATGCACTTCCTCCACTTAGGGCGGTCTTTGGCCAGGGACTCACCACATTGTTTGCAACCTAGGAAGCCAATGTGACCCTGAGCTGAGCTGCTGACCCCATATCCTCTGCATGTCAAAGACCACCGATCTCCAGCTCCATAACATCACCTGCCTCTGCCCCCACCTCAGCCCATCTGCCACTGAAACCCTCATCCATGCCTTTGTTACCTCTAAACTTAACTATTCCAACGCACTCCTGGCTGGCCTCCCACATTCTACCCTACGTAAACTCGAGGTGATCCAAAAGTCGGCAGCCCGTGTTCTAACTCGCACCAAGTCCCACTCATCCACCACCCCTGTGCTCGCTGACCTACATTGGCTCTTGGTTAAGCAACGCCTCGATTTCAAAATTCTCATCCTTATTTTCAAATCTTTCCATGGCCTCGCCCCTCCCTATCTCTGTCATCTCCTCCAGCCTCACAACCCCCGAGATGTCTGCGCTCCTTGAATTCTGCCCTTTTGAGCATCCCTGATTATAATCGCTCCACCATCAGTGACTGTGCCTTCTGTTGCCTAGGCCCCAAGCTCTGGAACTCCCTCCCTAAACCTCTCTGTCTCTCTACCTCTCTTTCCTTCTTCAAGATGCTTCTTAAAACCTACCTCTTTGACCAAGCTTTTGTTCACCTGCGCTAATTTTTCCTTATGTGGCTCGGTGTCAAATTTTTTATCTCATATTACTCCTGTGAGGTGCCTTGGGAAATATCACTGTGTTAAAGGTGCTATATAAATACAAGTTGTTGTTGTAACCTCCTTCAGCCTGACAACCGTCCACCCCTTATATTTTCCATTTCTCTTGCCTCTTGTGTAATTCCCCCCTTCACCCAACCATTACTGGCTGTGCCTTAAGCCGCCTAGGCCCCATGCTTTGGAATTCCCTCCCTAAACCCCCCTGTCTCTCCACCTCTCCCTCCGCCTTGAAGACCTTACTTAAAATGCACCTCTTTGACCAAGCATTTGGTCACGTTTTCTAATATTTCTTACTTGTCTTCTATTATTTTAATTATGCTTCTGTGAAGTGCTTTGGAGCATGTTTCTGTGTTGAAGATTCTTTATAAATGCAGTTTGTTGTTGAATTTGCAATGTCAATGAAACAGTACAATCTGAGTGTAATATTGCCAGCCTCTCACACAATGAAAACTGATAGAACAATTATGTTTTTGCATAATGCAGTTTGCTTGGGCGCAGTTGGTGGAGCAGGTTGTCTCTCTGATGAATTTGTTCCCCACACCAATCAGAAATGAATAGCTCTCCTCCTCACAGCTCAAGGATCGTTCTGTTGAGGTCTGTCTTGATTCCTTTGAAGGCCAGTGTGTGGGGACAGCATCTAATTCCACGGTGTCTGATGTGCCTCTTCATCCAGACTGGAAAATCCTCCCAGTGAAGGGCCTTCCCACACCTCAACAGACACTTACTTCTATACAGTTCCTATTGTTTCGTTGCAAAGTTTAAAGATTATATAAAGAGAGAATTTGCATTTCCTTTTCTTATCCTCATATCATTCCAAAGAGCTTCTCAACCAGTTAAGTACTTTTAAAGGACAGTCACTGTTGTAATGTATTTACTTTTTGTCAGTATTTTCTGTCTATTGTAATTCAAGAACAGTGAAACTAATTACTGGGTATTTATAACTATGGTGAAATACAAGAATGATTTATTTACCTGTGAAATTTTATAAGGCCCTTTGAATAATGCTTTCGATGTAAACACTGCTCTGCCCAGTGTCTTTCTTTCCTCTTTCTTGATGGGTGTCCATTTCAAATTAATATACAGATTGAAAATTCAATCATCTCTTTTCCCTCTCTTCTGTGCACCACAGAGGCTCTGGGATTTTCTCTCACATCGTGCTCCTCCTTCTCTGGGTCCTGTTTTCATTAACATTCATGAAACAGTTCGCTTGGCTTATGACTGGCGAAAAGAAATTATGTTTTGCAACAATACGATTGCAATTGCAAACTTGAGTCTATTCAGTGCACTGTGGTAATATGATTTGATGTTAATAGATTTGTTCCAGATATTAAGCCACACAGCAGTGTAGAAAATCATTCGTGTTCTACTGTGATTCATCGGGAAACAGCACAAAAGTCCAAACACTTTATCGGGCTGAGTGTATGAACAAGCGCTCCTGACAACTGCCTTGCCCACTGGAAGGTCATATCACGGAAATGCCTTCAGGGCACTTTGTTAAGATCATCCCTTATATTACAAATTCTGTCAGGTTAAAACCAAATGAAAAGTAAATGTTTCGGGGAAGGGTTGTTCTGGTTGCTAAGAGCAGTAACATCATGAATGTATTTATAATGGATGTACCTGTATGGCACTTGCACAGAATAAGCAGGCCAGTCTGTCGGTAGTAATCAAACGTGGTTAGATTGACATTGAGATTATCCTCTTCGGGGCGGATGGACAAATGTACGGAATTGACGAGTAGGAAGAGACTAACTGGTCCATCAAGCCTGCCCCACACCCTCCCTCTCCCCCACCCCAAACCCTCCCTCCCCCATCCCGCAGCCATGTCATCTCCTGGGAGAGGCCAAAAAAAACCCTACAAACCCAGGGCCAGTAAGGGAAAATACACTCTGGAAAATTCCAGAATGTTCACCCGCCCTTCTGGATCTGCCCCAACCCTGACCCATTTCCCCGGGTCAGGGGTCATTTGATATACCTGGAGAGTTCTTCCTCCAGTACGATGGTGAGAAATCCCAGGGGCGCTGAAGTGGGAATTGGTATTGTTGCCGCAAAAATAAATATCTTGCCAATGGTCAAAGGTCAAGCTGCCTGCTTCATGCACGTCAATGAAAACAGGAGCCAGAATAGGGAGGTCACTCACTGCAACACCAGAAGAGGCAGCAATGGACCTTAAAGAAGCAGAAACGCCCTGAAGATCGGATCAGCTGCCCCACTGGAGCCATTGCCAGGACTGGGGCCCTCAGTAGGTAAGTGTTTGGGGCTGATTGGAGGGGGAGGAGATCACAACAAGGACCTTTCCCTGTAATCGAGTCCTCAATGTCTTTAGCGCCATTATCCCAAGGCCTACCGCCACCTTTCACACGACAGCCCCGGGAAGAGGCGGTAAGTGGGGTGAACAGCAGGAGACCCAGTTCCTCCACCACTTCTTTTTATAAGTTTTTATAAATTCCCCCATTCAGTTAAAATTCTGGTATATTATTGAAGTTTTTAAATTATAGTTAATTTAAAAATTTGGATACACTAATAAAATATATAATTTCACGACTCAATATTCTCAGAAGAGCTGGGACAAAAATAGATTCTGTCTCGTCAGCATTTCTTTCATCCCTTCATTTTCAGAAGAAAGTCATGTCTGACATCTTATTTTATTAAAAATAATTATTCATTCAGTCCACGTCTCTTCTTTCCTCACAATCTGCCCCCACCCCCAGCCTCTTGAAAAGTATTAAAGATGTGCTTAAAATGAAATGAATCTGCAGTTTTTCATCCCTATGCTTCATAGAATTAAAAACGCTGCTCTGGAAATTGAGTACATTTTATTGCTATTCAGACATTCAATGAGTGAAGCATTTGGTGCCCGGGTAGTATTTCTGCTTTCTTATCTAACCACAGTTGACTGTAGCATTCGACTTTCCCCTGAGACCAGCCACAAACTTGCTGACTCTGCCTTACATCCAATGCAGAGTTGTCGCAGGTGAAATAAATGTCCTTCTATCCCCAAATGGAGTCACAATATCAATGCTTGCACACATGTGTTATTCAGTTTGTGACAGCTTTGTAACTAGTTGAAGCAGAACTTTACATGATCTAGATGAGTAAACAGCAAATAGTATAGCAAAAATAACAAAATGCCACTTGCTTTCTATCCAAGCATAGACGTTAAACAGAATATAGGGAACCAGACTGCCCTAACTTTACTGAATCTTGTTTACAATGTGTTAAAATAGATTTAAATTAATTTATTTTGCTCTTGAGTAAATAAGTTAATGCCGGAGATGTCATTCAGTCTAATTTGAATTGCTGAGCACAGTAACATTTCCCATGCCAGACTTACCCTGGTTCATGCTAGAATGATTCGTACATCTGAAAGATTTATACTTCAAGAAACAATTAGGGCTGTTTTAGAAATTATTGTTTTGACAAAGATGCAAGTAAATATTGACCCTACTGTAATACCAGCAGACTCAGCCGTGTGTATATGGCAGAAATCTGCGAAGGGACAGTAAACATGTACATGGCCAAGACCCGGACCTAAAAAGTGAAGGCTTTGGGGCGGAAATGGAAGGGAAGGCAATGACTCCAAGCCCTCCACCTCCACCAGGTGACTTCGGGCCAGTGCAACAATTTACAGTTACATAGTGCCTTTAACATAGTAAAACGTTCCAAGGCGCAAGTACCAACATCTTCCACCAGGTGGCCCGGGACCAGCAATAAGCCGGGTGTGTGGGAATATAATGGACCAGGATGCCCAGCCCACTTCCTTGTCAGCATTTACACGGTGCATATGGAGAAGGGGTGGCCAGCGGTAATCTCAGCCGAGGGAAGGGAAATCCAGGTCGGGGCAGGGAGTCAATGAGAGGCTCCATGCCCCATTTTCCTGCTCTCGCTGAGGAAAATGCAGTCACAACAAAATGGGGCAGTGGCAACATATTATTTTCTGTTAAATTATTTCACTGTGCAAAACAAATATCACAAGAAGCTTCTCGGCACACTCATGTATGACATTCTCTCGGACTAAATTGTGTTCACAGCCACTAATATTTTTTGGGCATTATTACCCATGAAGGAGTTGGAGAGGGGGATATATTGATGACTATGGCTCTAGTGCGGGGAGGGAGAAGGGAAAATAAAACACAGATGGATGGGGAACAGTCAACAGTAGCTTCACCTCCCCCACCCATGACAATACTTTGCAGGGATGTATGTTAACCATTTTTTGAAGTTAGCAATGTCACCTTTTGTTGGAAATTAATATTCCATAATACATAGAAGAAATCCTCTCTCAATCAAATTGTTCAGATCAATCTAGCTCAGTTCACCCAAGAAACATCCACATTGATGTTTAGTGACAGGATCGGTCCAAGTCAGCATGGGTTTATGAAAGGGAAATCATGTTTGACAAATCTTCCAGAATTTTTTGAGGATGTAACTAGTAGAGTGGACAAGGGAGAACCAGTGGATGTGGTGTATTTGGACTTTCAAAAGGCTTTTGACAAAGTCCCACACAAGAGATTAGTGTGCAAAATTAAAGCACATGGCACTGGGGGTAATGTATTGACGTGGATAGAGAACTGGTTGACAGACAGGAAGCAAAGAGTAGGAATAAATGTCTCCTTTTCAGAATGACAGGCAATGACAAGTGGGGTACCGCAAGGTTCAGTGCTGGGACCCCAGCTATTTACAAAATACATTAATAATTTAGACGAAGGAATTGAATGTAATATCTCCAAGTTTGCAGATGACACTAAGCTGAGTGACAGTGTGAGCTGTGAGGAGGATGCTAAGAGACTGCAGGGTGACTTGCACAGGTTAGGTGAGTGGGAAAATGCATGGCAGATGCAGTATAACGTAGATAAATGTGAGGTTACCTACTTTGGTAGCAAAAACAGGAAGGCAGAATATTATCTGAATGGTGACAGATTAGGAAAAGGTGAGGTACAACGAGACCTGGGTGTCATGGTACATCAGTCATTGAAAGTTGGCATGCAGGTCCAGCAGGCGATGAAGAAGGCAAATGGCATGTTGGCCTTCATAGCGAAAGGATTTGAGTATAGGAGCAGGGAGGTCTTACTGCAGTTGTACAGGGCCTTGGTGAGGCCACACCTTGAATATTGTGTCCAGTTTTTGTCTCCTACTGTGAGGAAGGACATTCTTGCTATTCAGGGAGTGAGGCGAAGGTTCACCAGACTGATTCCCGGGATGGCAGGACTAACATATGAAGAAAGACTGCATCAGCTAGGCTTATATTCACTGGAATTTAGAAGAATGAGAGGGGATCTCATAGAAACATAAAATTCTGACGGGATTGGACAAGTTAGATGCAGGAAGAATGTTCCCGATGTTGGGGAAGTCCAGGGGTCACAGTCTAAGGATAAGGGGTAAGCCATTTAGGACCGAGATGAGGAGAAACTTCTTCACTCAGAGAATTGTGAACCTGTGGAATTCTCTACCACAGAAAGTTGTTGAGGCCAGTTCGTTAGATATATTCAAAAGGGAGTTAGATGTGGCCCTTACAGCTAAAGGGATCAAGGGGTATGGAGAGAAAGCAGGAATGGAGTATTGAAGTTGCATGATCAGCCATGATCATATTGAATGGCGGTGCAGGCTCTTGCACCTTGCACCTATTCTCTATGTTTCTATGTTTCTATGTGACCAAACAGGAGACTTCACACTTAAATGTGGCTCTGGGAGCTAGAAAGAAAACAGCTTAATTGACACATACAATATGCACAGAATCTCAACTCTGGTTCAGCCTACAGACATTTAGTACAATTTCAGTAAGTAGGTGGGGGAGTGGGGTGAAAATAACCCTGCAACAGCGCAACTCGACAAGTAACTACAGAAACACAGTGTCTGACAGGCCAAGTACCAATGTTCTATAATAATGAGATGTCAATCAAAATCTTAATGTCAAACAAATGAAAATACTTCAGGGTCAAACAGAAAATATGATTAACATTCTCCTCGTGCCTTCACTGAATTATCCTAGAGAAATCTCTTTGAAATATTTGACATTTTCACTGTATTGAGATCACACAATCCTTACCTGGGAGCCTGGCGAAGGGAGATCACCACCCAACCCTCTGAGGTAAGCTTCTTTACAATTGGCAGTGATTGCAAAGCTAGAGTGAGATAGACAGCTGCATTTATATAGTGCCTTTAATGTAGCAAAACATGCCAAGGCAAAAATCCTTTGGAATTGCCATGTGTTTCATGGTAAATTTCAGTCCCAATAAGCTGTCATGCAGGACTACACAGATGCAGTTAGTGGACCCCTCTACAGGTGCTGCTTGACCTTAGAAGGTGCTTTGGACAGACTGACGTGACTACAGATAATGCTTATAGCCATATAGCAACCTTATTTTATATGCAGGCCCATGAGATGAGAATTCCAGGGCTTTATAACTGAGCAAGTGCGTGAGCTGGTTCTCTTGACAGAAGGTTCAACAACACCTTGAATTTTTAGTGCCGTTAACATAATAAAATGTACAAAGGTGTTTCACGGAGGGGGGGTTAATCAGACTCAAATTACCACCATGCCAAATAAGGAGATACTAGGCCACGGGGTAGGTTTTAAGGAGTATCTTAAAGGAAAAGAGAGTGGTGGAGAGATGGAGAATTTAGAAAGGGAATTCCAGAATTTAGGGTCTTAGCAGCCTACACAACTGTTTTATTTATTTGGTTAATTTTTATACTCATGTCCAAACAATGTGCCTTATCTCCAACATCAGCAGAGCACCCCATATTGCAGCAGTCTGATATTTTCCTTTCTAATACCATTCTTGGTACCTTGCTTTGTGAGATTGCAACATAGTGCAAACTAAGGAATGCTTTGAGCCGTCTACGAACTGAGTTGAGAATGGCCAAACTAATTTCACATAGAACACTGCAATAGGCAACTTCCATAACAAGCCTGTGCAATCTTCAAACCAAAACTTGACCTTATTCATGAAGCACCTGAGTTAGCATTTTCAATGCGCAAATAATGATCCTTACTATCATTGGAGTGCAGACTAGAAATAATGCTCACCACCCACTATGTGTGCTTGATTGTTCTGAATGGGCAATCAAAATATCATAAAACAAAAATACCGCCCTTAATTCTTACTGTTACTTGAAAACTGTTTTTACTGAACCAAAATAAGAAAGATTGTTGGAGGTGTTATTTATGTGGAGTGCACACCATTGTGCTCAGAGCCCTGCCTCACCTCTACATGTGATAGAACTGTGTGAACTGGGTCATACTACTAGGGAAAGCTTGTAGTAGTCATCTCCAGGTTCTGACAGCTTTCCAGATCTGCTAAATCCACCCACTGGGGAGATACACTTCTTACTAAGGTCTTCCCATTTAGATTTAGTGGTTGGAGTTGCTGCTGGCAGAATACAACCACTGTTCCCTCCACAACATCTGCTTGAAAACAGATTATGTATAAGCAATGACAACCCAGTGATGCACATTAACTCTTCTTGTAACCTTGGTGGGTTTTGCATATTCCAACAGACAAGACAAACAGTTTGATCCTAAATGATCATATATATCGCATAGGAAACTACAGATTTACCCACAAAGGACCTTTAACTTGGATTTAGTTAAATGGGCTGTGAGGCAAACCAATGTTTCCACACCGGGGATTGACTCTAACATTGATCATCTAACATTGTAATGGCTTTAGATGGAGTGATGTGGATGAAACACAAGCTCGCGATTTACAAAAAAACATTTAAGGTTTTCCATCTTGAATTAAAATTTTATATAAAATTCCCTATTACAGAATTGCATACAAATTGAAAGGGGACAGATCAAGGATCTGACACAGGACATTTATGTTTGCGTCTGTTATGTTCAGAATAACTCCACAAGACTGTATACTGTAAGCTCAAACTGTTGTGACCTTGGTCTCTTTAATGTAACTCCAGAGTGAGGAAGCAGCATGGTAGACTGACTTTTATACCTGCTTTCCCGGGGTGTGCAGGTAACCCTTGGGCCTCCCACAGGTGCGCCCTCTGGTGGCAAGTCTTACACACTAGTAAAGTTTACATACATAATATCACTCCCCCCCCAAAGTCTTAGATACAAGTTATTTACAAGTTGAGGTAATCCGGGGCTCTTGTTCCCGGGTTGATCACCTGAGTTGAAGTCCTGGCATGGATGAGTTGGTCGGATCATTGTGTGGCTGGTCTGATCGGACTGTCGGGCATGGTGGGTTCATCCTTGTGGTTGACCGTGATGTCGATGCTGGTTGGGTGTGTGCTGGTGGATCAATGATGGTAATGTCCTCTTCAAACTGTTCTTGGTTGTCAGTGAATCGCAGTTTGGTCTGATCCAAATGCTTTCTGCACGTTTGTCCATTCAGAAGTTCGACATCAAGCACTCTATTCCCCTCCTTGGCTAAAACAGTGCCAGCAACCCATTTGGGACCATGACCGTAATAATTAAGAACAAACACAGGGTCATTAACCTCAATGTCACATGATACAGCTGCGCGATTGTGATACATGTTATGCCGATGACGCGGATTTCTACATGATCATTGAGATCCGGGCGGACTAAGGAGAGGCTGGTTTTGAGTGCTCTCTTCAGTTAACAATTCTGCAGGGGGAACACCAGTAAGCAAGTGGGGTCGCGTCTGGTAGCTGAGCAGAATCCGAGATAACCGGGTCTGCAAGGAACCGTCCATCACCTGTTACAAGCTCTGCTTGATAGTTTGACTGCCCATTCCGCTTGATCATTGGATGCGGGCTTAAACGGGGCAGGCCTGACATGCTTGACGCCATTGCAGATCATGAACTCGTTGAATTCCGAGTTGGGGAAACATGGTCCATTGTCACAAACAAGGACATCGGGCAAACCATGGGTGGTGAACATGGCCCGGAGACTTTCAATGGTGGCAGTGGACGTAATTGATGACATTATTTTACACTCAATCCATTTAGAATAAGCGTCCACTGCTACTAGGAACATCTTTCCTAGAAAGTGGCCAGCGAAATCTCCGTGGACCCTGGACCATGGTTTGGAGGGCCATGACCACAGACTCAGTGGGGCCTCCCTTGGTGCATTGCTCAACTGTGAGCAAGTGTTACATTGGTGTACGCATGACTCCAATTCCGAGTCAATGCCG